>NW_026542595.1:85296703-85896703 GCF_028750875.1 Macrosteles quadrilineatus
AGTTCCATAACAAAAATTATTTTTTACATGCATTTAATTTTCTAATACACAAAAAAATCTAATAGGTAAACAATCTATATAGTTATTATTTTAAATTACACCTATTTAAGTTACACTAATTATTACATATAAAAAAAAACTCCTATAATTAAACATTTTAAAAATAAGTGGTTTAAAATGTATACTAATTTCAAACTAGCATATTAAGCTGAATGTACTATACATCCTTATCTAGTAGGTATGTAAAATACGCTTTAAATAATGAAATATATAGGAAGGGTTGTGAACATTAGTTTTAAAATAACTATGCGAACTAATGTAGGCTATGGAGTAGTGGAAACACAGCGTTGCAAAAAGCGGATCTACGGTACATAAATGAAGGGATGACAGCGGATAGCGAGGACTTGAGCACAAAACACATTTGACAGCAAGAAACATCGCTACTGTTGAACAATTATTAACTATTAAACGTAAATAGTAAATAATAAACAGACTTTTCAGTTAGCCAGAAGCATAACTTCACGTTTAGGCTAACGTAGTTTAAATTCAAAAACGTATTTATTGTTAAATCACTATGTATTTTGACCAAACGCAAAGGAAATTATATTTATATTTACTCTTCTGCATGAGTCTAAATGACTGATTTATCTACAGCACTTAAAAAAAGTTGGTGTCAATATAAAAATGTCGATAAAAAATAAACATTTCAAAAGAATATAAATTTCCGAGTTTTTTAACACGCACAACATTACATCGTACATCACAAAATCTAGGCGTAAGGTAACTGAAAAGAAACTTCTTATTGCAACCTAACTAATTATTTAATGTTATCATTTAACAGGCTAGACAAGTTATAGGACTTAAAAACCATACAACGTGAAAAATATTAAAAAGGTATGTGATATTAAAACACTTTGACTAACCCTACCAAATCTGTCATAAAATCCGTGTGGTTGAGCTTGTTTTAAAGTAAAATTAAACTTCATAGAATAAAGTTACTGGTACAAGTGAATCCCAACTATTTTGTTCTATTAGTTGTTAATTATTTAGTCTAGCTTGTAGGGTCTAGACAATCGTAGCTCGTGGAATTTATTTAGTTTAGTAATTTGGTGCATGAGGGTTATTACTATTGACGCGGACATAATAGTGTTACATAGCAGTAGGATGATTGGGAGATACCAAGTACATTGAACATCACACAACATTACAGAGTAGGCAATGATATATCGCAATGGCAGAGATCAGTTGGCTTTTCCAGTACATCGATTGCAATCACACCTAATGTACTTACAATTCAATTTTGTTTATTCAAATTGCATATCCTCTCTTTAAAGTTTAACTTGATTTATACATCAACAATTTTAAATTACACAATTTGTAACAGAATATTCATACAGAGAGTCGTAAACATATAAAAAAAAGTAAAATCTACTTAAAACTATCTTTAAAATATTACAATTCTATTCTACGCTTAAAATGTAACACATTTTGCATACAAACTTAGCAAAACCTAGAAAATCACAAATCGCCGAATAGTACAGACTTTTCATTGAGTATTATTTTAATTTGGAAAATTAACCAGGGTTGAAAAGACACGTTTCTATAAATTTAAAAATAATAATAACAAGAAAACATGTTAAGTAGGCTACTGATATTCAACAATACGTCAACTTTTTAATGCATGGACACTTAGCACCATCGATAACAATTTGTGTAAAATTACAACCATTTGTTCAAACAATTTGTGTAAAATTACAAAGAACTGCTTGAAAGAATAAACTTAACTATGAATTAAGTGACAACTTCTGAATCGTGTGATTAAAGAACAGGAACATATCAAGAGAGCTTTGGAAACTGAAATAGCCGCAACCCGGGGAACTTTGTGATTATATGTTCAATTTTCATAACTCAAGCTGATAGCACTTTTATTCTAAAACAGTTACATAAAACTTTTTACACTTTTATAAATATATGTACACATAGTTAGTTAGATAGAAAATTTGACAGTTGAATATTTCAATCTAGCCGAGGTTCTTAAAGGGAAAGGACGATTAATAAAATGGCTGCTTAACTTAATTTAAAGGCAACTTTGTTACTTTAATCTACTCATATGGTTGAGTGAGTCTGTTGATAATTTCAGATAAAAAAATTCACAAAGAAATTGTTGTATCTCCCTGAAAATGATAATATTCTTCAATTGAAGAACATCTTTCGCGCGTTATCACAACGTACTTAGATGTGCAGTTTTCAAGCTTTGCCTGAGCTTGTGTTCATATAAATATGTATTCTACCTTCTGTATATTTTGCGAGTTGTATCCAAATATTTCAATTTCATATAACTGATGGCTATATAATATCATTTAATAATTACTATTAAAATCTGTACTACAGTCGTTTTCAGTCATCAGATAGATAAGGGTCGTAGTTCAGTAGTTCGATTCGGTTGTTCGGCGAGTTTACTCGTGTCGTTAGTTTTAATATTGCATTTAGCGATAATCTACTGATCCTAATTACGTCCAACAAAACGTAACACTAAATGACGTAACACTTGACGTAAAACGTAACACTTCCTGTCTAAGAAAGTAAATATAATTAATATATTTACGCTTTACCAAAAGAAATACTGTATTTTGGTTTATCATAATGTATTGCTTAAAGATATTTTTTATTATAAAAATTAATTTTCACCCTGTGCGATTAAGCGAAATGACATGAGAAGTTGGGACGGTTAGGAAGTTTGTATACAGGGTGTTGAAAATGTCTGGAACCAACATTCTATCTGGTGAGTGGTTAAAGAAAAACAACTGATATTTTGTGTACGGATATACTATGGTTTTACCTATCTTTTGGTGCCTTATGCAATTTTTTACCACTTATAGGGAACGTCCTGTGGAGGATGCAGTAAAAAATTTTAATGGAAGCCTATAGTAAATGATACATCATTTTAAAGGCCATTTTTTTTTTAGTAAGGAGCCATAAGTTTCATCTCAAAAGGACCACCCTAGCAAAAATGGCGACGGTTTGAAATTTAAAACATTGCTATTTAAATGGTCCGAATTTGTTTCCTTTAAATGCTATTACAAGCCAGTTACGAAGTACAGTAGTTTATCACGTGGTGAACTGAAAAATGACCTTTAAAGTGTTGAATAAGATTTAAAATTTAACTCAATTGTTTGTGTTGTTTTAATAAACTTATTTTTAACAGAAATACCAATTAAGCTTTCAATTATTTTCAAAAACTTAAAACAGTCGCCATTTTCGCTAGGGTGGTCCTTTTGAGATGAAACTTCTGGCTCTTTACTCAGAAAAAAATGGCCTTTAAAATGATGTATCATTTACCATAGGCTTCCATTAAAACTTTTTACTGCATCCTCCACAGGACGTTCCCTATAAGTGGTAAAAAATTGCATAAGGCACCAAAAGATAGGTAAAACCATTGTATATCCGTTCACAAAATATCAGTTGTTTTTCTTTAACCACTCACCAGATATAATGTTGGTTCCAGACATTTTCAACACCCTGTATGTATACAGGGTGAGTTTTAATTGTCCCCCCCCCCAACTTTTTTCTACATTTTTTCAAATATCAATCCCAGACCACTTCCAAACATTGTTGGGTAGTAAGTACTTCATTTTGACAAGGTGGCCATTTCCGGCCGCCATCTTGGATCCGCCATATTGGATGCAAAATTTTTTTTCAAATGTAAAGGTGGGGTTGTGACCCATTATTTTGAACTAAATTTTTACCCTGATTACAATGCCGCAAACCGTTTAAAAAAATCTTGATTCATTCTAAAGTTATGAGGGCTTTTTAAAACTTTATTTTTAGCCCATTTTAACATTGTGCATTTACAAACTAAGACCATAATCTCAAAATAGTGCTAGATAAAGATAAGTATACATTACCAGTAATTGTCGACCTATTTTCACTTGGTTATGACTGATGTATTTTTTTCGGCCGCCATCTTGGATCCGCCATTTTGAAATGTGATAAATTATTTTAAATATGAAGGGGTTGTTGTGACCCATTATTTCGAACTACTTTTTTAAGCTGAAGACAATGCCGCAATCCATTTTTTGTTATCAAGTTTTATTTATGAAATATTGAAATTTTTTGTTAAAAATGTCAATATTTCAAAATCAAAAAATGAAAATGAAAAACGGATCATGGAATTAAGTTCAGCTTAAAAAAGTAGTTCGAAATGATGGGTCACAACCCCCCCTTCATATTTAAAATAATTTATCACATTTCAAAATGGCGGATCCAAGATGGCGGCCGAAAAAAATACATCAGTCATAACCAAGTGAAAATAGGTCGACAATTACTGGTAGTGTATACTTATCTTTATCTAGCACTATTTTGAGATTATGGTCTTAGTTTGTAAATGCACAATGTTAAAATGGGCTAAAAATAAAGTTTTAAAAAGCCCTCATAACTTTAGAATGAATCAAGATTTTTTTTAAACGGTTTGCGGCATTGTAATCAGGGTAAAAATTTAGTTCGAAATAATGGGTCACAACCCCACCTTTACATTTGAAAAAAAAATTTTGCATCCAATATGGCGGATCCAAGATGGCGGCCGGAAATGGCCACCTTGTCAAAATGAAGTACTTACTACCCAACAATGTTTGGAAGTGGTCTGGGATTGATATTTGAAAAAATGTAGAAAAAAGTTGGGGGGGGGGACAATTAAAACTCACCCTGTATAATTCTGTCTGAGGGACTCACTGAGGCCAACAAGGCGTACGTGTGTTTCGGATTTATACTTTGGACAAAATAATGATGAACACATCTCAACACGTGACATGATAAGTGTTATAAATAGTAAGTGAATTTATTATAAAGTGGTTATCGAGTAAGACTAGTATACCAGGCTTGAATATAAATTGTGTAGGGGTTTGAAAGAACGTAAGAAATAACTCTAAATATATCATTTGTAAAGTCCATGTTGTAAAACAATCCAATATTAACAACCCAATAATGAGTGCATCTAGGTTTGTAATTGTTCCTTCAAAACTATTGGCTTGGCTCGAACTATCGATAGCAAAATTATTTTTCATTCAGTTTGTTGCACAATAAATGTCTTGTGTATACATTAACTATTCAATATACATGGTGCAATGTTACGAAAATTAAAATCTTACTACAAAAGAGATTTACATTTAATCTAATACTGTGTACTTTGAAATTCGGAATTATGAAATTTCAATGAGCTTTAAATGAAATCACCTAACGTTGCAGTATAGTATAACTCTACAGTATATTGTAAAAGGGTAATAAAAATCGAAATCAACAGCCTGCGAGTATGTCGGATGTACGGTATCATCTAGTTTTATGTTTACATTGTTCATTCAATATTCAAACCTGATATAACTTCACTGCTGTTAGAATTTTCATGACAAGACTTTCTAACTTTTAAATTTGGGGTTTTTTAATTCGATGGCTACACTGCTTAAATTTTTATAATTCTAGACATCTCAATAAAAAAAAAAAAAACATTTTAAAATTCCGTGCCAGATTATACTTTGATTGAGTGTAACTAACTGTAGAGGTATACATAAAAGAGCACTGCAAGATAGTGAAGATACAGTAAACATAGTCGGTGTTACTGTCAGAGAGGTATATTTCTCAGCGCAATAAACACGCTGCTTAACACCTTTTGTTGCGACTTTCCCGTGCAAAACACTGTTTTTAAATTGAATAAAGCAATTTTATTGTACAACATACTTAGACATGTATGAAAACTACCATGTAGTAATACTAAAGAAGCCTTATTACAACTTGAAATGCCAACGAGAATGTTTGAAATGTTGCCAAATACGCATGTTCGTCTAGTTTTAGTTTTTTATACCGACAGGTTAAGTGGTTTAACTTATATTTTAAGTTGAAAACCATAGGCATCAAATATATTTTTCTCAAATATTTTAGTAAAATAAATACATAATTATGTTAATAATGTATGTTATTTGAATAAGTTAAAGTTCATGTTTTCACACAAAGAAGAATATTTTACTTATATTCTAACACAAATCAAACCATAAAATCAATAAGTTAGTTTTTACATTGCTCAAGAAAGAAATACTGTTGTAATTTAGTAAGTTGATTTTAAGTTATACGTGATACAAAGTTCACTGAAACGTTCTTGACTTATTTACTGACTTTGGAGATATAAATCAACATGCTATTGAATTGAAAGTTTCCTGGCGCTTCAGAGCTCTCTTTTACACAATCTAACTATCACGATTAAGAATATAAATATTTCCTTCTATATTGAGGCATAAACCATAACAAAGTATATTTACATATATTTTTTTTTTGCTAACAGTTTTTACTGCAGTTTATCGGTTATTCATATATTTTTTGGAGTAAATTTTCAGTGAAGTTGAATTGAATCTTTAGACAAACAGTTTAAAAAATATATATATATATACTACATTACCCATAATTTAATAAACAGTGTTGCTGCTACGAGAAATGTGATAATTTTGTTGTTAAATTCTAAAAGTGAGATATAGTTTTAATTATTTAGTTGTACAATTCCAATGCTTACAAAAGTTTGCAATTAAATTGCCCTTTTAATCCTAAATATCTAAACAAACGTTAGTTTAATCTGGAAGTGATATTTTAAAGAGTAAATCAAGATTGATTTACTTAAAGATGCAACTACAAACCTTTAGCAGGTAATGGTTTTGCAGCCCGTACATCATATTAAGGGAGAAATATATTTTGTATGTATTTACTATTGTGATATTTTTAATTATATTTACATTGATCTTAAGTTTGTTATTTTTGAATCCGTATTTGTTTATTTATTTATTGTGATAAAAAAATAAATAAATTGTCCCAGTATCTTTGTACACTTTTTTGTCTTATTACCCTTCTTTTAAGATAGTCAACCAATTAAAAAAAACTCCTAAAGAAGACTTAACAATTCATACGCAAGCATACATTATTGGACAGTTAAGGTATGAAAAATTAAAAATATTGTTTGAGCACAGCGGATACTATAACCAACGACTGCTGTGTTACACCTTCTGAAACAACTATAATAGTATTTCTTTACGCAAACTTTGACAACTAAACTTCCTTGTAGAGGACTCGGATGATAATTTACATAACCAGACAAAGTGAAATAAACTTTCGTAAGTTTTAAGGTCTGTATTAACATTTCTAATAATGTTCAGCTAATGTTAAATTATCTCAAAGAGGAATATTGTATTATAATTTTACTTACAGAGTATCATCATCATGGGTTTTTTTTATTTCACGATTCTGACTCAACCACTTGACGGATTTTCATGATTTTTGTGTTGAAAGAAAGATAACTTTGAGAACTAGGTAATGTGGAAGCCATAATTTTAGTTCAGGGTTTCAGTTTTTAATTTTCAAAAAGTCTAGCAGCCGACGAAAACATTCTGGACTAGCTTTTGGTATAATACCGTTTTATGAACGTAACAGCTGTAAAAATCCGCGTTTGTGACACAAATTCAGAATTTGGAAATAAAATGAAATGACAAACGTAGGGTTGACTTATACTATACGTAATGCTATCATCATTGATAAGTTCATTTATTCGGTAAGAGGATGACATATGATTTAAATATACGTAGTAAAATACTAGATGTTTCTAATTTATTTGGTTGAGCATTCTTTAAAATCTTAAGTTTGTTTTAGTGCAATATAATATTTGTTATAACTAAAAGCTGGCTGAATATTAAAATATTCTATAGAACTATAATGTTAGTTTATTTAGTCTATGATTTTGTCATCGTTGCGTGTGGTGATGTTCGTGTCTTAGTGTGGACTGTAATGTTTGACGACCTGCAAAAGGTAAACTCATCATAAATTGCACAATATTTTGGGAATGGAACCAAATCAACCCAGAACTGAAGACTAACCAAGGATTAAATTTACCTGACTCATCATCGAGAACCAAATAAATTATACCATTTTTAAAATCCTTAACAGAGAAACTGAAAACCGATTACATATTTTTACTACTAAGGCTCGACTATTGACTTATTCAAAATAATTGAATTTATGTAATGCACTATTCAATCCCAACGCTGCTCTCTTAAGTATTTTCCTGATAGTTTTTGTCTCGTGTATTGTGTAAACACATAATTAATGATAATTTGCTTTTGACAAAATGTAAGAACATATAACAAATTTGAATTTAATCTTTACTAACACATTCCACTGATTTTTATGGTCGATCGTTCTTGGTTCGGCCCTTATATCATTCGCCTTAATAAGTGAATTTATTTTGTAGTATTGGAACGAATGATGATTGAAGTGTCCAATCGAAGTCAAGTACCTCCGATTCGTAATAATTTAATACTTACAGTTTCAATCGAGTTTAGTTTGACTACAAATATTTAAGTAAACTATTACATAACTTTTATTCCAGAAAATAATATTTGGTAATATGTTTGTTTCTAGTACTCGTATATTGTGTTGACTATCACTTTTTATATAAATACACACCTGTCTTAATATACATACTAAAATAATAGTGTATTCATTTTTAAAGAGAGTATTAGTGCAAAAAGTAAATTACAGCTCTAAAGAAGTTAGGATTTTAACTGACCTGAATTTACCTCCACCATTAAAGTAATTCTTTTTACTTTCTCTTTGTTGCGTTCTGCTGCAAAATACCTCCCATTCCAAAAAGAGGTACTTTTAACTCAACTTAAAGAATATATTTTGTATTATTTTAATTTTTAGTGGTGAATTTATGTTATTTAAAAAATTATTGTTGATTAATTATTGCAATGTGAAGAAAATTTGGTTTTTAATAATAAATATGGCATATGTTCACGATAGTTTCTTCAATTACATAAATATGTATTGTTACGGATTTGGTGATTTATTAATTTTAATACCAAGACCCTGTCAAAATATAACTTGTGATGACAGGAAATGTCCATGGAAATCGTTTGATCTTAACGTATATTTTCGACTAATTTACAGTGGTCCTACAGTTTCAGCTATTTGATTTCTCTTGTAGTTTCTTAATGGTGTACACTTACTATGTTTTCTAATGTATAAAGAAATTCTCCGTCAATTCTGAATTTTAATTGTAATTCCCAATAATTTCATAGTAAAAAATCAAAATAGCTATGAAAATAGCTACAGCTACATCTGGAGGAAACTTTTTGATTAAACGTTAAACTTTTAAGACTTGGATTTGATAAACGGTTTTTAGCTCCAAAATGTTACCCGTAAACACCACCCGATGAAACCATTTTGTAATGAACATTTGTCCCTGTTTAGTGCTGGTTATACAATTTCTGGACATGCACGGTCTGACAAGGATTGGTTGTTTTGGACATATTTAACCAATTTAAGCACAGCTTTTGATAACATTTGATGTGTGACACTAATCATCGTATCACCATTCATTCATTCGAAATTTGAAAGGTTTTTTTTGTCCTAGGGCGCTAAGCACGAGCCTGGGACTGTTTTTCACATTACTTCAGGCTAGACCTAGGGGTTTCGGCATTATCACTTAGATAAAATCCATTGGTGACTTGGCGGGGATAGAACCCGGGAGCTCAGGGAGTAAAGTCCCGCGCTCTAACCACTACGCCAGCTCGCTCCCCCAAATTTGAAAGGTAATGGTGATACCCATAAAACAATGGAAAATCTGATTTTACTAAAACCACTCAAACGGTTTTGACCACTCAAATGACGAAGTCCTTTTGCCCTAAACTAAACTTTACAAGCCCCATCACTGTAGAAATTATGGTTCAAAAGTAATTGCGACTTCTGTGATTTCCTCATAAAATATAGTTACATCGACTGCTTACCAATGATAAGGGTTGTTAAAAAGCTAATTGTAAAAATGTCGTTACTCCCAAAACATACAAAGAGAAATTTACAAAAACGTTTAAATGCCTACGAATTCAATTATTATTCTATATAAGTTTTCTTTTTTACTTTGGATCCTGTTTCACAAAACGCTCAAATAAAGCAAACTCAACAAACCGTGAATCGCTAAGATTAGATCTGACTGGAACAATGGAATTTTAATTAACTCTGACGTAACTCAATTACTGCAAGTTTCTTTTTACAGTACAAGTTTTAATAGCTTTATGTTATGCCTTAAGTAATGAAAATGAGTATTTAACACATTCATTACAATACATATACGACGAAATATACATTGGTAGCAATGTGCGGTGAGTACGTGTACGCCCAAGGGCTTCACCCTTTAATCATTGGAGTTGGGGGCTTAGGGTACAAAAAGATTTTAAAATAAAAAAAGAGTACTGAATATGTTTGACTGTTTTGATATCGTTAGTCACATACATACAATACTAAATATGAATATCCCTGGTTTCTGTTTGTGGGTTTGCTTGGGGGTAAATTATATATTTCATATTGTGTTTATAAACCCACGCCACAGACAAAAACCTCGAGAGAGAATTCGATAGTGTTCTCGTTCCTGGTAGTAGTCCTTATTATTATCTACAGTAGTTGTCTAGTACATTGTTTTAGTTGTATGTCAAATCAATACTTTTTGGAAGTTTTGCTTCCACATTTTTAGGCAAAATGAAAGGTACAATAAGTTAGCCTAGAAAGTGTCAGTGAGAATACATTTAATCAGGAAGTCGTTGCATGTGGTGATGTTCGTGTCTTTGTGTAGACTGTAATGTTTCATAACATGCAAAAAGTAAACTCATCATAAATTGCACAAGATTTTGTGAAAAGCGCTATATCAACCCAGAACTAAAGACTAACCAAGGATTATTGACCTGATCACTACCTCATTGAGAACCAAATAAATAATACGATTTTTAAAATCCCTAACATAGAAACTGAAAACAAGGGTCAACCATTAACTTTTTCAAAATATTTAAATTTATTTAATTCAAGCACTATTCAATCCCAACGCTGCTTTCTCAAACGTTTTCTTGATAGTGTTTGTCTCGTATAACGTGTAACCACATAATTAATGATCATTTGCTTTTGTAAAAATATAAGAACATATAACAATTTCGATTTAAACTTTACTTACTTACTTTACTAACTTATTCCACTGATTTTTATGGTCGATCATTTTTGATTCGGCCCTAATATCATTCTCCTTAATAAGCGAATGAATTTGATTGTGTAGTATTGAACCGGATGATAGTTTAGGTTGACTCTAAATGTTTCAGTGAACTGTTACATAAACTTACCATAACTTTTAACCCAGAAAATAATATTTTTAAACATATTTGTTTATAGTACTCATGTTGACTATCCCTTTAAATATATTATCATAGACAAATAGAATAAATATTTATTCTATTTGTCTATGATATTATGTAAATACACAGTAATATACACACTAATGGTGTATTCATTTTTAAAGAGAGTATTAGTGTAAACATTAAAAAAGTAAATTACAGCTCTAAAGAAGCTAGGATTTAGCTTATCAGACCTAAATTTACCTCAGCCATTAAAATTCGTTTTACTTTCTCTTTGTTACATTCTGTTGCTCAAATAACTTCCATTCCAAAGAGAGGCACTTTTATCTCAACTTCGCGAATATCTTTTGTTTTACTCTAATTTTAGTGGAAGTGAATTTATGTCATTTCAAAATCATGGTTGGTTTATTATTGCAATGTGAGGAAAATGTTAGACTTTGGAATATTTCCACAATAATATTTGTAATAACATAGACATGTATAGTTACAAATTTTGTGCTGAAGTGGAATCAGATGTATTTATTTTAGAATCACGGAACGGCCAAAATATGAATAAGCTCAATGGATTTTGTGATAAATAGGGTAAATCGTAATTATTCCTGAACACTTATGTCAATTGGGTTGTATGGCACAATTAAGATGAATTACGATTTCAAAACTATTCTATAAAATAAGTAGGGCACAGTAAAAAGAGAGAGCTTTGTATTAAAGAGGATGATAAATAGGATGTAGGATGATCACAGAACATGATTAATAGCTAGTAGTCATTAGTTTTTAATGACTTAAGTCTTTTAACAAGCTACTTCCTTCAAAATACCGTAGTTTACGTTAAGGTTGGCATCTCTTATTACATAGATATGAGTTTTCAGTTAGGTTTTCAGTTGAGAAAGTTTTCCTGTTGCATTGAAACTGCATGGAACTACTGTAGTAGTTAGTTGTTAAAGTGGCTTATTGCAAGAGCTGATGTGGAGCAAAAACTCTGTGACTAACATGGCTCAGTAAGCTTGTTTTGTAAAACAACTTCCGAACTCTCTAAATGGTTTCCACATCAATATTTCAGCAAACGACAAATTTTAACTTTAATGATGTTCTGTACTCAGATGTGTAGCAAGTTAGATTTCTACTTGCAGTTTTAAACTTTTAAATAAAACAGGGACCTTTGGATTTTATTCATCTGACCACATATAACTGCACTAACATAAAACACGTTTTAGTCAAATAAAATATTTATTGTAACTATTAATCTGTATTAGTGTTGACCAAAACAGTATTATGCATGGTATTGCAAGTATATATACCTAAGGGAATGGTGAAATACAAGGTTAAGATTAATAATTGTGTGCTGCATTGGTATTTTATGATATTCGACTTTTCCAAGGGGGATACACTTTATCATACAAGTTTATTTTTTTTAAACTTCAACAAATATTTATAGAAGGACATTATAATCTATGGAATATGCACGAAACAAGACCAATTTTACGTTCTTATTAGGAGTTAAATAAAATCTTTTTTCTTTTATAATATCTTGATATTTTATAATATCAAATGCTAAGGAAAAAACCAACAACGAAAACATTGTTGCTGAATTGGACTGCATATATATCCTTTTTGACAACCCTAAGATGTGCTTTGAACGACTAAACAATACATTTCCACAGCACTGTCAAAAAATAACCAAACTACATGGAACGAGACACATTTTATCACACTCAATTTTTAATGAAATTTTAATTGTGTAAACAATCAAAATGAATCCTAACACGGGTTTAAATCACTTTAAAAACTTTTATTCACTTTATTTGGTCGTTTCTGTAAATGTATTTAAATTGGAGAGAATATGCCGCTCAGTATAGATACTATGATTATCGTGACGTGGTGGCATAAACACCTTAAATTTATTCAGTGAGGTTATAATACCTAAACAAAATATTTTAAAAGTCAAAGTCATATACAAGTATTTACTTGCACCTTATTTTAAGTTTTACTGCCACATCAAGATTTATATTAAGTTAACTTACCTTGCCATTGTGAGGACAAACCTGGTGAGAACTCTCCATTTTGTGAATATTAGGCCTAGCCTACTTGAAGAAATTTAACTTACCAAAGACATATTTTATTTTTAATCTGATATAACCAAATTACAATTAAAAAAGTATATCTCCATATCATCAAGAATAAAATCAGAAAAATCAACCTTGATTAACTTTTAACATCTATTCAATTTATTGTTGGACTATTTACCTACATATCCAATCCTAGGTGCAATATATTTTAAATATCCAATTTTACTTTTAAATAATTGGTACATGTTATTGAATATTAATTAATAAATATTTGAAGATCTTTTGAGTCAGCCGAGTTCCCCTCCCAAAGAATATTTATTTTTAATTGAATTATTGCATTTGTAAACTCATTGTTCTGTTCTACTGAGCTAAACCAAAGATGGTGATCCTGTATTTTTTTTTATTTTAATGATCAAACCTCATTCATTTTAATACCCCTTTTTTTAGTTTATTACAAATAAACTTGTATTGTAAATGAATCCTTCAGATTTGTCATTTGCTTTTTTATATATTTAATAACTTAGGTCTTACTTAATCCAATAGATATCTTACTTAATAGTAGCTTAAAGGTACAAACCTGAATAGAGAATCCTTTTATGTTTTACTACTCCAAATTCCTAAAGCATTACAATTAACAATTTTGTTTAACACTTTAGTGCAGTTGACCAATTGGATAGTGATGGATATAATTTTCACAACATAGGCATAATAAGTAGTCTACCTTAACAAAATACGCATTGTTGTCTTTTAGAATTTAAAATGTTTAAATAGATTTTATTACAGGATGTACTAAAATCAGAGGTTCACTAGTTCAAATCTCAAATTTGCTAAATACAAACATATTTCAAACATATATTATATTATATGTTAAGCTCTTTTCAATTCAAACATTGTGGTAGAATCAGAATTTGGTCATTTTTAATGTTTTTAAAATGGTTGCTTCTTTATGAAAATGTTGTACTATTTTGAATCGGCAGATTTCCCCCATGAAAATACAGATATCTCCATTTATAAAAAAGGGTTTTAATTAGGTAACGTTAAGCTATACAATTTAACATTGAACTATACAATATGAACTAAAGTTTGCATTATCAAAAAATATTTACATTGATGTAACAAAAATGTAATGAATTACTTTTTTGTGAATCTAAGTGTCCAAGTGATAATTGTAAAAGTTTCCCAAATGAGTTTTACAAAGGAAATGTGAGGAAAAACATCCTTGTATTATATTTCACAATGCCTCGTTAGACCTAGCCTACAATTTGTCCTGAGCAACCAGATCCCCTTTATCATGTCCTTTACCACCTTGTGTTCGACTCAGTTCCCCAGAGAGCCTCAAACGGATCTCCTTTTGCAGGACTCTTGGCAGAGAAATATACGATTTCCAATCCTATTTTTCTCTACATATGTTATTTTTTTATTTATTGTTCTTACATTCAAAAGCAAACATTCAAAGTAATCTAGTGTATGTTTATTAAACTAGTTATTACAGCAAAGCATTCTATCTTTTGTGATTATATAAATACTTATTTAGTTTATCATAAACTATTTCAACCCCGCAAAAGAGCCATGGTCGTTTGCGTTATTCAAATCTGGTTTTAATTCGTATCATAATAGGAAATAAAATTGTCATAAAATTGGAACCTTCTCCCTACCAAACGCAAGTTCTCTTAAGGGTACCAGACATTATTTTATATTAATTACTATATTTTAATTACTGTTAAGCTTCTGTTGAGCTGACATGAATGCTTTAAATATATTTCAAAACAAAAAATAAGTAAAGAAGATCTTCCAGATGTTGACAGAAAATGCAAGCATTGAGTATGATGTAATCAGTAATTATCTGTCTTATCAAGAATACTTATTTCGTTCCATTTTTATAGAACTGTAACCATATTTTCTGATACAGCATTGCAAAAAAGGTTGTAATTTTTAAAAAAATGTTAAGTTATTAGATTTTTCTAAGTTGAATAGAGAATTGGTTGCTTACTTTGAATTAGTCTCATAATAGGTGATGTTGTAAAGAAGGTTGTATAAGACAGGCCCAGTAAATTATAGACCTAAGTCAACTAGGTTTTAGCTTAAAGTACTTGTTCTTTTTGTTCTTGCTGTAGTATCATACAAATGTTACTATAGCATCACGGCATTTATAGTTTAAATAAGACCCTCGATCTCAGTTCATTAATATTTCTTGGTTTGGTTGAATATAAATAATATACAATAAAACCATTAAAAATGCATCCATCTTTACCTATATAAGTCTTTTCATACGGAAATTGTATAAACTAAAGGCGAGGAAAAGAGCAAACAAAAACAATTAACAGTTCATTCTTCTCGTAAAGATATTTACAATTTCAAAACCTGACAAAAACCTTGAATTTGTGTGTTTCCAATGCCAAACAATTTTTTTTTTTTTTTTAGGTTGGCGGCCTCTTTACCCTTGAATTTGCCAGTCCACATAGACTAGGCGCCTGTGCGTGGATCGTTTACAGCAAAGCAAGGGGTGAGCCGGTACAAAGGTTCAAAGGTGAACTGTACTGATAAAGTTTAGTGGCAGTGACCAGGATCCGAACCCACGACATCGCTGCCTTGGGCCCGAAGTCCGTGACGCTACCGACTGAGCCACCGACTCACCACAATTCAGTTAGATTTTTTTTTTATTTTACTCTATCAATACTACACGTCTGCCCTCAGTACCATTTATTATATTGAAAACTTGAAAAACAATTGGAATCTTCCAGGAAAGTTTTTTTTGAGAAGAAACTAAATCGGAGAAAGATTATGTAACAAAACAGCAACACGTGGTGGCCTATAAACTCCAGCCTCATGTTTTCAAGGCACTTAAATCCTCGTCAGCTTTCCCCATTCGGCTTTGAGATAATGTTCTCTGTGATTTTTTTTCAGTTTCGTATTATTCCTAGCATCGCCACAAAATATGTATATTTGTTTCAATCAAAATCAAACACACACCCCAACTGCGACAAACCTGCAGACCAAGCAAATTTACAATTATGTCTGATTGTATTTTCATTGACCGTCCAATGTTTACAATGAACAATCGTAGCTCTTAAGCAACAGGATTCACACAAAATGCATGTTGGATCAGAGAAGGTTTTAACATAACCGAATCTCCATAATTGATGAGATCGTTCACTTCTTGTTTGGTCCCTTGATACTCCTTTCTTAGTAATTAAACCCCTTAACAAGCTTAAGATAGGGAAGCTTCTTAACATGACGGCAACTGTATACCGTATACTAGCGTTCTATACGTAGTGTATAATATGCAGCTATATCCATTAATTCAAATAATTATATGCAGTGTTGGCGAAATAATATTTGTCTTCATATAATGAAAAAAACATTATTTACCGTTTATATGTTATTTAGTATACTTAAATTTAAATTGCTATTTGCTTTTAAAATGTCTTAAAACATAAGTAAATCATTATTTTGCTAATTAAATCTATAGTAAACTGTTTATTGATTTACTGTAATTATTTCATTCATAAATTCATTACTTAGTAATTTGATAAATTTTGGTTTTATCTGTAATTATTATTAGATGGTTGTCCCTAGTGTTAATGTGCTTTCTTCAAGGAAAGAGAAAAAACATATAAATAACATATAAAAACATAAAATTATCTACCTGTAAAAAATATTACAACATTGTTGTGAGAAGAATCTGTTCAATATTTTGTAGCCAGTTTTAAACTCGTCTTTTACTGCTTGAACGTTTCATCTACGTAGGAATAGTTAATTTTTCAATTTTAAATAGCATATTCCTTTTCATCGAATGAAACGTTAATAAAATAATATTTGGGTTGTGTATACATTCGGTTGTAATTTCGCTTGAATTTAAAATATTTCAATGCATTTTTAATACATTTACCATGGGGTCAAGAAAAGTAAAGAAAGTAGTGTTCTTTACTATAAATTACTTACTAAAAATTAAATACCTTTATTGTTGATAACGCTAGAATGAAAAATTGTCAATAATTAAGAAACCAGGCTGTAAAAGTATTGATCAACAAATCTAAAAATTACATTTTTACTTCACAATAGTTACCTAGCCACAAGCCCCACAGCTACCTTCATTCTGACAAAGGAAGTTTAACACTATTCAACATACTTTAAAGTGGTGACAAAGTTTAACAGTAAAACCAGTTTAACGTGGTAAGTGTCTTTAGATTGCTTAGGTAATTCTGATCCGAAATCGTTCTCTATGTTAATCAGTAAACTCTTGTGGGTTTCCAGGAATGAAATTGTTACTGAAGGAGCATTTACGTAAATTAGTTTACCGGCAAATTTATAATTTCTTATAGTTATTTGTGTAACTAGTGGGCAAAGTGGCACTTTGCTGCACACGAGAGCAATGTTTACGAAATGAATCTCGAGTGCAGCAAAGGCCTTTTGCACTCGTGTTACACATTATATTTTTCCTACAGTCACTATAAAGCATATAAATAATTAGTCTTTCAAACACTATAAAACACGTTTTTAGGTTCAGCTGGCAACACAAATGGTGCCCTAGAGAAAGTAGTACCCGGTCCGTATCACTCCGCTATTTTTCCTCAACAATAAATGTGCTCCGCGTTTTGAGAATATAGTTCCGTATGTTTTTATAATTTTAAGTGGTTTCCGCGCCTAAAAAATTCTTTAAAGGTATTTTCTTGTTTATTAATATCGTAGGAATGTTTTAAAAACATTTAAAATAAAAGTCCAGAAAGTTCAGAAATACCGAAACTATAAACACGAAATGAAAGGTTGAATCGTAGTTATAATAGCTGCTCATATTATTATTATCTTTAAGTGTTGCCAAACCTATTTCCAAGCGTACACGGATTACGTGCATAATAGAACTACGCTGTTTTGTGTTGTTTCGTTGGAATCCTGATGGGCGGCAAAGTATAAACCGTACGACAAAGTAAAAACCGTACGGCAAAGTATAAATATGCAGCAATTAGCAGCTTTCTGTACTATAAACAGTACAAGGAAGCCAACTTTGCCGGGTGACTGCAGGAAAAAGATTTTTTGCATATCTGATTTTTAATGTATTTGTTATGTTTGTTTAGAAAACCTAGTTTCTGTACTATCTTTAGTACATTTCTTAAATTTGGCACTAGGAGTTTTCCACACAAGTTTCCCCACACACAAGCTAATAACATTGCTTGCTTATTTGAAGTTAAAATTATATTTTGAGTTTTAAAATTAAAACTAGAAATGTGTCCCCAGCAGGTTATGAGTAGCAAAATGCCACTTTTAAGTATAATTAAAGTAGACCTATGTGTTAAAAAATAAATATTTATAATATTGTACTTCTGCACAATTCCTGTTTCCCCATTAGTTGTTTCAAAATGTTAAATTCAGAACTTTTTTTACCAGAATATTTCAGAATGTAAAAACACTATATTTGTGTATCCATAAGTTAAATCAGCTAAATATGATTTTTTTTTGTTTCTGACAAGTTTTAGTTTAGAATTATTTTCTCTCTGTTGTAGATCCCAGTATCATGCTTAACGCATACATTATACCCTTATCAGCTAGTTGTGGTCTACCACGCTTTATTCAATAGCCACGTTACTTACGGTCTCCATACTGCCTTAAGCTACAAAAGAAAGCTCTAAGAATAATGACTGGCAGCGGACGAAAGGAGCATTTCAAGCCATCGATGAGAATATTAGAACAGTGTTGAGCTTGCTTTCGACCCTAGTTAACTAAACTACGCCGACAACTGCTCCAACTCTGCTGACAGATGGTCTAATAATTAGTAGAGGTTTCTAAATTTACCATTTCTACCAAGTTAGCTTGGATTTTTGGCAGGAAACCTTGTGTACCAATATTTTAAAGCAATTTTCATAGATTTGTTATGTTTCCGATTAGAGTCTCCTTTTAGTTTCATTGTGTAAAACGCATGTTGTGACATTTAATGCAAAACTAAATAACCTTAGTTAACCTAGAGTATTTGTTTGAAGTGTAATTAATTTAGTTAAAGCACTAGTACCATAAAATTAATTGCCTTAAGTTTTTGAATTTTTTGGTCACAATTGAAATTTTAAAGCAAATTTGGTCAGAAACTATATTATGTATTTTATTTAAAACGTATTTTTTATTGATAAAATAAGATATGTTCACACTAACGGTAGTTATATTTCATTTTCTCAATTCCTTTATAGAATGATTTAATTAACGTCCAATTCGAGAAGGCTAATATAGACGCAGACACGAAAGATGTATATGCTATGCTGGAAGATGTATAGCATGTATCATGCAAGGATGTTCAGTTGGCCTTGTGTCTTAGCTTTAGACGTCGCCATTACAATTGCATGCTTCATCTAGGTGAATATTCATGTGTGTCTTAGACCCTTACCATTTGGCATTTTGACCCATATATATTTCGGCTTGATAAAATCTTGACAAAACGTAAGTTGTGTGACACATGTTTAGATAGGTTAATTGACTCTCATTTAAGTTGTTGAACATGTCTTTATATGACTTAAGGTTGTAAAGATTCTTAGCAAAATCGCCATTGATCGATGAAAACACCAAAAGATTGTAGTTTACATGCTATATCTATGAAATATTGAAAGTAAATTTAAAAAAACATAAGTATAAAAATAGGCTTAAATCACTGATTAACTTTTCATGGACTAAGTAAATATAGAGATTGAATGCGTTATTGCTTCATCGTATTGTTATTGCTTACGTTAAAATATAACTGAACTAGGCCTATTATTTTAAGTTGAAAAATTAAAACCTTGGAACGTTACAATCAAGGAGAGTTTGTAATAAATTTAAAACTTAATATATTTTCATAATTTAACATAATATTGTATGGCATTGGTTTTATCTTTTATAATTGATAATAATATAAAATGTATTAATTTAAATTCAAAAACAAAAATAGCCACAATTGTAGATTGTTTAGTAATTGGTTATTATGTTCAATTATTATGTTTCGATTGTTGGTTAGTTTTTCAACTTTTCTCCATTACTTAGGCATGCTATAATTTGCAAACTAGTTAAAAATTGCTTATCAAACCTGGAAGAAGTAGTGAAACAAAATGTTCCAGATGTTGACAGAAACAGCATTCATTGACTATGACGTGGACAGAGATTACCTGTCTAAACTCGGATGACTAGTAATTAAGGCAGAAAGATTCATGAAGGTTTAAGATAACCCAATCTCCATTGTTATGAAATCTCTCACTTTTGGTTTGGTCTTTAGATACACTAACACCTTTTTTGTTATAATTAAATCCTTTAACAAGCTTACTATGCAGAACCTTTTTAACACTATGGTGTCTATTATGAAACCGTCTATATAGCAGTAATGCATGCATCCATATCCACAAAATACACGAGTTATGTTTGCAATATTGGAATAAAATATTTAATCTTTAAATTGTTTATGAATTACTCATCTAAAGACCAGTAAGACTCGTCTTTCAGTGATTTTACGTGGAAAAGGTATACATTTAGTTTTACATTTAAGCTTGATTAATTTCTGTTTTAAATTGTAATTTTCAATGGTGTAAGTAATGGGAAAATCTTATATTATCATTAATTATCAAACTTTAATTATCAACTTTAGTTATCAAACTTTTAACTAATAAAAAATGCGTGACTTAACTAAACATTTCACTCGCAATATTGCTGTAAATTATATCACAGTGTCATCAGTGTCACAGGGTTACATTGGCTAATTTTGCACTGACGGTTTGAATTGGCTGTCTAGGCCATAGCAATATCTAGTGCTGCAATGTGTGTCTAGTCTTTAATAGATCATTTCTGATAAAAATACGCAAAGGAAATTTAAATAACAGTACATCAAGGAAATGTTTCCAGTAATTATCATTTGTTTAACTAAATTCTGTAGCTTTTAAAAAATTATTCTTTAATATTTTTTTGACGTTATTTAAACATATACCTTTTAAAAATACAACTTTGGTAACAAAATTTTACTGTTAAAAACATATATGAAGTTTTGCTGAAGTGTACAAACTGATATTGTTGTAGGGACTTAAAATAGAGGATTTATTAAAAATTGGCGGTATTATAGTTTTGTTACTAAAAGCAGGAAAACGGGATTAAGTGTATTTACTTAGCTGAGTCAATTGAAAGTTATTACAGCAGTTTTCTAAGTTGCTGAAGAGTTGGTTTTACTTGTAAAATAGCCTCATAGAAGGTGGGTCTGCTGAAAGAGGTTAACAAGACTGGTCCTGTAATCAACTGATTACATTTAATTACGTTTTATGTAATTATTACTAATTATATTTGTATTTGTCTTTATTAGCAGGTCTTACTACAGTAGGATATCACAAACTTTATTTAAAAACAAAAACTTAATTTTATTATGACCTTAACCGTTAGTGCCTTGTACTAGTTGAAACAGTCCTTTTATATTTAATTACTTTTTATGAATACAAATTTTTACAATGACCCTGTAAAGGTTATACAGCTTTACTTATTTAAGGCATTTTTGGATATAAGGAAATAACAAAAATATGAGTCTATTGAGTTCATATCTCAATGGATAGCCTTTAATAATGTTTTCGAAGTAACTGTACACAGGAATAAATCGCTCACAAACATTGAAAAATCCCAATATCTTCTGTCTTGTCTCTCAAACGAGCCTTTTAATTTAATTAAGGCTCTTCCTCTCACTAACGACAAGGGCGCACATGAAAAGAGCCCAAAAACTCAGACAGACGCTTGAAAAGCGCCCGGATCCTCATGGTCCCTCCAAGGACGGTGCGCAAAGAGCCGGGCTCTTCCTAGAATTTTCTCAACGGGTCTTCAAAGGAGAAAGAACCAATAAGAAAAGAAAGAACTACAGTTGAAATACCTGAATTTATTTACTATATTAAAAGATACACTGTTAAAAGATACATTGTTAAAAGATCCATTGTTAAAATATAGATTATTAAATATATTTACATTACTAAAAGATATAGTCTGTTTACCTAACCTAACCTAACCTAACCCAACACAACACAATTTACTAAAACACTACTATATATACACAATTTAAAAATTATATCAAACAGTGACTGCTGAGTATGTAAAATTTAGGGGTAAATAACGACGGTACAAGGTACTGGGGTTGAGGTGGCTGCAGGCCATATTCCAGAGTCGCTAAGTCACATAAGTCAGAACACGAGTCAGCGTCCTCCTCCTCAGGTACCTGTGGAGACCCGGGCTCTTTCCATGCTTAAGATTAGTGAACCTTTTTGGGGATAAAAATTTCGGACTCTTTTCATGTGCTCCAAACGACAATTACGACATTGCGTATGGCACACTTGTGAAGCGGTATCACAATCCTAGGATCTTAAAGTCGCTTCACATAAATCATATCATTGATATGCCTAACTGCACTGACACGCGTGCTAATCAATTAAAGCATTTTATCTCTCAATTTAATGAGCACAGCTCCGCTCTAGCCAGTCTGAATCTAAACATACATGATGATAATCCAGTTCTCATGACTTTGTTGTTGACCAGTTTTGAAACTAAACGCCAAAACTCCCAGGAACTTCCCACGACTAAGGAATTTATTGAATTTCTCGAAAGTGAATGCGCTTTTATGGGAAATACTCATTTAAATCATTCGCAGAATGTGCGTCACAATGCACCAAATGTCAGCATGGTAAAGCCCAAACCTGGGTTTTCCCGCATTAAAGAAGTATCTCTCACCACTCAAAACACAAATAAAAATATATTATGTTCATTCTGTACATATGATCTATCATTGAATGGGATCCTCCATGTGGGCCCAAAACTACATAATGACATAACAACGATTATAATGAATTTCAGACTTCACAACTATGTGTTCACCACGGATGTTTAACCTTAAAAATTAAACAGATGTTTCGCTCAATTACAGCTTAACGAAGACGATTTTTACTACATTTTTGAAACCCACAATAAAAATAAAGAATTATATAGAAAAGGTTTATGGAAAAACACAAAAACTTACATGACTTTTTTAAAGATGGTAAAGCATACTAATACAACATTTACTACAGCGTATGGATGGACGCTAAAGTGTTAAGAAGCGTCTTCACCTTAAGCTTGTCAATTAAGAGGAAAGAAGTATCAAGGGACCAAACAAGAAGTGAGCGATCTCATCAATTATGGAGATTCGGTTAGGTGAAAACCTTCATACACTCTGTTTGAAGCCTTTAGAAAGCTTGAATCCTAACTATTGTGGACCCCATTTGTGTACATGTAAACAAAATAACAAATGATCAAGGTTTGTTGCTTTATACCTTTGAATTCACGTTTTTTAAAGTAATATTTGTATTCATTGTGTTCGGTAGTCAAGTTGAAATGACCTGTAGAATTTTAAGAATTGGTTACTACTTTATTACTCTTGTAATTGATCGTAGCAAGTTACCCTCAGAATCTGAATCAAGCTAAAAAAAACTTGACACCACAATGTTACGAGCGATGGAATTAAGGTAAGCTGATAGTTATAACAATATGATTCCTTAATATTAAAATAGGGAAGGTGATGGACAAAGCCTTCAAGCAGATTTTTTGTTAACCAACAAAACAAGGATTACAATAGAAAATAATTAATGTGAAAAATTTATTAAATTCGTTCAACGAATTAAAATGAAATCCGTCAATATCATAGGCAGACTATACTGCAGGTACAGCCTGATCTGGTTTCAGTGTACATTATCCATATCGCTAATGGAACTATAATCCTACCAATCGATGACTCAGAACCTGAAAGAGGTATAATAGTTAATGAAAACAGTCCTGTTTGTCCTATCTTCACTAGTAATAAATTTTAAAATATAATTTGGCCATTTCCCAATTACATTGAAATAATCAGTAATCTTATTTATAACGATTAATTTCAACCTTTCTTTGTCCACGACAATTATTTTATATTAGCAATAATACATACAAATGTGTTGGAAAATATTACGTTTGAGATGATAGTATTCCTATAATAAGGGATTTATTTTATAACAAAATCACAACTTACTGTTAAATATTTCATACTATACAAGATGGCAACGAAACCAGAGATAACATTATAACGACAGAAGAACTAGAAGAGCTGACGAGAATTTAAGTGTCTTGAAAACATGAGGCTAGAGTTTATAGGCCACCACGTGTTGCTGGTTTGCTACGCAATCTTTCTCCGATTTCGTTTATTTCGTCAACAAAATCTTTCTTAACAATCTTATGAATGTTTTACAAAGGAGTACTTTACTAACAAACATTTTTCGTAA
Organism: Macrosteles quadrilineatus; assembly: GCF_028750875.1. Lineage (NCBI taxonomy): Eukaryota > Metazoa > Arthropoda > Insecta > Hemiptera > Cicadellidae > Macrosteles > Macrosteles quadrilineatus. The sequence continues at coordinate 85,321,220 of NW_026542595.1, forward strand.
TTCAATAAACAAAATTAAAACAAAATTATTTTTGACAATAAACACACCATACAGCACAAATACAAAATGTAAAAAGTCTAAAATTTCAGATTTTGGTTGTTTAGTTGAGTTTACTCATTATTATTTTATTATTGGTCAATATTCGACATGTCCAGTCACCTGTTTCCAGACATGCATTTTGTCGAGCAGTTTTGTGATAGCGCGGCCTCACGTGATTGGTCAGATTTTCAAATATTGAAGAGTGGGAGAGACGCTATGATATTTGTAACGACTAAATTCAGTTCCGCTTATGTCTTCACCGTGGTAACTCCCGTGTACTCGCGGTTAATATTACATTACGTATTTCTTGCACGTGGTCTCTTTACCAGTGTTTTATCTTTCATTTTCCTTTTCAAGGTTTTCTAATTTGGCCTGAAGCTCTTGTGTTTCCTCAGTAATTGAGTTGGGTTGTTGCTTGAGGTCATCATGTTCACCCTTAGGCACGGCTGCTTGAAAGAGGAACTTAAGTGAAGGGTGTCTGCATTGCGTTGGTAGCAGACACATGGACTACAGTGGTTGTTGGGGCGTCCGTCAACCTTTCCACTCCGAACACCAGCCGCAGCCCATTCTTATCAAACGCTACAATCTCTGGCACACTAGGGTCCAGGCCTTCCTACAATCAACAGTGACAAGAACACTAACGACCTCAACTCAATTACTGGGGAAACACAAGAGCTTCGGGCCAAATTAGAAAAACTTGAAAAGGTGTAAATTGACCCCACCCTGCCTAAAGATTTGGACAAGTTGCGGCGACTGTACACCAACCTCAAAGTTGAACATGATGACCTCAAGCAACAACTCAACTCAGTTACTGAGGAAACACAAGAGCTTCAGGCCAAATTAGAAAATCTTGAAAAGGAACATGAAAGATAAAACACTGGTAAAGAGACCACGTGCAAGAAATATGTAATGTAATATTAACTGCGAGTACACGGGAGTTACCATGGTGAAGACATAAGTGGAACTGAATTTAGTCGTTACAAATATCATAGCGTCTCTCCCACTCTTCGATATTTGAAAATCTGACCAATCACGTGAGGCCGTGCTATCACAAAACTGCTCGACAAAGTGCAAGTCTGGAAACAGGTGACTGGACATGTCGAATACTGACCAATAATAAAATAATAAAGAGTAAACTCAACTAAACAACCAAAATCTGAAATCTTAGACTTTTTTCACATTTTGTATTTGTGTTTTATGGTGTGTTTATTGTCAAAAATAATTTTGTTATAATATTGTTTATTAAATTACGAAATAATTGTGTTAGTAAAGCACTCCTTTGTAAAACATTCATAAGATTGTTAAGAAAGATTTTGTTGACGAAATAAACGAAATCGGAGAAAGATTGCGTAGCAAACCAGCAACACGTGGTGGCCTATAAACTCTAGCCTCATGTTTTCAAGACACTTGAATTCTCGTCAGCTCTTCTATTTCTTCTTTCGTTATAATGTTATCTCTGGTATCGTTGCCATCTTGTATAGTATGAAATCTTTAACAGTAAGTTGTGATTTTGTTATAAAATGAATCCCTGATTATAGGAATACTATCAACTCAAATGTAATATTTTACAACAAATTTGTATGTATTATAGCTAATATAAAATAAATGTCGTGGACAAAGAAAGGTTGGAATTAATTGTTATAAATAAGATTACTTATTATTTCAATGTAATTGGGAAATGGCCTAATTATATTTTAAAATTTATTAATAGTGAAGATAGGACAAACAAGACTTTTTTCTTTAACTATTATACCTCTTTCAGGTTCTGAGTCATCGATTGGTAGTATTATAGTTCCATTAGCGATATGGATAATGTACACTGAAACCAGATCAGGCTGTACCTGCAGTATAGTCTGTCTATGATATTGACGGATTTCATTTTAATTCGTTGAACGAATTTGATACATTTTTCACTTTAATTATTTTCTATTGTAATCCTTGTTTTGTTGGTTAACAAAAAATCTGCTTGAAGGATTTGTCCATCACCTTCCCTATTTTAATATTAAGGAATCATATTTTTATAACTATCAGCTTACCTTAATTCCATCACTCGTAACATTGTGGTATCAAGTTTTTTTTAGCTTGATTCAGAATCTGAGGGTAACTTGCTACGATCAATTACAAGAGTAATAAAGTATACCAATTCTTAAAATTCTACAGGTCATTTCAACTTGCCTACCGAACACAATGAATTCAAAGGTATAAAGCAACAAAACTTGATCATTTGTTATTTTGTTTACATGTACACAAATGGGGTCCACAATAGTTAGGATTCAAGTTTTCTAAAGGCTTCAAACAGAGTGTATGAAGGTTTTCACCTAACCGAATCTCCATAATTGATGAGATCGCTCACTTCTTGTTTGGTCCCTTGATACTCCTTTCCTCGTAATTAGCTCTTAACAAGCTTAAGTTGGAGAAGCTTCTTAACACTTTGGCGACCATCCATACGCTGTTGTAAATGTTGTATTAGTATGCTTTACCATCTTTAAAAAAGTCATGTACTTTTTGTGTTTTCCATAAATCTTTTCAATACTATTCTTCATTAGTATTTTGTGTTTCAAAAATGTAGTAAAAATTTACTTTTTTTTATTTTTTACTAATGATTCTTTCTAACTACGTCTATTAGTAACCTAACAGTTTATCGGTAAAATTTAATCAACGTTGTTTTTATTATAGTTTATTTTAAATCAGGAGTACATTATTATTGATTTACCTTGTTGAAGTACTTGCAAAACTCTATTGAGGTTTGTGGCCTCATTTACCTTGAATATTTCTGTCTAAATGGACCACAAAAGCCTCTTAGTGAAAAGTATCCAGCAAAGTGAGGGGTGATCCGGTACTGATAAAAGTATTGCCAAGTTCCAAACCCACGACATCGCTGCTTTGGACCCAAGTCCGTGATGCTACCGACGTGCAGAATAAACGACTCACCTAGTGTAAATTATCTGTAAAAGAAAGCAAGTCTATAATAGTGCTAGTCTAACTTTTAGCTAGATGTATAACCATGTTTTCCTATGGATTATATTACACACGATTCTACTTTTCAAGCCATAGCAATGTTTAATAAAATTATATTAGCTTAAATTATATTAGTTAAATTTTAAATAGTACTTGTTAGCAACTGAACCTTAAAAGAAAATGGTAGTAGTTTTTTTACTACTGTATACACAACTAGCTGAAACGGAAGAAAATCGTTGCTGATATCGCTCGCAAAGTATCGCACTAAAGAAAACAATAGGTTTTATTATTGCTCATCAATGAAACAATATTAATCTACCCATAGTATCGTTAACACAGGAACTAACCCAGCAGTTAAATTTCAATCAACTAAAGGCAACTTTTACACGGTTGCAATATACCTTCTAAAGTAGTGACAAAGTTTAACAGTAAAACCAGTTTAACGTGGTAGACCTAAGTGTCTTTAGATTGCTTATGTAATTCTGATCCGAAATTGTTCTCTAAGTTAATCAGCTAACTCAGTTGAAAGTTCAGTTGGAGCCTATGATAACCGCTTGCCGAATAAGATGATGACTGTTGTTTAGTTTGGTAGAGGATTTTAACACAAATAGTGTCTGCCTCAACAGTTTGACGAAGTGGATGATATTACACAACAATAATTTTGTTTAAAAGTGTTTTAGTTGTCCTGATTGCTGGTTAATCAGCCGGCCATTGTGACCATTGTTGTAACAGTGATGAAAACTTTGATATTTGTTTATTTTGTTAACAAGGCCACTTTTTTATTCATTTCATATATGGGAATGATTGAGCTAATACCTTTGGGCTAGACAACAGTATCCCACTAAATTATTTTTAAATTTATTTTGTTTAAAAATTCTTAACAAGAAATTAGATTCTCGTATGGTTACGAAAAGAATAAAAATATGAGTCTGGCTTGAATATATTCTCATGACTGTCTTCGCTTGCTTTAGTTTCCACGAGTGTGGTCATCGCAGAGTCTGGCCCTTCAAACACCAGGATGTCGGATGTTGGAAGATGAACACAACAGATCTTCTTTATAATACAAAGGAACTGCAACGTCGTATTTCAAATACGGAGAGGTCAAAGATATAGTGATTAGTAAACAATTTCGTGTGACTGGGACGGGTGGCGTCGTCCTGTAATCCAGCTACTGGGAGGTCACGAATTGTGGATATTTATAGGGATGCACTGTGGATGCGATGCTCCCTGGTGTGGATTAACGTCCGCACTAGTGAGTACTACGACTATCCGCAGTATTATCCTGATAGTTAGACCAATTCGTAAATTACAAGGAAAAATGTGGTTCGGATTCCACTATAAACTGTAGGTCCCTTAGTTGCCATTAGCTGTATGGGCTATTAATTAACAGTTGTGTCTAAGGAACATGTCGGCCTTAGTCACTAACAAGACTACAAGATCGCGCCACTCATCCTACACTCATTCTTCACTCATATTTGGGTTTAAATACGCACATAGTGGCGTCCCCATCTTAAATAATTGAATTGAATTTAATTTAATTGAATTACAGCGAATATTCACAAACTAAGTTGGTAAAATTATCCATTTGTTCGTGCAGCTCAAAACGACAACAAACAAGAATATTTTAACAAATATTCGATATTACTTAATTCTGTTATGTATTTTCATTTCTTTTTAGATACCGTGATTTGTAAGTTAGTAATCTTTTTACTCATACAGCTTAACATTAAAGCAAGCACTCGTATTTGAATAAATATTGCATTTAGCTTGATTCTATAATTTACTATTCTATTCGATATACTGTGATCAGTAAGTTACTTCATTCATGTTTCATCTGTGTCTTCCAATTCACGTCCCAGGGAACATAAGATTTCTCAAATTCGCATCGTTATAATATTAAAGTCGTTTCTTTTAACCAAGGTTAAAAACAAATATTTAAAGCATATATAAACCATCAAAAGTAAGCTACTTGTCCAACTCTCTAATTCTAATTGATAGGCATTACTCGTATAATTAGGTTATGTTTATTAACTGATAATGTATCAGGAAAAAATATTGGTACATTAAACTTAACTATTGACAATGACCCTTATTTGTTTTTCTCAAACTAATTTGAGCTTTTACTTTCGATCCTCTTAGTTAACGTGGCGACGCTACTTAATTGCTTTATTTGATATTGGCTCAATAGAATAATTGCCAAACTCACTTACACAGAGGATATCGCAAACCTAAAATCATTTCTACCTTCTAGGATATAGAATGTGTTATATGTGTTTAGAAACAGAGATAAAATTCGTTTATTTACAGAAAAACGTATAGGAAAATTAACTTCAGAAAAATCTCTGGCATATTACGGAAATCCTAATGTAATCACATGGCTAGTAAATCTGCCAACTGCGTACGCTTGTGGGAAAAGGTAATTTTCTTTATTGTACACGTTTGTTTACTGTACTTCTACTTGATCCTGGAAATTACAAATGTAAAAATGTTATCATTATTTTAAAACTGTGTTGTTCAGAAAGGTTTTAAATTATATTTTGCAATCAAGTTTTCTTTCAAACAATAACCTGATTTTAGTATTTGTGAATTGCTTTAGTGCAAATAACGAAAAACTAGTTTAAATAGTGAAATTGTAACACTATTTATCATTTCTATAAAATTCTTCTCCATATGTTCAACAATTTCAATAATTTTCTATTATATTTGTGTAAATAAATTGCCCTAATCATTTTAGCCTAACATATGGAATGTCCGTGACAGTTAGACCTCTTTCAATAAAGTAGTTGTGTGTCCTATCATCCAAGTTATTGAATTTTCGTATTTACCGTATTTGCAAAGATTCTTATACAATCTTTATAACAACCAAAACATTAATGGAAATTCGGAGACAGAAAAAACCCCTTGCAATAAAATCATAGAGCAATCCTACGAAACCTGTCTTGCTACTTTGCATCGATTTATCATATCGCATTTTTACAATTTGGCTAGATTGTATTTACCATATCCCAACTACAATATCCATTCTGCGTTTGTTCATAGTTGATTAATGTAAACTCTATCCCACGGTGTTCTCAACTCTAGATGTGTGTGGTTATATTAATAAACCGGCAAAAACGCGTCGTAACATTATGCAAAACAAATATTTTAGTTTTGTTTTGTGTGAGCTCTTAAGTCTAATGAAATTGCGTTGAGTAGTTGAGCGATACACCGATACCACAATCAGGTTTGTATCACGGTTAACATACCACTTAGCCGCACTACAAACAACCACGGACTGTTGTGGTTGATGGATAGTGTTTTGTTGTGACAATTACGACTTTAATCTGTCCTGTGTTATTGTTCACCATTTACATTTTATATTGATGGAACAAACGTGTTCGATATTTGATCATAGAGTATTATCTTTTTAAACAGATCGTCTCTGAGTATCATTAAGGCATAATACTCTGTTACCAATTTCAGCCAAAATATTATTTATGATTTTCTTGAACAAAAGAACATGAGTTCCAATTATATTCAGTCCAAACAAAGAAATCAGTCACACAAATCCATAAAATAACTGCACAATCCGTTAGAGATTTCTACTTACCGATTGCCTATGAATAAATATAGGAAATATAATTAATATTAATTAACCACACCTATTAATAAATTAACATGTTGCAAAAAATTGCTAACAGCCATATAATTATCGACTTAATTGTAAGAAATTAATTGCGAATAATCCACTTTCACAAACTATTGAGTCAAACACGATTTGTGTTGAAATCCTCTACCAAACTAAGTGAAAGCAAATGATCCCATCAGAGGCAAATGGATTAACGCTAACTGGGTTAGCTACAAAAGACTTAGCCACTTTTTAAAACAATAGTAAAAGAGTGTCTGTAAATATAGGGATACTAGAAACTGAGATATCTTTTACATTGACGAAAGTTATTTCTTTATATTTCCCACCATACGTTCTGTAAATTGTTTCAATTATTGTGACTTTTTTACCCTTCTCCTATGGTAAAAATTATCAAAGCAAATAAGTTTACTCGCAATTAAGTCTGTTAATAGTTTCTAGACGAACCTACCTAGACATCAGGGTGGTGAAGCTTGTCCGGATGATCGGTACAACTAATGAAGCCAAAGTTCCAAACACAGTTTGAGTTTAGTGTGTTTCATGGTTTAGTTTATCATTGACGGAAACATTGTTTGATGTACAATTCAGTTACCGTTGGTTGTTTTGCCATAATTAGTAAAAACTATATTATTTGAATTACGCAATAATTGTTGTTTTAATTTCCTCTGAAAAACAATGAACAAATTTGCAATACAACTAGACCAAAACAAACTGCAGAAGTAAAATATTCTATTATTAGCACAAATTGCATTAGTCAGTAAAATGGATAAGCTTTTGCTCTATGCATTACAAATATTATGCCATTTATATTATTATTATTACAATTATATTATTACAATATTATTATGCCATTTGTGCTAATAATAGAATATTTTACTTCTGCAGTTTGTTTTGATCTAGTTGTTTTGCGAATTTGTTCATTACCACCTATCCAAAAGGAGACAACAAACATGATCAACAACAAAATAAATATGAAAAAAACTGGGATATTTATATTTCTATACATATATATATTTAGATAATAAATACATTATTTAGACTCTTTTAAAATAATACACAAATAATTATACGCAAATTCCTCCGATTTAAGTATTCAAGTATTCCCAAGGCAATTTAGTTTTAAGCAAATAAAAGAAAGTGTATGTCAATTTGCTGATACCATTTATTTTGTTTTTTAAAGTTACCGATATAAATTTATCGAGGATCAATTTATTCTGAAATGGTTAGGAAACGGTCTGAAAGTAGTTCTCAAGTACATGTTCAATATTTTACCTTTACCAAACAGAATAAAAGAAATATTTGAAGTGTTGAAAACCATTCAAGATTGCAAGAAAATCAGAGAGAACATTAACAAGAAAGGGGCACGAGAAGAGCTGACGAGAATTTAAGTACCTTGAAAACATGAGGCTAGAGTTTATAGGCCACCACGTGTTGCTGGTTTCGTATCTATCTCAGATTTAGTTTCATTCTTAAACGTTATTTTTCTGAAAATCTGCTAATTTCTTTCTTTCTAAGGATTTAACATGATTTGACATGTGTGATCTTATAAAATTATAATTCGTTGACATTAAACACACAATACAGATTATAAATAGTACAAAAACAAAAATTAAATACAATTAAATAGTAATGTTATATAATTATAAAAAAATTCATTTAAATAGTTAACTTCTTGCGTATTCACAATTACTACTTTTTGTTGGCTGGTTGAAAACTTTAAATGTGTAACGCACTATCATATATAAACGCTTAGAATTTTTCCTAAATATTTGAACATATTATTTGGTAATCTTAACTGTTTTATTATTAATTTCAAATGCAATTAATGAGTATTGAAGAAAATCAATTGTGAGTTGTTTAAGAAATAAATTCTCTAACTAGTTACAAATAGTTCAAGACAAAGTACCAGTAGGTTTTAACCTAAGCCTATAAGGTATTAATATTAATAAGAGGCTTGATACCTAAATCGATTGTTTCGTAAAAGTTGACAAAGAAATTTTGTAATGATTAGGTTACAAACATTTTTTAATTGAACTAGATTAAACAAACTAGTTTATTTGGATCTATTGCTTAAAGGACCTGTCTGATAAAGTTCCTTTGGAATCCAAACTATAGTGGTTCTAGGTTTACCAAATTGGTACCTAACTGAACTATAGTAAAATTAATTTGATGAATCATATTTGACTGGACATCCAATGATGCTACGTATGTTCAGTCAGGCTAATGACTTGATGATACATAAATAACACAACCCCCCATTAAAAATAGTGTTTTCTGAATTAATTTTAATAAAGCAGACTCTTTGTTAAGTTTCATTCAAGGTATACAGGGTGGCTGAAAAGTAACTTGCACCCCCCCTTAACTTTTCAACCATTTGAGATATTTGAAATCGGTTTGCGGCAACCTTCTTAGATATGAGGGGCTACAATAATTATGGTCAATTTTGAAAATTTTGCCCTTAGGGGTAGTGCTGGTAGGGGGTAGCTCAAAATGTTCAAATTAAAAGTATAGTCGAGTTTGGTATCATTTTACAGGTCTTGACGAAAAATAAACATTGACATAAAGAAAACCAAAATCGGCTCACTAATAACAAAATGGCGCCCTAAAACGTTTCAAATCCAAATAGCCACAAGGGTGCCAAAAAATTAACTTGCACCCTCTTTAACTTTTTAACTATTTGAGATATTTTAAATTGGTTTGGGACAACTTGTTTGGATATGAAGAGCTAAAATAATCATGGTCAGTTTTGAAAATTTTGTCCTTAGGGGTAGCGGGGGTAGGTGGTAGCTCAAAATTTTCAAATAGCAAGTATAGTCGAATTTGGTATCATTTTGTATGTCTTGACGAAATATAACAATTAACATAAAGAAAATAGAAATCAGACCATTAATAACAAAATGGCAGTTAAAAATTACTTTAAATAACCATTGTCTCAATCATTTTTAGCTGGCATTTTGTTAATAATGGTCCGATTTCTATTTTCTTTATGTTATTTGTTATGTTTCGTCAAGACCTGTAAAATGATACCAAACTCGACTATACTTGCTATTTGAAAGTTTTTAGCTACCCCCTTCCACCGCTACCCCTAAGGGCAAAATTTTTAAAACTGACCATAATTATTGTAGCCCTTCATTGCCAAACAAGTTGCCACAAACCGATTTCAGATATCTCAAATAGTTAAAAAGTTAAAGAGGGTGCAAGTTAATTTTTTTGCCACCCTCATGGTTATTTGGATTTGAGACGTTTTAGGGCGCCATTTTGTTATTAGTGAGCCGATTTTGGTTTTATTTATGTCAATGTTTATGTTTCGTCAAGACCTGTAAAATGATACCAAACTCGACTATACTTGTCATTTGAAAATTTTGAGCTACCCCCTACCCCCGCTACCCCTAAGGGCAAAATTTTCAAAATTGACCATAATTATTGTAGCCCCTCATATCTAAAAAGGTTGCCGCAAATCGTTTTCAAATATCTCAAACGGTTGAAAAGTTAAGGGGGGGTGCAAGTTACTTTTCAGCCACCCTGTATAACTAAACATAAACTATTTATTTGCAATTATAAACCGTACGCTGTAAAAACGTTGGTATGTATTTAAGACACACAGTACACAAAGTAATACAAAGTATCAAACTATATGTCCATAGAATCATACAACACATAGAAACGCATTCTTCTCAATGAAACCATTTACTGTTTACTGTAAATATGCTAACCAAATAAATCTTACAAAGTTTAAAGGAGAGGAAAGTTAGCTGGTCTGGTGGTAGAGCGTGGACATTCGGACACTAAGTTTCATATATAAATCCCGCAAATAGCCAATGACTATATGATGATATTACCACTATCTTCTGGAAACAGCCAGAAATATTGGGTAACAGTAGCCTAAGATGTGAACGGATGTATTAAAAACGTTCAGGGGTAAAATCAATGTAAAATCCTATAATTCTGAAGCCAAATTTGATATAGTAATAAAGAATTATTAGAACTTGTGGATGTAGTCTATAACTACGGCCAAGCTGTGACAGTGATGACAAAGTAAATAGAGAAAACGATGTTGTGAGTGGAGTTGTCTCCCCAAGCTGTGACAGTGATGACAATGTAAATAGAGACAACGATGATGTGAGTGGAGTTGTCTCCCCAAGCTGTGACAGTGATGACAATGTTAATAGAGACAACGATGATGTGAGTGGAGTTGTCTCCCCAGGCTGTGACAGTGATGACAATGTAAATAGAGACATTGATGTTGTGAGTGGAGTTGTCTTCCCAAGCTGTGACAGTGATGACAATGTAAATAGAGACAACGATGATGTGAGTGGAGTTGTCTCCCCAAGCTGTGACAGTGATGACAATGTAAATAGAGACAACGATGATGTGAGTGGAGTTGTCTCCCCAAGCTGTGACAGTGATGACAATGTAAATAGAGACAACGATGTTGTGAGTGGAGTTGTCTCCCCAAGCTGTGACAGTGATGACAATGTAAATAGAGACAACGATGTTGTGAGTGGAGTTGTCTCCCCAAGCTGTGACAGTGATGACAATGTAAATAGAGACAACGATGATGTGAGTGGAGTTGTCTCCCCAAGTGACGCGTTTATTTTGCAATTTGTGGTTTTTTTTAATATAATCTTAAACTTGCAAATTTCCATATACATAGAGTTTCAAAAACATCATTTGTAATATTGTTTACGCCGAAAGAACTATAAATGGTTAGACATTGTAATTAATTGATTTAACAACATGCATTTTGTGTCGGATCATGTGTTATTAAACGACAAACGGAAAACTGTATGCACATCTATTGTTGATTACTATGCATGTAGACTGGCATCAAATAAAAAAAAACAAAAAAAAAACTAAAAAATAGTATTCTGTAAATTAATTTTCATAAAGCAGACTCTTCGTTAAGTTCCATTTAAGGTATATAACCAAACATAAACTATTTATTTGCAATGACATATCAACCGTACGAAGTAAAACCGTTGGTATGTATTTAAGAATTGGTTTGGTACGTTGGTATTTAAGAATAAAAATATCAAATATTTAAATCTCACAATAATTGGTTTTGATTTTCTTGTAATCCTCATTAATCCTCTCGGCCTTAATTTTAACTTGTAGGAAGAAAGATGGAACTAATTGTTTGAGTTTAGACAGGTAATTACTGTCCACGTCATACTCAATGATTGCTGTTTCTGTCCAGATCTCAACGGTATTCCTTATATTTTCTCCTTTTTCTAGAAAGCTTTTTACCACTATGTACTTCCCATATTTTGAATATTAAGGCTTATTTGATTAATTGAACACTAATCTAGAAAATATAGTGTGGTGGCTTTTTAAAATTTCCAATTAATTAATTAGGTATGTCAATAATCCATAAACACTTGGATTTAGTAATGAAAAATGTAATTTAATTTAAATTTAAATAGTTAATTTCATTATAGTTCTTGAAAAAAAGTTTTAGAAATACAACACAGTAATACTAAAATAAAATTCTAAATAATGATTGTTTTCATTAAGGATCTGAATGGAAAAATAAGATAAACGAAAATGAAAAGCAATAAATGTAAACAATTCATTAATTCAAAAGTGATTGAAAATCACTGAAGTATTTCTCTGCCATGAGTCATGTAAGAGGAGATCCGTTTGAGGCTCTCTGGGGAACTGCGTCGAACACAAGGTGGTAAAGGACAGGATAAAGGGGATCTGGTTGCTCAGGACAAATTGTAGGCTAGGTCTAACGAGGTGGGTAGGATAAAATAAACGAATTCAGTTACGTCGTTTATTGTAATTTGTATAGCTACAGTTTGTGAAATTGTTACATTCTTGTCATGTTTTGTAACTACATCTGTTGGTAGTTACTTTATACTAGATTTAAGGTATAAAACAAATAAATCAACAAACTAACGTACAGTTTAGTTTTTTCCCTGAATATCACGAAAGACCTGTCCATTACTAATTAATAATAAATTGTCTACGGAACTAAATTTTTCATGTTTGGTATTTAATCACACCATGTTACATATGACGTGATCGGATTTCGTGGAGAATTCAGTAACTTATAAGTACAAACCTACGAAAGAAAGTCGTAGTTTTATTCAACACCCATTTGGCAAAAGTTTATAATGTGATAATGTTTATTACTAACTATTTTAGCTATTCATCAACTCACTCAAATTATTGTCTTATTTCTAAAAATTATGCTAAAAATTTATAAAAAGTTTATATTGAATTGTGATGGTACATTGTACAAAATGCAAAATTGAACAATGGGGTGTATATTTAACTTCCTTTTGATACACCATCAAATGCTATTGTTAATGAAAAGTCATCCAAGCATTTACAATGACTCAACTAACAAGTTTTATGACACGATATTTTGATTTTCTTTATCAACTACAGAACTCGCGTTGAACAGAAATTGTAATTAATTTCAGTATAAATATAAAACGCATTTATCTTATTTTAATATTCCCACACTTTTTCTGAAAGTTAAAACTTCTAAGTAAACGTATAACTAACAATTTTCATTAACGTCTATAACTTAATTTACTAAAATTTTATATTGTTTACTTTATGCTATAAATTAGATTCTAACAAACCGTAAACAACTGTGCTAGCAAAGCAAATTAGCTCATAATGTTTACGCAGTTTGGGATGACAACAGTTCCCTACTAGTGTGCCTGTTGCTCGAAATCGAGCAATTTTAAAGAACCAGTATTATACAGGAGTTATTTTAAAACTGATAACAGTCATAATTTATGATGAGTTAAAAAGACTCAACTAAGAGCTTATGTTACTAATTTAAAGACTCACGCTGTTAATAACAATTTCTTGAAAATAACACTTCTTGAAAATATTTTATTATTTTTCCAAAACTGTTGTTTTTAGCGTTTTCTATAAATGCTTCCCGATTTACTCATAGTTACCAGTACACATTTCTTGCATGTATTGATTTGATCTAACTTTATGCAAGTTTGTTTTACCTCCGTGTTAACACGATGTGTTCTATATGTATATTCTTCGTGTATTTGTTTTCACTTCCAATGTAAGTTACATAGAACTGGCAAATATTATTCATATCTCAAGTGAGTGTGTATCTGGATTCCTTACGGTTAGACTAGCTCTCTCTTTTGCTCTTCTCTTACGCTTAAGACCTCTCATAAATAAAATTGCCCACTCCTCCTGTTTTCAACATTTCTTCTTTGAACTCTAACAAAACTGTTAAACTTTTTACATTTGTCTATAACCTCCTGAATTTAACAAACATCAATATACTCCCACAAAAGCTGCTGAGTTTCATTTTAATAGCTGTTGATTTGAAATTTGTTCTATGTAATTCTTACGGTAAAAATCAACCTTTGAGCGAGCCACGCAAAGATTACCCTCAAGGGTAATCATTTTTAAATTTTAAAACTTTATTAAAGAATCACAAACCGTGACAGATTTTCTGACACCTCAAACTTTTAAATTGTTCTACAAATAAGAGAGTAGTAGTAATCACAAATAGCTGTTTCCCGTATTGTAGAAATAGATTTACGCTTTAAATAAACTATAATGTACACATAATTACTCTTAGTATTTCCTAAAATCTTGTGAGACTCATTGAGACAGCTAATTTACCTGCCTCTAAAAGTACGACAGTTACAAATAATATAGTTAATTTATTTATTACTATAGTTAATTTATCTATTTATGTACGTGATATGTGTATGAGTAAAACTGTATGTAGGACGTCTAAATGTCAAATTGTAAAATTCTATGACGCACGTAGAAGAAATTATAATTTATAAAAACCATTGAATCCTATTGAAGGCTCCCTTAGACATAAGACATACTCAACACAATAGCATTTTAAATTTTATCTTCTTTTTAGAAAATCATATATAACCCTAATTGTAAGCCCTTATGTATAGTTATGGTATGACTATTAACATGTGACATTTAATTCATTGTTTATGTTTACCAATTTTGTACATTAGAATGGATTGAGTAAACTAATGTGCATTTCGTTAATGGCGACGAGGATCACGGAAATAGGAAATATAAAAAAGCTTGAGATCAGTTGCAAAAGGACGAATTTAAAAAGCCTTACAGCCTTAGTTGAAAACAAATCAACTGATAAAATGACAAGTGTAGAGTGAGATGTAAGTTTAGACAGTTTTTAAGATCGTTTTGGAAACAATTTGAAGACGCACAAACCAACATTGAACTAGCTGCTGAAGATGAAGAGCAAGATGATCTTGCCTCGTACAGAAGTAAGACACAAGAAATGTACATCATTTGAGAAGCAGTTTTAAGATATGAAAAGACACACCACAATAATACAGAGCCTACAACAGCACATCCACTTAACAAGAAACCAAGTACAACGTCCAACATTAGCTTAGTTCCATATGATAAAGAAGAATCTTTTAAGAATGTCATAAAAAGATTCGACAATTAATTTTCTTGTACTTAAATATGTAAATGAAGAGAAATGCACTTTCACCCAAACTACATAATCGAATTCTAGACATAGTTGCTCCTGATGACCCTTACAAGATTAAATGTTAAAATGTAATTTCTATACTACAAACCCATATAGCACAACCCAACTGTAATGTCACATTTTATAAGCTGTACCACAGCTGGAAAATTGGATAACAGCTGGAAACCAACATCGAAGTATTCGCATTTCAAGCTATTTTTCCAGCTTGAACATTCAAGTTGGGATCCAGCTGTCTATTGTAAGAATACAGCTATTTACAGCTGGATTACAATTGAAACTCATAGCTAGCTTACCGTACAAATCCAGCTTAGTTACAGCTGGCTTCCAGTAAAAATACAGCTTATTTACAGCTTTGTCATAATAAAATGACAGTTATTTTTAAGCTGGTCTAAACTTTCGCACAGATCAAGTGCAACTTAAAACAAATTCGATTTCAGCTTGGACCCAAAATGACAGAATTAAAAATATAACTGTATTAATTAGGTCAGTTTTATATTAAACTCTCACAATGGGTCACAGTGATAATGATACACAATGATAAATATAGACATTACAATTAAAAACAAAACATACTATGTAATAGTCAAGTTAGATCAAATCAAAATAACACAAAGCGAAAGGTAGGCCTATATGTTTTCACATTGATTGCTGTAAAGAAAATCACTTTCTAAAATGAGTAGGCTTAGATCGATATTTTTAGTTTATCAGCAATTTGTGATCATTTATGCCTAATTTATGATAAACCTAAATAAAAGGATAATAAATTAACTAAACAATTTAGTTATACTCAACTTTATTTAAAAATAATAATTACATAATTCATCTTACAAAATTAAATTCTAAATAGAAATAGAAAATTATCAAATGTTCTTATTACACGTTCCCCTCTTTTGCTCGATTCACCCTGCAACAAAAACGTATGGTTAAACACTAACAAAAAGGCATTTTGATCCAGGACATGTTAGCGCATAATGAGTAAATTTGCACAGACTAAAAATTGTTTGTATCTTATTGTGTGTAAAGAAATATCTTATCATTATTTATCTTTTGCGAGAAGTAAAGATTATGCAAAAGAGAGAATGCATTGTACGAGTTCATTTTAGTAGTTAAACGTAAAATGTGTAGCATCGTCTAACATTAGTGTATGTCTGATTATCTACATGAAATTAGTCATTCGTGTTTGTACCAATAAATTACCAGCCATAAGATATGTAATGAGTGCACTTTAAATAATATTAAAGCAATTTATTTAATTTTAATATTGGTAATTCGACTCCGTGTGTATTTTACAGGTATTAACAGATTTTTCTGTAGTAGCACTTACGATCGTAGCCTAAATCGTTAATTTGTCAATGAGAATGTTAGCAACATTAATAAAACAAAACACTAGAATGTTTGATGTTGGAAACTGTGAATGACGTGATTAGTCATCGTTAAATTCAACATGTATCAAATAAGCTGCTTAGTTTGGGCAAACCGCTGATAACCAGCGATTATGGAAACTATCCACACAGTGAGAGATTCACAAATAATTCTCAAAATATTGTTTGATAAGTACTCTTAAAACTAAGTTTGTGCAGATCTCTTTACACAGATTACACTAGAGACTTAGATCATTTCGATCTGTTAATTATTACTAGCACGTATTATTTTCAAAACTTCGCTAATAAGAGAAAGCATTCACAGTTCCATATCCAGAATAATTGGTCTTGATTATTAGAGGATCCCTAATTAATCCACTTGACCTTAATAATAACTTGTTACAGAAATATGGAACGAATTATTCGAGTTTAGACAGTCTATTACGGTTCCCGTCGATGATTTATATTTTTTGTGTTAGAAATTAATTTATTAAATTAAAGAAATTCAGTAAATGCCATAAATAGACAAAAACATCTTGTTTAAAAGCATATTCTCCTTAACGCTAATAGCTCTTAGTATTATGTTAATATTACTGACTGGCAATTCAGAACCTACCATAAGATATATCCAACGAGCTACAGAACATAGCAGCTCATTCTACACTTTATCACTGTGACCGTTACTGCAACATTAATAATACAATAAGGTTTTATTTTCCAAACATATTTAAACCACCAACATATTTAAAATTAATAAATTTAAATTTTAAATATTTCAATTTAATATTATTTATATTTCATATTATTTATTTAAATATTTCATATTTAAAATTTTCAACATATTAAAAAATTATTGAAAATCATTTAAAATTGTCCACACTCAAATATTTTTAACTGCCTACACTGCATACTACAATGTTAGCCTAAGCACGATCTACAAATAAGGATACGATGGATATTTAAATTTAATGACATAAACAACTTGAATCAGTTGATCTGAATATATTTAATATGTTTATTCCTCTTACCATTTGTATTCCTCTATCCTCTTTTTATTCAATATAAGCATATTTGCAGTTTTAACCTATGAAATTACAATTGTTTTAACTAGTTAAAAATATCCACAAAGTTTTATATTACAGTTTTATATTTATATTTAGATATAATTTGTCGACGTGGCTCAGAAGTAATATCGTTTAGTAAATTTGACATATTTTATACTAATATTAGATTTAATCATGTGTATGAGTTAATTCGGATGTTTACAGGTGTTCTTAGCTAATCACCTACAATAGACCTAATTATTTTACAAAGTAAGCCGCGGATGCGCCAGCCAACTTAGAAAACTGCTGTTAAAACTTTAAATTGACTCAGCTAAGTAAAGACACTTCAACCCCGTTATGCCGCTTTTAGTAACAAACTTTTACCCGCAATAAAATAAATTATTTATCCGAAGTGAAGCCTCAATTTCAAGTCCCTGCAAATTCAAAATTGTTGATTAACTCAATAAGATGCTCTCAAATTTGTATGGTGATTAAAACTTAAAAACTTAAAACCAAAGAAAATTTTCAAAAGTATAAGGTCAAATAACGGAAACAAATTCCATCCACTCATTTTTTTATTGGTACAAATATCCATGAACCCTAAACGGCTAATCTTGCCTGATTGTATTTTATATTTATTGTTGAATTTACAATCAGGGACCAGTGTGCCAAATGGTTTGGTTAGCCAATTTGAATCCACAGAAAATGTTGAACAACTCATAAATGTAATGTAAGACATGTTGCATGTATCATCAATGACAATGTAAATTACGACCTCAATGTTGTGATTAGCATTGTCCCTCTAAATAGTGTTTTATGTTCTTTGCAAAGGAAGTATGCACTCGTCGCTATCACGTATACAAATAAATAGAATCGAAAATATAATTTTCCCACTGCAGCAAACCTGCAGACTACCTAATCGATTTTCTATTTACTGTACCTGGGTGGATTTACTGAAGATTTTTAGATTTGTGTTTTTCTTAATTAACACACCTTTAAAAAGTACTTACGTTTGTTGTGACAGGAAAGTCAAAAAAGCATGTTTTAGTAAAAATTGATTAGCCTAGTATGAAATAGAAAATTTTTCTAAACTTGATCAAAATGTATCCCTCAACAATCGAACTACTACAGTTTATTTCTTCCCCTTAGTAATAACATGTGAATTTAAGTTTTTTTTCAGAACCAGTACGTGTAAAAAAGCATCAATTTACTAAGATATTTTTTCCAAGCTATGTAAAATAGTCTAGACATAAATTGACAAATAATTAATTATGGGTCAAAAATAGTAAAAACCTATTTTCAACCCGTAAAACCCTCCAAAAACCAGTTCCGATAGTCCGATCATGCTGGTTTGCAGACTCGTTCGAATAAACGCACGTTTACACGATTATACCAAATGTTATAAAAATCTGAACAAATTTACTCGCGTTATGGCGTACATACACATATGACTTTGTACGGATATGTTTTTGGCCTCTGGAGACATCAAAACTAGAAATGCAATTGGTCCCGTGTCTAGGTCTTTCCATATGACCTACAGTAATGGCTTATTCGCGACATGGCAAACTCGCTAAAAGGACCAATTATACCAATCGAACGTCAATTCAAAGTTTAATAAGCAGTTTTACTGTATTCAATTTAATGTAAATCGCTAAAATATGAACTGTTTGTAATAATTATCTTTTTTTTATTTCATTGTCGTTCTTAAGGTGTCTCACTGTTTGGGGTAATGGAAGTATTGGTTAAAAATTCTTAAACTTTTGTGTGACTAACTCTTATTTCGATTTGTTCACAATTTTCTAAAAGAAAGCATTTTTGCATTTTTAATTGGATTTGATTACTTTAGGATTAATCCTCTTAACCTTCATTATAATTTGTTTCAGAAAGATGGAACTAATTGTTCGAGTTTAGACAGGTAATTATTGTCCACGTCATACTCAATGATTGTTGTTTTTTTCAACATCTGGACGATCTCCACTAGTTTTTATCCTCTTTGGAAAGATATTTAAAATTCACTTTAAGCTTTTTTACACTAAACCTCGTCTAAGTAAGGTAGGTTTGAGATAAATGAAAAGCAATTTATTACATGCTAAATAAATAAACTTTAGATTTCTTTTTTTTTATTTTTTTATTTTGGGGGGGGGGTGAATTTATTAGTTAATGTAATTTGTTAAAACATATTATGTATTATTACCGATACATTAAATACTTGAGTTTAGCAGTGAGCAGGTATTAGCGTATACATCCAATTTCAGTCATTTCAAAGATTATGTCTTTGATAATGTTCGATTTCGTTTGTTTTGTATATCATATAATAATAATTTTATTTGGAAAAACTACGAGAATAGAGTAAGAAATTCAATGTTGAAGAGTGAAGCTTACTTTAATTTATTGAACTAACAAAGTCTGTTGTTTTTTTACAGCAAACACGCCATAGCGAACGAGTGACTCTCGTTAACAACATTTGCATTGCGAGATGTTTTATATTAACGGCACGTGTTGCTATCTGTTTATACTATCTTTCTTTTCTCATTGCGTTATAAAAATATCGTAGAGTAAAAACACTTTTTTAATCCACGCGTATTTTTTTCTAAGAAAAAGGTTTTATCTTATGGGGATTTTTCATACTTAATTACAGAATTGCCTTATGCAACTGCAATATTTATTTTACTGTAATTAATCCAAAAACATCCCATTGAGAAACTCTACAGTCTTAGTTTATTTAACGACTCCTTAAAATATCTACTATGAGTTCCATACTGACATTCAACTTTTCTAAGCAACCTTTTCTATGACATTTGAGTTTTTTCCCCAAACTATATTGTTACGCTATATGAATGGATAAAAATGTACAAAGCAGTACATACAAACGTAAGTGTACAAACGTATTTACTGGTATATAAAATATTTAATTCGAGTTATTTTACGATATAAATAGCTTGGAAATCGCTAAACACGTAAACATAGATTATTAACTATATATGTAATTAATACAGAAGTATCAACAATTCTTCTTTTAAAATATGGGATTAGTTAGTGGTAGTCTTATATTAGTAACAAACAATGTTGTAACTCTACGGTCAAATAGTTGATAATAACAGCTCGTTGTGGCCGACCTTCACAGACTTGGAATGTACAATTGCCACTCGATCACTGACATCATAACCTGACGTGACAGTAAATATTACAAAAAGATGTACAATGTGACAACACGCAGCCCGACAACCACAAGTCGCGATAAAATGGAGATACACCCTGAGTAATATTTTCTTCCTAATCTTTTAAATAATTTTTGTATACAGAACTATAAACTTTTAAAGCAATTTAATACAGAAAGGGCTTATTTTATAAATAATTTGTATTATGCACCCATAGTTCTATAAAACAGGGAACAAATATCAAAATACTTATCACAAACATTGAGCATTATCAGGGTTTCCATAACATGAATTTTGTGTTGTTAGTTATATAGATCTCCTAATAAATTCACCTGTCACAAAAGTTTTATGTTTTTAAGTTCCTTTTGAATTTCAGGTGGTCTGACTGACTTTAGATGCATTGGAAGATTGTTAAAAAGATTTACTACATTGTAACGAAGATGTTTTTCATAAAACGTTAAACGATGGACTTAGTGTAATCATGGTTATAGGCAATTTGTTTAAACTGGTCGATGTTTTGTCAGATTTTGTTGAATTTGCAAAGGTTCGGATGGCAAATTTTCCTGAACCAACCCTTTTAATTACGAAGCCAATATGATGGTAAAATTTCAACTTGTCGCCCAAAAACAATCCTAGAAATTTAGTGCAACTAATGGGGTGCACCACGGCTAGGTAATATGTTATAACACTTGACGGTTTTGTAATATATTTTTTGTCCTTATGTAAAATTATTTGGATTGGAAATATACTTCAGTCTTAACACGGAATTTGTATTGCAATTCATGGATTCAATTGGTTTACGCCTCTACTGTATACTGACTGGGATAGCAAAGCAACATCAAACTATCAGGAAAAAGTACTAAAACTATCCAGCCAGCAAGCTGTGTACTCTAGATGCACTCACAGTTTAGTGTTTTTTTTTTATAACTCCTCAAAAATGCAAAAACACACAGTCATAGCTGTCAAAACAACACAACGTGGGAAAATATCAGAACCGCTGAAAAGAAATGTTTTTGTTCTATATAACAATCAAATTCTAGACTTCAATTTATTCATTTAACAAGAGATTTTTTTACTCAGAAACAATGTTTTCGTCGCCGTCGTAAAAACAATGCTGTACTTTGCAATGCAAACTACTCCAATCTCATTACTGTCAGAGCTTCCGATAAATTTTTATTGGGGAATGTGACAAAAGTACAATAAAATAGATTCCCATCATAATACTGTTTATGAGGATAATACTAGACACCATTTTAAGTGAATAAATTCTAGGAATTCGGATTCAAATCACAATTTTTTATTTTCACTACCGTTAATTTTACTAATTCCTAATTTCTCATTTCCCATTAGAGCCAACGGTCTTGCGTGTTACCACTTTGCATGGGCTAAGTGATTACTAATCTCGTGCGATTTTTGACGCTATTAGTTAATCGTAAAAGGATAGGATCATTAATCATTGTTTTACTGCTGATTACCTTCATTCATCTAATAATTCTCAATTTATGTATGATACCATACTGAATACGAAATACAGTTCATAATACTTGAACTTACATTTCATGGAATATACAATAGACAATTCTTTATTCAGTTAAAACATAATTACATTACAATAGGAAAGGTCACTATTATTTCAACACATTTAAACGATAATACAGTCATCGTTATGATACTTTAGAACAAAAGTTTTACAGTATAAATAATGTTTGTTGGAGTAGAAGGCATTAGTTTTAAGGAGTACAGAGATGGCTGACTTAAATTTGACATAACTGAGATTCCTTAATTCTATTGGCAACTTATTGTATAACTGCAACTGTTGATACGAATGACAATTCAACGGTTTACTTAGCCTAAAATGGGGGTGGACAGATTATTTTTATTTCCGGTTAAGTACACATGACATTAAGCTTGTGAAGAAGATGAGTTGATGGTATGTTTTACATGGAGGAGGTTACTAAAATATACAAAGAAGGTAAAGTCATGATGTTTTTAGTTCCACAAAACTAGCTTTACAAGAACCCCTAGAGCAGGGTGCTTGCTGGTACACTGATGGCTTTTTCTACCATCCAAAAACTTTGGTTTCATGGGGGGGGATTTCCCACAGAGAAGGATACCATAACTATTGAGTGGATGAAATAAACCAAAATATGTGACAATCAAAGTATCCAGGTTGACAGAAGGTATTCATTTTTTTACTGATCAAAACATACATATTTCTTGTTTTGATTTCAACAGATTTTTTAAAGGATACACGTACGACTACAATATGAATACAATATAATATATATAATATGATTTTTTTCAAAAATAACTTTAGCAGCTTTGAAAACCTGACTAAACTGCTTATTGCCAAAGAGATAGTTGGTAATAAAAAATAACGTGATTACCCATAGTTAAATTGGGCTTATAGATCAAATAAGCAGCTTAATTGGGGAAAACCGTTGATAACCAGGAATTGTGTAACTATCCACACGGTGGGTAAGTGATCCACAAACAATACTCAGCAAACATGGGTTAGTGAGTATAATTAAGAACGTTTTACACACACACCTCTTGATGCAGATGCTAACCTTGTCTAAACAAGATCAAACAAACAGTGAAGATTTCAAACCGACTGGTCAATATAGTAATATTTTGAGATTTCCGCCTTATCTGCATTCGATAAATTAAAAAAGAAGGAAATTTCCACTTTTTAAAATTGTATATTTCGAAAGTTTGCATTAATCTGTGATAAGTTGTAGTATACAACATATAACAATATAACATATCAATTTAACACACCAAACAACCTTTACACAGTATGTACACACACAATACCATTTAGAAAAATAGTAGTTTACATCACTAGAAGTGAAAGTGGCTCTTTTTGGTACGATTAAGTACCAAAAAGACACTTTCGCTCCGTGTGATGAACAATTATTTTTATCATACTGTGGAAATAACGTTCTAATCGTTACAAAATTAAACCACATAATTTGACCATTAATGTATGTGTTGTAATGAATCCGTTTTTTACACGTTTTTTACATATCCGTTTTTTACAACCATTACTTAAAATACCGTGCGATTTGCAACGTTTCCAAACGATGTTGAGATGTTGAGGTTAGCCAATTGAAAAATTTACCATATGTTTTTTCTGTTCCCTATTTGAAGTTACCTTGAACGACGATTTTTCAGATGATTTAGAGAACTAAAAACTGTTTTTTCCATAGTCCGGCTGTTTTTTTGGTTTTATCGACAATATGATGACAATGAAATTACTGTACTGCTTTAAATAACATACATTTTTCAACAGCGGTATTACAAAATGTGTCTTATTTTTGTGCTTTGAATGAAAAAGTTTTTTAATTTTGCTAGAATCCATTCTTAAGCAGACAAATTCAATCCATTGCCCTACGGACTGCCACAAACTGCACCTAGAAGTGTCACTCTTTATTCTAGAATAGAACATAATAAGTCCAGCGTATGTTGGACTTTGTCTTTTGCTGAAATATTATATGTTAAACCATTTACAAAGCTCTAAAGTTTGTCTAAAAACAAGTTTATTGAGCTTAACTGAGCCATATTAGTCATCACGAAGTTGTTGCTCCGCTTCGGTTTTAACATACTACTAGTTACATACAGTTTAAATGAAATTGGGACATGTTCCCTACCGCAAGCCTAACTGGAAACCCACATGAAAGGCATTTTCTTTCTATACAAAGTAGTACTCAGTGTAAACTTTCTGATTGACTTATTATGTTTTGTATTTTTCACGTTAACTAAATTCTAACATATATTTTTTAATGTGTTTCCATCTTAATAATTTAAACCCAAAAAAAATTTTAAAAGTGTTGTATAGTGTTTGTAAGTCTAATTATTTATATGCTAAAAGTAACTGTAGGAAAAATATTATGTGTAACGCGAGTAAAAAGTTCCTTTGATGCACATGAGAAAAATGTTTACGCACGAGCCGAAGGTGTTATAAAACAAAATAGTAGTTACACAAATAACTATTTTGTGCCATTTTTTATTTTCTATCACATGAATAGTCAAAGGTATTGCTGTGAATTTGTTGAGTGCCTATTTTCATTGCTCTTGAGGTAAAACTTGCATATCCTTAAAGTTTTAAAATGAAACCTGACTGGATTTGTTGTTGCACCAAAGTTAATTAAAATTCCATTGCCTCAGCTAGATCTTATCTGAGCTATTCTTGGTTTGTTGGATTGTATTATTTGTGCTTTGTTTTTACAAAAATGAAAAAAAAATAATAATCTTGAAAGTAATCTGAAAACAGAGTTTTCTGTAAAAAAAGTACAAGGAACCCAGAAATAGTTTTTGTGTCAAAATAACATGAAAATCAAGATTAAAAATCTATATAATGCTCTGTAATCGAGATTCAGACCATTTTCTATAGGCTAATAATAAAAAAAACTCATACCAAGTTTTCACTTTCTACCATTGAAGATATCTCTGTAAAGTTTTGTAAAAAATTTTATCATTTCACAATGTTGATTTACTTTATTTAAAAAGTTACAATAGACTTTTAAAAACATAACTCTTTGTTAAATTGACATAATTTAAATTTAAGATGTATGAACCATCAACCATCATAACCAGTAGTGGAATCGCACAAAATATTAACTAAGCACGTTTAACATAAAACTTTTACTTGATCTCTTCTATCACCGTTCGGTTAATCTTTGTTCTGTTTCTCACAATAATGGGTATTCCCTAACAATATAACTTCGACATTTTAATTGTTGTATTTCCTAAAGAAATTTACAATATCAGCTCCGAATTGTACATGGGCTTAACAATAATGTTGATAAAAAACACAGAAATTCCAAAAAGCTTTAGAAACTGCAACAGCTATAACTCGAAGAAACTTTGTGATTAAATGTTAAACTTTAAGACTTGGGTTTGATAAACGTGTTTTAGCACCAAAACGTTCCTTGTAAACACCAACCCTTCTCCAAATCTTGTGAAAATATACATTAATATAAACTTTAGTTGAGCTTTTAATTTTATATAATTTTTATTTCTTAACTTCAAGTCATGTTAAGCATAATATTCAAACCTCAAAATCATAAATAGCTTGCTTCATTTAAGGTTCTAACTATATTATCCATCATTATAGAAATAAAACAATTATAATAAGGGAAATAATTTTAAGGGCTCTTCTAAGGACTTTTTTCCTTATAATATATCAAACATATTATAAAAAAAGATTTTGTCTGATCGTAACAAGGAATATTCTTTCTTCTAGTTCTCTAAGTAAAAGAAAATCAAACAAATTAATCCAGAAAAATCTATTATTTGGTTTTACACAGCCTTAGAAAGATAAACTGCTGAACTTCCGTAAGTTGATTTAAAGTTACAAGTGATCCAAAGTTCCTTGAAACGTTCTTGACTTATTTACTAGATTTATAGATATAAATCAACATGCGACGGAGTTGAAAGTTGTCTGTGTAGCCCCATTATTATATTTTACACGTTTAGAATGTTGAGTAAAAGTATAAATATCATGTAATGTAGCCATTTCTCATGGTTATTGGATTACTAGAAGCAGGTATTTAAACCAATTTCTATATAAATATGTGAATCACTTAAACCTATAAAATATACTAAAATATAAATATTTTTTCCTCTGTGATTTTATTGCAACAAAACAGTAAATGGTATACAGTAGTAATATTAAACTTTCCCGTCAATAGATTCAATATCAGCCCAATTTTCAATATTCAATCAATTAAGAGCCCAGGAGATATTATTACTCGATGGATAATTATTCGCTACATCTGCTTGGCCAACTATATTAGCATTTCTTTGTGCTAACGTTATAACCAAGCTTCCTTGTTCGGGACTTGGATGGGAATTTACATAAACAGTCAAAGCAGAATAAACTTCTTATGTTCTTAAGATCTGTATTGACGTTTGTAAAAATGTTCGGAAAAGGATCAAGTCGTTCCATCTAGGAAAAAGCTGTATTTGGACTTAACCTCTTCAAACAAATTAGTAGGAGTTTTATAATAGCATAGGGAAATCTTCATTGAGTATATAAAACATAAATAAACCAAATTGTATCCACTTATCTTATCAAACAAACAAATTTGTTTAAATTTTATATAGATATTTGTTCTCAAGGGTTCCATATAAAAGACACCTGCCGTGGTTTTTTAAGCAAATGTATTGACAAGACATATATATTCAAGAAGATTCAAGTATATTTTGACACATCATAAAAATAAATCAAGGTCGAGCACTAAAAAATAAATCTTAAGGCGTTCTTGAATGTACAAGTTTTCCCACTCTTCAATATTTTACTCACATTTACTTACTCACAATTTACCTTCTGGTATGAATAGCAAATTTCAAAGTGTTATTAGCTGTTTAATTAATTTACATTTATAACTGATTCTTTTTTAACAATGATTAAGTCACAAACTATAACCCCAATCTCTGTCTCCTAATCTTATATTACATTCCAAACATTACTTGCGTTCGATGCATTTTTAATTTAGGTGAAAGTGTTTGACATATAAATAATATTTTATTCACTTTTCATAAAGTACCATTTGAGGGTCGTACAACAGTAGTAATTAATGACCCAATAAAAATATTATATTTTAAAAAGCAAAGTTAAGTCTTCACTAATAACTCTTAAATGTAATAAGTAATGTTAAAATGTTAAACTTATTTTAGCTAATTGTTTTGTGTTTAGAGTTTATATTAAATAAAAATTACTTTTCAGGTATTACAGTTGCACAATTTACAATGATCGATTCATTAAAGTTGCAAATATTAGTTAACTACTAGTGCAAAGAAGAATTTACTATTATTTTTTACGAGTATCATGGAGACATTTACGCACAAAAAACTAAACGGTGATTTTTTCATAGAAACTTAAACCGTCGTTAGATTTTGATATTCGTCCCGGAGAAAAGTCATCACCAGCGGCCAGCCTAATCTTTTAATGACAATGAATTGAAGCTCAAACAAAAAAAAAACCTCATAGCACTTATGATAATATATTTACACTTATACTGTTTTCTCATCATCAGATCCAATAGACGAATATTACCATAGTGGGTCTGATGATAATTGGAGTGTTCAATTCAAATTGATGACCACTTACCATCTTTTATATGAATTTACCGAATTGTGAGTAAACAGTATAAGTGTAAATATATTATCATAAGTGTTATTTGACGCAAGTGTTGTGCTCATCGATCTCTAATCGATCTCTAATCGATGGTTGTGCTTTAAGGTAATTTAATAAGGCGATGCTGATCAAGTAGTTATTTAATTAATTGAAGCTCTACTTCACTAGGTTTTATATTCCACTATTTTGGATCCAATTTTAAAAGAATGAATATGCTACAAAGTCCTCAAAACCTCTATTTAATAATATTTAAAATTTAAATCTTTCTTGTACGTGGGTTTCCAACTGCAGAGAAAATCAAACTAACTTAACTTCTCAGTTGTAGTAATTTTTTAGATGGTTCAACCTATTGCAAAAAGGAGGTTCTGGCATATTTCATGGTGATGGTAAAATGTGAAGAAGTAAGAACCAGGGTCGTCACGATAGGAGCTTATCCATCTAATCCATATACGAACCCCAATAAATATGATAGCCATGGTAAATTAGGAATATAAATAGTTCAAAAGTTAAAACCACAACTTCTCCTACATTTAATTTATATGATTTTAATCAATACTTTCTTTTGAATGTACTACCAAAGGCTCATGGTTTCCCTTGAAAGGTAAAATCAAGCAATAATAAATCCATTTGCAATTAAAGTGCCAAGGGAGAGAGAAGATGTAATTGTTTCACACTCCAGTTAATAAAAGAAGCCTTTCTTCCTTGCTAAATTGCAATTTGAAAGTAATGCAGTATCAGATATTACCATTATTTGTGATTGTAGCAGTCTAATTAAACATTCTTATACAGAAAGTAAAATTGTGTATTGCAATTACGTTATATGGATTACGAATTACAGTACTATACAAAATGCTTTCATTGAAGGCCTTGGCATTAATTACCATAACTTGTTAAGAATCTGCGCTATAGTTGTATATCAAATGGAATATTGTTTGAATCATGAAGATTGGCTAATTTTCATCAAGGAGCACTACAAATGTAACTTTTTATTCTAACCCTGTTCTACAAAGTCATTTTTTGAATATAACACATAGTCTCTGAAAACAGACTGCCCTAAAATTTGTATTATAATCAACACTTTTTTATTTAGTTTTGACTATTTTTGAATCCTGAAATTTAAAAAGTTATTACAGACATTGCTTTCTAAACACGAAAAATGTTGATCAATCAACTTATGAACATTTGTTGATTTATACTACGGTTGTGTAACCATTCTAGCTAAGCACCGTGGATTAATATCACTACTTTTGGTCAAGGAAATAAGTCAAACAAAGCTAAATAAATAAATCTTTATAAATTATAATAAATAAAACTTTCCTCGATTTTCACACACGCTTTAAATCACGTACGTGGTATAACACTGCATTAAAAATTGCGCTATTATTTGTAGCTTAACTGGTTATACCACAGTTTGAAGATAAATAAAAAGATTACTTTAGAAAAAATATAGTATAGTATGGTGTTTTCCATGTTGTAAAAAGTATTAAATAATAGAACGTAATAAAACAGGTTTCCATTATGTAAAACTCATTTTATTTAAAACTGTGTTTCGAAAAGGAATGTCGCAAAAAAGGTTTTATTGCGCTGTGAAATATACCTCTCTGACAGTAACACTGACTATGTTTACTGTATCTTCACTCTGTTCATTTATCCATGGCACGGAAACCCAGGCTCACACCAAGGAACTTGCGGATGAGACATAATGTATATCCACAGGTAACAAATGCACTTAAAATTAACACTAGAAATGAGTGAGGGTGTTACTTGTCTGACTGCAAATGAACAAGTGGACGCTTTGGAAGTTTCTGTGATGTGTGGAAAGACCGCGTACTGGACGTTTTGGACGTCCAGAACGTCAGGGACGTCCAGTACGCGGGTGTGAAAAGGCCTAACACGTAACTCGGCCCCCATACGTTTCTTTAAATCAAGGTTTTCGGGTTCTCTTGAATATGAATTCTGTATCGTTAGGTAATTTAATATAAAGCCAAACGCATTGAAATAATCTGACGCCAATCATAAAGAAAATATCTGGAAAAAGTAAATCCTACAAAAGGCTGATGACTTAAGTACGACTTAAGACGTAAGTACTGTATAATCGAAACATTGAAAATTATAGGCTCAATATTTTTATAAAGCAATAAACTAAATTCAAACTGTCATATTTCAAACATATGAATAAAAAGTGAGAGTAAGTGAGTCTCACTGGGTTTATCTCTATTAAAATTTATATTTTAATCTTCTCCTCATTTTCAGTGTTTGCGGTCGAAAGACATGAGGCGCTTGCTTTAGGAGTGACAAAATTACACACTATTTCTTCTTCCTCACTTCAATTACTCAGGATTTATCGCCCAAGGGAATTTACTTTTCCAAACCAAAGACACTGTCTCGCTATCAAGATGTCAGTTTTATCTATGTTCTATGCATTTCTTTAGTTGTTTTCTCGTTTGTGTGATTTGTTTACCATCTTAAGTGTATTTCTTCTCATCAATTGAATTATAATACTGTCAATCTTGAAACCAGTATTTCCTTTTATTTTGTAATTTACGATACCAGTAATTATTTTGAAATTTAAAGCAATTTTGTTTAAACGTAGATTTAAATTCGAAAGCTCTTCTTTTGGGTAATTCTGGATGACAAAGTTGTTCCTACATCATCGGGATCATCTGATTATTATGATGAATAAGATTAGTAATATCACAAAAACACGCCAAGTTAATTTAGATCATGTGACATTAACTAGGAAAGTTTAGAAGGAAACCATTCAGTCGACTAAATTTCCACTTATGACCTGATAAAACGTTGCCAACCTTCCAATGATTTTAATAAAGTTTTTCCTGAATAACCCAATATATGTACATTATAATTCCGACATAAGTTAAAGCTTTATAACACAAAAATTTCAATACAATGGTCAAAACAGAAAATATATTAAAATGAAAAAGACAATTTTTAGCTTGCGTGTGTTGCGAGGACATTATCAGTAAAATATTAAGCGGGAAAGCGTTTATCACACCCGTGCCCGTGTTCCTGCCCTGAACTGTCTACCGTTGCGCAGCTTTACGATAAAACCTTTTATTGATAAAACCTCTGAAATAACGTTTAGACCATAGAAATCCAGGTGTTTTTCAATCCTAAGTCCCATTAGTCTTTAATCGCAGAATACATGAGGTACATTTTTTACATAAAAAATTAGGGTAAAAACTCTTCAAGTATTTTCTTTCTGCAGAACCTTTAATTATATGTCGGCTTTTCAAACCAATGTTGGCCCTAATTATCATGCAAGCTGTAATATACAAGTTTTCAATTGTATTTGGTTCTGTAAAAGGAGGGTGGGGTAAAATTAATTATTTTATTCCCATCAAAGTTTTCTGGCCTAGGAAAAACTTATTTTTTTCTAGATAAAAGGACCTACAAGTTTAGGCCCCGAGCACATTTTATGTTTAACTATATTACAATACAAACCAAGGCTTTACAGGAATTTTTTGGAACATCAAAAAGGATGTTAATAGTAACACGATCTACCAAATTATTTTGTAACTAACTTTTTTACATGAAGAGAAATAGACTACGTGACCTAATAATGAACAGGCAAAGTCAGTTTAGACCACAAATCTTATTTACACAACAAAGCAGTCCATCAGAGCATGTCTAGTTTCTCCACTTCTTGGACTTTCATGACCCGAACACAAGCCACCTACGCTTATCAATAGTGTACACCCTTGTATCCACCATCTTGTCGCTCTCCATACACCCCATACTATGGTACGGGGCTGGTGAAACTTTGCAGCAGTGGGTAGGGACATTTCTCCCAACCCTGTATATGTGGGAAGATATTTTCACCGAAGAAAATTAATACAGTTAGATAATGTAAATGGACAGAGAACTTGTAGGAAGGTTTGCAGTTTTGACGAGAATATTACAATTTTTAAAACTTATTTAGTTGTGTGAATGATTGGGCGTTCAATTTAATTAGTTGGGATTTTTATTTGTTTATATTATTGTGTGCAGTTTCATAAATTTTGTCAATATAAATTCTATGAAATGAAGTTTCATTTCAAGTTTCAAGATGTAGATGTTTCCTCGTTTTGTGATGAACATTCGTGCCAGTTGTCAGCCGCTAAATTTCAGTTGAAATCTGACGGGGACCTCCTGGTCATAGCTGTTTATAGAATTCCTGATTACCATTGCCAGCAATTCCTAAACCTCATGAATGATTGTCTGGATGATCTTCTTAAAAAGCCTATAAAAACTATAGTTGTTGGTGACTTCAACATAGATGTGTTAAGTGATAAAGCTTCTAAAAAAGAATGGGAAAAAGTCAAATCATCAATCACTACTTTTTCCGAAGATCAAAATGTAACACAGCCAAACCAAAGAAGCAGAACACGAAAAAGAATTATGGATGAGGTTGCAGTTGATGAGCCAATATTGGACCCTTTCCGTAAAATCAAGATAGAAGTCTACTTTCTCATACTCGACACTCTGCAAAGGCAAATATGTGATAGGTTTCCGGAGCAAACTTTAACTTTAGTTTCACAAATGGCGACCTTTTCTCATGAGGGGATTTTGGGCCTAGAGAAAAAAATAACTGCAGATGTTGGATTAATAAAAGAATCCGATGGTGTGGGCATTCGAGAACTGTGCCAGTTTTACGACATGGATCCAGATAAGGTTACTGAAGAACTCAAAACATTTATTAATATCTACAAAGCTACCCGCATAAATATCGATATAAGTTATGTTTTGCCAGAAGAAAAAAAAACCCCATCTCCCAGAACGCTTTCCTCTACAGACAAAAGTTATCAAGATAAAGAGGAAGATGACAACAATGACCAGAACCAAGAAGACAAAGAAGCCAACCTGAACCAGTGGTTGAAACTAGGTTTCATACGGGCCTATCGGTGTCTCTCAAGTTTGTCAGAGCTTCCAAACCTAACACTGTTGTACGCAATTCTTCTTTCCCTCCCCGTCACGAGCTGCTCTGCTGAGATAACAATGAGCAGATTGAAAATTGTGAAGAATCGCCTTAGAAACAGTTTAGGAGATGACTGGCTATCTAGTCTTCTAGTTCTATCATGTGAAAGTGACATTTTAAAGGAAATATCAAACCAAGACATTATAGACATATTTGCTGAGTCCAGTGCGAGGAGGAAAAAACTACTCCGTAGAAAATAGTACGTCTAATGGGGGACTGTTCCTTTTTGGTGTTTGTACATAGATTTTAGTTTTAATTTAAATGTAACTGTATTTACGTTAGCATTATTATTTTGTCTATAGTTTTTATGATTGACGTCAACCTGTCCATATGGATTTATTTAAGGTAGTAAACTGCTTTCGTTCATATTATTGATTTGTGTTAATATATTTTGATTTCATAGATGATTTTAGTATAATATGTTAATATAATTCAATTTTACAGATGATTTTTTTTAAGACCCAGGACTTGAAATTTGTTAACTATCGATTATCCTATAAAACATTTTTGTCAACATTTGGTTTCTTGAAAATGGTTTGTAATTCAAAACACGATTGGGGGTTTTCTTGTTCGTTTTTTTTTTTTATATGATGTATTTTTACTTTGAATCCATTACTCATCCAGGACGTCTTGGTGTTATGTTAAGAACTATATTGAGTGGAATAACAATGTACTTTTCTATTTTTTTTCATTTTCAAATGTTATTATCTTTCTTTGATGTTTCAAAATTGTATTTCAATTGTATTTTATTTGATATTTTTAACTGTAACTAAAACCTTTATAACAACTAAACTTGTATAGGTCTAATTAGTTGCAATGGCAATTTAAGATTGTTTCATGGTTGGTTCCATTTCAGTGTGTTTTGTACATAATTAAAAGGAGTTCATTCAATTTGATTATTTTTGTCTTTATAACTGAGTCAAATAAAGGAATTTAAAACTGCAATGGCGTCGTTGTAAATAGTTTGAATAGGCCTAATTGATTTATGTTTAGAGTAAAAGCACATAATTTTAATAAATTAAAACAGACAAATTGCACATAAAAAATTCTATCCCAAATCTAAAAGAAAATGTATTTTCTTCATTTACTCTCTCGACTTTTTGGCATTGTAGGGAGGGGGGGGGGGGTTCTACGGACCTCTCGTCATGAGTCGTCCAAATAATTAGGGGGGATTTTGCGACATGGGTTTTGGGGGAGATGGGCACCCCTCTTGTTAACGTAATGTCATCTTATGGGTTACACTACACAATCACAACCTACACTAGGGAGCTTAAGGGCTCGAAAACGGCAATTGATAATATATTTACAAATATTTCTGATGATCTATTCAAAAGCAGCGTCTTGGTAACTGCCATGTCTGATCACTACGCTCAGGAAGCTGAAGTCACACTTCCTGCTCTGGTTGTTAGAGACCGTCTTTTTAAAGAATCCAGAAATTTTTCAACTTGTAATATTCATTGTTTTCGTTTTTATTTGAAAAAAGAAAGTTGGGATAAGGTGTTTTCATCAAGTAGTTTTGGCAAAAAGTTTAGTGAGTTTTCCAAATTCTGAGGTTCTATTTCGAATCTTGTTTTTCTCTCACGAAGACAAAAATAATTCTTCAGTCAGCTTTTAAAGTGTATCTCTTTTCCGAAATTCTTGCTTTACAAAATCGGCTTCATAATCTTAACTTGCTCAGTAAAGACTTAAACAGCGTCCATCCTCTTCGTCAGGAGTACCGACGGGTAAAACGACATTATAGAAGAGAAATTTCAAAAGCCAAATCTGAAGCAGCACTCAATACGATCAATAAATCTTCCAACAAACCAAAAACTCTCTGGAACATTGTTGA
This sequence comes from Macrosteles quadrilineatus, assembly GCF_028750875.1. Taxonomy (NCBI): domain Eukaryota; kingdom Metazoa; phylum Arthropoda; class Insecta; order Hemiptera; family Cicadellidae; genus Macrosteles; species Macrosteles quadrilineatus. The sequence goes on from NW_026542595.1 coordinate 85,355,839, forward strand.
TGACCATAAGCCTAAGAATAAGGAAAAAACTCCGAGAATTTCTGTTTTGGATGATAATGGCATTGTCGTTGATGAGCCATCTGAGGTTGCAAGTATCTTCAACAATTTTTACTCAACAGTTGTTCAAAGGCTATCTTCTCAAATTACCACCAGGACATTTTTAGAGAATTCCAATACTCCTATTCTGTCATCTTACAAAAACTCCTTCTACTTGTTCCGCACAACTGAGACAGAAGTAATGCATGAAATTATGGGATTAAAATCTAAGTCATCATCAGGGTATAATGGATTTTCCTCAAAACTCTTAAAGGAAATCAGTGATCTAAAAAGTTCTCCTCTCACTCATCTCATCAATTTCTCGTTTGAGGAAGGGGTGTTTCCGACTGAACTAAAACATGCAATTGTTCGGCCCCTCCACAAAAAAGGTAAAAAGGTTGATATAAACAATTATCGTCCTATTTCCTTTGTTTCAACCTTTTCGAAGACATTTGAAAAGATTTTTCTTTCTAGACTGATATCTTTTATTGATAAACACAATATTCTTTCCCCGAATCAATTGGCTTCACAAGAAATAGAAGTACAGTCGATGCCATTCACTTCCTAGTCTCATCTTTGACTCAATCCCTTATTCAGGAAAGGCTGCAGCTGGAATCTTCTTCGATCTTAGCAAAGCCTTCGATACGGTAGATCACGGATTCTTATTAGACAAACTTTGCTCACTCGGGATAAGACAGGTGTGGCTCACTCCTGGATGGAATCTTATCCGACCGACAGAACTCAGGCAATTCAAATGAATTTCATTGATGACAACAACTGTTCAAATTCTGCATTTTCACCTCCCCTGGCAATCACTGCAGGGGTTCCTCAGGGCTCGGTGCTTGGTCAGGTCTTATTCATCCTTTTTATTAATGACCTGCCAAGTTGTGTGCCTGAGTCTGAGGGTTGGGTATGTTTGTTTGCTGATGACACCTCATTGTCGTTGTCCGCAACATGCATGCGTGACCTCAGAAGGAAAGCGATTGGCCAGATCAACTCAATATTACATTGGTTTAGCTGCAATAACTTGTTTGTAAACAGTGCCAAAACTCAAATGATCGAATTTCATATCAGAAACAAAGAAAACACAGCACCCCTGTCAATCTCCATAGACAACAATCATTTCATTCAGTCAGAAACTAAGTTCCTGGGTGTTCACATCGACAGCCAGTTGAAATTCACACCCCACTTAGATTATGTCTGCCATAAATTGAGTTCTAGTATATTCTTATGAAGAAATTTGTCAACATTCTTGGACTCTAAAGTTCTAGTGGTGGCTTACTTCAGACTGTTTTTTCCTTGTCTTTCATATGCAGTTACAGTTTGGGGACATGAGTGTGTAAATTCTAAAAGAGTTTTTAAACTACAAAAGAAAGCCATCAGAACAGTTTTTAAGAAGCGGCGTAGATTTTCCTGTAAAACACTTTTTGCTAACTATAAAATTCTAACTTTTCCGTCAATCTATATATTAAACTGTCTCGTATTTGTTAAGAAAAATATCAACTTTTTTCAAAATCAGTCTCGTCCTATCTCCTATGGTTTGAGAAGCCGGTCCGATTTGGACATTCCAAAGAACAAAACTGCTATTTTTTTTAATCATTTATTTTACAATGGCATTCAACTGTTCAATGCACTGCCCGCTCCCCTGAAGATGGAAAATAGCGTGGACAAATTTGGCAAAGGGGTTAAGAGTCTTCTTTTGTCACGCTGTTGTTACAGTGTAGAAGACTTTTTAAGAAATCAATGATTTTTAGTTTTTAGATTTTATTTATAAGAAATATTGTTTTTATTTGTAAGAGAAATAAAGATTGTCAATAACTGTAGCGCTAAAAGCTAGTGAGCGTTTTGAACTCATTGTGACCCAGGGTTTGTTCTCATATCATCACATCTTAGGACGCTAGGATCTAGCCTGGAATGGTTTTTGCACATTACTTCAGTCTAAGCCCAAAGAGCTACTACATCATCAGTCGGATAATATCCATTGGTGATTGGCTAGATTTGAATCCGAAACCTAGGGACCGATGCTTTGCCTCTAGACAAGCTTTCTCACCTAAAATATAGACTATGATAAATTAATACGATACACAAGTTGAGTTACAGACTTACTAGATAAATGCTGATTTGTATAATATATTGCTGTAAAGTCTGTTTCCTCTTAAGTTTAAAGTTTCAATATTTACTACGTTGTCATTATTATAATTTTTCTATCATAATACTCTATCTAATATAGGTTCTTAAAAAATCATTAATAAATAGAACGACTTAGGCGTTATTGCAGTCTTCAAATTAGACTGATTTTACCCATATAATTCGTAATGTAATTCTTAAAAAGCAAACTTTCTGTAAGAAATGTTTTCCGGTATTGCTGTTGTAGCGAGCGGTGTCACTATATCGATCTTCTTCCGTGTTTTATGAACCACATAAATTGGCCTGTCTTTCCTAAGTGGTTCATGTCGAACCAATATATATTGGCATTCGTGTTGATTGAAACTCAGTCTCAATATCAACAAGTTTTCAACACATACATTACGTGAAATATTAAATTTGAATAAGTTACTCCTTATAATTTAAATTTAAACACTCTTCGAATATTTACTTGCCATATTTCTCAACATTCGTGACTTATATTTGCAAAGGTTTATTTTGATTTGTTTCCTTTAAATGATCCTAAAGACATAATATTTAGCCCTGTTAACTTCTATTCACTTGATCAAGCTTATTTCATGAAATTAAAATCATAGTCTTATTGACCGTGCCATTGCAAATAAGTAAAACAAGTATAAAATTGTTTTTGTAACCTGAGGTATACATTTTCCACCAACGTAGGTATATAGGGTATATAGAGTAAGCTAGCGGAGTACCCTTCCTTCGTACTACGGGGTTTGTGTATAAGTATAAAATGCTTATTGTAGTTATACTTGTGATTTACGTATGCAATGGGAGAGGACACATTTAAAGAAAATTCGGTTTACTATAATATACGGTATACTATAGTATAGCACATCTACCATAGCCATAATGTTCTATCGCTGCACCTAAACAATAGAAAACAGTTAAGTTCTAACAGGCTTTTGCAGTTTGGTTCAAATTAGCTGTTGTCATACATGCAAAAAGAATTAATAGATCTACACCCTGTTGGCAAACCTTATAACTGTTTAATGCTATTGAATATCATAGAACTTACTTGTGTAGTTGAAACAGCTGGCAAAATCCTTAAATTCCTTTTAAATATGAATACTCATAAGATTAAGATGAGAAGCCACTGAATAGACGCCTGCAGATATGAAAATAAACCACCTAGCCCTCAAAAAATTCCTACAAAAGGATTTTTTTCGTTTTTTGGTAGGGTTAGGTGTGCTGATTAACATACCAAAAGTTTACCAAAGTTTGACAACTGGAAAGGTCTCAATTTCAAGATGGCGTCCAAGATAGTGTCAAATATCAAACTTCTACAAATTTAATCCCAAAGGAGTGGTTAGAGTCTACTTATTCGTTTACAGGGTCCCTAAACTTAAATGAAACATATATATTATACATAAATTTCAATTTAAAAACAAACAATCACAATATTTTATCATGTTTGAGTAGTTATAGTATTATTTTTTAACTCAAAAAGCCTAATAAAAACTAGGCTCTAATTTATTTTTCATTTGACTTAAACTAAATTGTTCTAAAAAACGTTCACCTAATTTTAGACAAATACATTACCAGTAAGTAAACATCCCTAATGATACATTTTTATTAAAAAAGCCTCACAAAATAAAACTTGTATAATTTAATTAAAGTAATACGAAAATGGCTATGTTAAAAATATTTTCATCGTAAACAGTGAGGTTGACATTTTTATAGGTTTTTTCCTTCAGTATGCCTACTTTTTTTAGGGCACCTTAAATATTACATATAAAATACATTAAAAGAGGGTAAGTGTAATAATAAATAGGCTTACTTCCTAGCAGAAGTCTACGGAAATAAAGAAATATCATAATTTTACTGAATTCAGCAAGAAAATAATACAGTTTTTTCAGGTAAGTATTTTGTAAATAAATTTCACATTTACAGTTGGTTAACCTGTTTATTGTTTACTCATGTTTATTATGTAATGAGTTCTGATTTCGTAAACAAAACTTAATGTCCTATATGCTTAGAAGATTTATATTGTTCTACAGACACTTTACAAGTTCGTCAAAAGGGAGTTGAAGGAATAAACAAAGCAGGTTTGGAAAGAGGAGGATAATTAATTGTGTGTGTACCCAGGAGATAAAGTTCACGCGAAATGCAGACAGCGGTATATTAATAAGAAGGACAAAGAAATTAAAGCTCGGAATAAATTAGAAATGTTAAAGAGAAGCGCTAGGGTATCTCGGTCCCTTCAACAGCCAAACAGACTGTCTCTTCTGCGGTACTGCAGTCACAGAAAGAAGTTCTAGTGCTAGCTGTAAAGACAGAAGAATTTTTAAAAACAATAAAGTAGTAGTCGATTGCACGAATGGCTATTGTGAGAGGAAGAATAGAATATTACGGACATGATCTGATCGCCGCTAACTGTGTTCACCACCACTCCTGTAGCAGTAACTTTCGTTTTCTTTAACGTACCAGTTCAGTTTCAAAATGGGCAAACTGCGAAAAAAAGTAAGCCCAGACGACCCAGAAATGAAGATCAAGAACAAACATTCCTGAAAGTATGTACACATTTAGAAACTAATGATGATGAACAACTAATAATATCTTACGTACAAGAAAAAATGGAGGAATTTCTTGAAAGAGAAGATTCAAAACCATTTGGAAGACGTTATTTGAAAGAACAGCTAAAACAGAAGTATGGAAATAACCTTTATTTTTCTGAAGGAGAAGGTCTTCTAGATATTGTCACAAATAGGGGAAAACATCAAATATTCTTAGATCCTATTTCAGCACACTTGAAAAGGACGAGGAATCCCAGAAAAAGGATATCATCGAAACACCAGCCCGCCCGTCTTAGGATTGATATAAATGCCTCCACTCTGTCCGTTACAGACCAGTATCCAAGTGATTCCTGAATCTGGATTCCGCCCTTTCTTTCATACCTGAATGCTTGCCGACTTTGTTAAATAGTGTTTTTGTAGGCAAAAATACGGATTGTAAGGTGGCAGGAATTGGTCATGCCATCCAAGCAGCCCGACCACGCGCTGTTGTTGCTCCTTTACAAATCGGCCTGGCAGTTCAGGTACACCATCTATATCGATCTCAATTTCTTTTCGATACTTTACATGCCATGGGATTTATTTCTGCATAGAAAGAAGTTCTGAGTTTTGAAAAGAATGCGGCTGATTCGGTTACTCCAGATTTGTACAAACCATAAAGTCTGACATTAATGGGATTAAACAAATACTGGACAAGAACTTGTGTTCGCAATCCATGCATTCACCGGATGTGATTCAACATCGCACATATTCAGTGTAGGAAAGAAGTCAGCATTCAAGAGGCTTATTAGCAGAAATGCAACGATTTTAAGATTGTGCAAATTTGTTTCTAACTCCGAAAAAACACTGACATATAGATGTTCGGAAGCAAAGTAATGGCAGTTTTATTTGGGGGCAGAAGTGCCGATTCCCTAACTTCATTGCACTGTAAACTCTTAAGTAAAAAGATTGTTTCTGCTACCTACATCATTTTTTACTCCAGAACAACTTCCTCCAACCGAGTCTTCAACAAAATACCATTGCCTAAGAGTGTATTTTTAAATCATGAATTGGACTGGAATGGAAAAAAATATGAATGCTATTAATTGGGAATGGAAGCTAGAGAGCAATAAGTATGTACCAATAATGACTAATAAACCTGTTGCACCAGAAAGTCTTCTACATATTCTACACTGCAATTGCACTACTGCATGTCGAACAATGCGATGCAGTTGCACAAGATATGGACTACCATGCTCGTCTGCATGTGGACTGTGCCAAACTGAAAACTGTGAAAATAAATTCAATGAGTCTGTTTGGGATGAAGAAGTTGACAATGAATACTTGTAAACGTACTTGTAAATGTGTTGTTTTGTAAAAAAATACATTTTTTTGTCATTTTAAATGTGTTTTTTGCATTCAGTGGCACTGAAAACATATAGGTAGACACCAGTATTACTTTTCTAGGGCAAAAATTGCAGGCGTTAGGTAATTTACACCATATTGGACGCCATCTTGAAAATAAGGCGTTTCCGGTGGTCAAACTTTGGTAAACTTTTAGTATGCTGATCAGTACACATAATACTACAGAAAACCGCAGAAATACCTCTTGTAGGAATTTTTTGAGGGTAAAACTATAATTTCCGCCGTCTAGAAGCAGAGCCCAGAATGATTTTTTAAATAGGAATATGTCCATGTGTTAATCGGAAATTATTAGCTATCATCATACCAAATTTCAACCTAATCCGACCAGTTAATGCGTGATTGAACCTCAAACAAACAAACATACGAATGAAAACACAAACTTTTACATTTATACTACTGTTATGATGGGCCCTATACATCTTGTCCCTTATAAATATAACTGTGAAAATAGGGTAGCTGGGTTTAATGAAATGGTTGCCGGTGTCATTATGAAAGAAATGTCAGTTTGGACCTAGACTCAACTGGTGTTGATCATTGGCCATTTTATAAATTTAAAGGAAAGATAATAAATAATTCAGAACGAGATTTTACGGACCTTTTCAAAATGACCATAACTAAAACAGGCAGTCATAGTTAATATAACACAATGTAACTCACCTCCCCTATAATAATTTATTGTGTTAAATTACACGTTAGTTTGTACGTTCAAACAGGTAATTACTTATTCTTCTGAAATTTACTTACCTACTAAAAACTCAGCTATTGTAACGATTATCCATGGGATAAATAGCCTTTCTAATACAGTAACGATTAGATAATTAGACTGCATTACTGAGTTTATTTATCCTAGCAAGTATTCAATTTTAGGAAATCAACAACCATATCACCTAAAAAATCATGTACATCATTAGTTGGCAAGTTCAATAATTAAATTTCTAATCGATTAAAAATTAACATTTGTATCACAGATAATGGATTAGTAATCCATCTCAAATGGTGAACTACCGTACTCAATTCATAATTTGTATGAAACATGTAATAAGCCACTATGTACGGTGAGTTCCAACTACAGGAAACTATTGTGAGCATGTACAACTTTGTCCACTAGAGCTACATGTTCAATTGAGTCGGTAACTAGCCTGTATTGTGACTAAAGCTCAGTTGTTCATGTTCTACAATAGAACAGCAACGGAACTTGTAGCATTGGAATAGTTCTAGTGGACGTGCTTTGTAAAACCAATAGAATATGGGGACCAAAAAGTTGCATATTTATATATATCGAAACCAACAATTTTGCTTGTTAGCGTTAGCATTGATATAATTTATAGACATGTTTAGAGTATGTGGCAATTTTTCAGTATGCAGTATTTTCACCATTTCAAAGACGCGGTCATGTCCAAAACTCAAAATTATACTTTGACCGTGGAACAAAGCATTATAATACAATGCAGCTATTTACATTTCTCTTATACGTTTCAATGCTATGATTGGAATAAGTTACTTGCTTTGTCTACAATTTTTAGTTCCATATATACATTTGTAATCAAGGCTAGGTATTTTGTGTGGATGTTCTCCTCCGATGCTAGAGTTATTTATGCGAAATTTTATAGAACTCCTATAGATTAAAATATTAAATAATATAATATTTTTATGTCAATATTTTCTTTTGCAACCACAATCTATACTTATTTAATACGCATTAATAGTTATTATATCAAATTAAATCTTAAGAATAATCTTCTATAATAAACAATATACAATTAATTGTTTTATTTAATAATGTTAATGTAAATTGTGCCGTTTTAGGTATGTATTAAAGATTATCAGTTGTATAGTTTACAAGATCGTTTGAAAACTAATGCAAGGTAAAGTGGTGGTTGTATAGTTTACCAGATAGTTTGAAAACGAATGTAAGGTAACGTTAGGTAATGTAATGGCTGTATAGTTTATCAGATAGTTTGAAAACGAATGTAAGGTAGTTTAGTGAGTCGGTGGCTCAGTCGGTAGCGTCGCGGACTTCGGGCCCAAGGCATTGATGTCGTGGGTTCGGATCCTGGTCACTGCCGATAACATTTTATCAGTACGGTTCACCTTTGTACTGTACCGGCTCACTCCTTGCTTTGCTGCAAACGATCCACGCACGGGCGCTTAGTCTATGTGGACGGCCAAATGCAAGGTTAAAAGAGGCCACCAACCTCTTAAAAAAAAAAAAAAAAAAAAAAAAAAAAAAAAAAAAAGCTAACGTAAGTTATGTAATAGCAGTATAGTTTATCAGATCGTTTGAAAACTAATGTAAGGTTACGTAAGGTAATTTAATGGTTGTATAGTTTACCAGATAGTTAGAAACGAATGTAAGGTAACGTAAGGTAATGTAATGGCTGTATAGTTTAACAGATAGTTTAAAAACGAATGTAAAGTAACGTAAGGTAATGTAATGGCTGTGTAGTTTATCAGGTAGTTTGAAAACGAATGTAAGGTAACGTAAGGTAATGTAATGGCTGTATAGTTTACCAGATAGTTTGAACACGAATGTAAGGTAACGTAAGGTAATGTAATGGCTGTGTAGTTTATCAGGTAGTTTGAAAACGAATGTAAGGTAACGTAAGGTAATGTAATGGCTGTATAGTTTATCAGATAGTTTGAAAACGAATGTAAGGTAACGTAAGGTAATAATTATCTTAAAACAAGTTAGCCTAATACACATGCCTCTCTCACCAAATGTCAAATAAATGGAGTCTTTTTACCACAGTTTGAGTTAGGGTATTCTGTAATGGTATTTCACAGATCTAAACAACACCCCTCATACGACCAGTTTTCTGTCTAAGGTCTAGGTCTAAAAGTATTTAGTCTTTCAAAACATTTTCTCACAATAATAAAAATATAAAAAAAATATTACAAATACTTCCTTTATAATCCTTGGCTCTCCTCGCTGAGGGAAGTAGGCATTTGAAGCTTAATTGAGTAAAACGAGAATGTTTTTAGAAAGAAACTTATTATTTCACTTTGTAATTTCGCAATAAAATCTATTTAATCAGCTTCATCAGATAAACTGTCATAACAATAATGTAAATTTTATTTCAATTTGATGAATTGATAATAGAACATTATAATTAGTAAGGAGCCAGTCCAATAACCTGTCACTCTAGACAAGATCATCTTTAATGTATAAACAGTCATAGGATATACAGGAAAGTGATACTAATACTATGTTTTTTTTTAACATAATGCATAAAACATAATTGATGGTTTCAAAGGCATGTCTCTATCTTATCATGCAAGATGAATAATATGCATAACATGTAATGTAAATCCGGCCAAGTCTATAAGCACAAGCTAGACACAAATCAAGTTAATTGGCAGAAACACATTGCTAGTTATGCGGTTATGTCTTCCACGATGAATGCTGAACAGCTATGAGCAATAAAACGCTTAACATCATAATGAGTTCGTTACATTATTAGTACAATAAAAATATGTTGTGACCCCAAAAAAATTAGCACACCCAAGAAATTTGGTACAAAATGTTGGGTGTACCTTCCTTTTGAACATACTAAAAGTCCCCTAAAATTGAAGCTGTGCTACGGCCACCATATTGGAAAATGGCGGCATATTTCTGTATTTTTGGCTATAGTGACTTATAGTGAGATTACAGGAACAAGCTAAATATACCAAATGTTGTCCATCTAAAAATGCACATGTTTTGTATTTATATCTTTATCTAAACCCAATAACTTTTGAGCTATTTGTGATTAAGTATATTTAGTTTTTCTTTTTATCAAAAATAGGTGAAAACCCATGGAAATCGACGGTTACTTTCTAAGGTTTACGACAATTCATCCCATTTAGATAAATAGTGTGATGCTATAAAATCTTAAAATTTAACCTTATTTTATGAGTAAAACAACTCCGCCATAGCTAACCTGCAGACTTAGCAAATTTCCATTTGATTGGATGTTTTATTAAATTTATACAAATAAAATTAGGTTTAACAGGTACCTAGGTTTGCTGCTACAGGGAGGGTTGAATAGCTTGTTTCTTTAGTAAAATATCAATAAATTGGTATAAAATAAACTAATTTTCCAAGTTTGATCATAATGAATCTATAAACAAGCAAACTACAACAGTTAACTTATTCATAAGAATAGCATGGGAGTTTTAAATTTACAATTTACAAATTTAAATATACAAATTTTGGTTGTGTTTACTAAAGATATGGCGATTATTCAACACGATTTGAATATTGACCAAAGGGGTTTTCAATAGGAGATGGAGCAAGTTATTTAAGTAATATTAATTCGTACCATTGCAACCAATATTGTATGCAGTTAGGTAATCAAATCAACCATATCTTGTAAAGTATGCAATCGTCATACTAATATTTTATCCTCATTTTTTACCCATTTAATAATTAACATTTTAATATTTTGATAGCACTACCACAATAACTATCTACAACAGTAGACTTGGCATCCCAAATGTTCAAAGGTAAGGTACACCCAACATCTGTACCAAAATTCCCCGCTTGTGCTAATTTTTCTTAGGTTCAGGAAATTTTTCACTTATTTTTACTGCACTATATATGCTAATGTGTTTAAAACATCTAACAATTTTTATTTATTAAGTGTATTATATTAACTCTATTTAATGCTAAAAAAATACCAAAAATTTACGCAATGGTAACTAAAATAAAATAGAATTACCATTACCAAAGATTTACTACAACAAATTATTGCAACAAATTAGCAACCTATAAAACGGTATTGTGATTGATTTTTTTAGAATTTCTATATACAAAAGATAACAATGCAACGTAAATCATAAAACAAAATACATTAGGCTTTTCTATAATATATAACAAATTATAATAAATATCTGGCAAAATTTCGTTTCTCTTTTGTACAAAATATATCTTTTATAACATTTTTCTTGCACAATAACTACATGGAAATTATAAGTCACAACTCTGATCTTGTATATAACTTGTAATATTTTCTAAAATAAAATTATAATACCAAGATGATGTCGAAACGTACTTTTAGTTGGACGGATATATATCAGGGCCTCAATTAGAGATAATTCTCCATAAAATAAGAAAAAACTTAAATTATTATTAACATACATTTTTTTCTAGGAAGCTAGACACGATCACGGAATTGTTTTTCACATTACTTCAGGCTAGATCAATAGGTTGAAGGCATTATCACTTAGATCGAATCAATTGGCGATTTTGCGGGATTTGAACCCGGGACCCCAGAAACCGAAGTCCCGCGCTCTATCCCCTAGACCAGCTCGCTCCCCTATATACATTAATTTGATATAAATGGAATTTTAAAATAATTTAAAACCTTTTGTAATTTTTATTATATAAAATAGCTAACATCCGTTTATCCAGCTTGAGTTATGAAAGTTGAACATTTAATCACAAAGTTCCCTGCGGTTATGAAAGTTTCTAAAGTTCTCTCGATATTTTCGTGTTCTTTAATCAAACGATTCAGAAGTTGTCACTTAATTCGCACTTTCATCAATTCTATTACGTCGTACACTGTAATTTTACGCCAATGTTTAGAATCTTTTGATAGTGCTTTTTGAACTTTTTTTACAACTGAAAAACTCGGTCTTTGAGAATCCCTTATTTCAATCATTATTATATTTTATTTATTATTCATTTTATTATAAATCGTATTACTACCTACTGGTTTTTTTTCTTTTAAACAAAATCATAAATAGTCTTTACAATTAACTATTCTTAAGATATAGCATTGCTAGTTTTAAATCCATTTTCAGAATTAATAAACGGTATTCCAACATTTATTGTTTTCACTTTCCCAAAACCATGTATTTAGTTCTCCTGAAATTTACTACAGTTCGCAAACAAGACATTTTCACTTATGAGACATCAGTGTACATTTTTCTCTCATTTAGAGTCTTATTATGTGTTTTGAAAGCATTTGGTGACATCGGTTATCTCCGACCCAACATTAGATCACATTGTATAAGGATGAGATATCTCGGAAATACTAGACTGAATGTTAATAGAAAAAAATAGGTTTCGACATTGGTTTTCCCTATATATTTGTGGGAAAATTCATATGAAGCAAAATTATGTATAGTCTGAAAGGTTGTCATAATTTATACTTTTAAGCTATCATAACAACTAAAGATGCTCAACATCAAGAAACAGTCTAACTCTTAAAAATAATTGTAAATATAGATCAGTGCATCAAAGGAAATGAAGGCACCTTATTCTCTTTGTAGGGACGATGTACAATGAGGTTATCGACAAAGTTGGAGAAGCTTAAAACCGACTTAACACCCAAATAGCCTTTCCAAGAACATGCTCGAGTTATCTTTATTGAGCCTTGAATAATGCAACGATACGTATTTTACCTACAAATGATGACAGATAGTATAATTTATTTAAAAACACATTCAATTCCAAAACGACGGTTTTATTTTACTCACATTATATACTATGGTTTGAATCTTAAAGCTGCTATTTTTCATCCCCGCTAACTCATAAATTACTGCTGTACGTTAGAAAACAATAAGGTGTAAATATATCCATCAAATACATATAAAAGTTTGTTAAATTTTTTTTAAACATGCTCATTTGTACACGTGAGTTGAATTCATAATTTATTTGTTCCGTAACCAACACCTATTAACTAGTTCTAAGAAACAATACCTACATTTACAGAACATAATGCGTGGTCTGATGGTAGATACATACAGTATAAATACCAAAAGATAATAGACACCATAGATTTTGCAAAAAATCTGAACTCGTCATTTTTATCAGTTGATGCGTATTATTCACAGTTCATCTAGGATTTAACATTAATGTCAACAGATTTGTTTACAATTTTTTATTTCATTTATTGAAATTATGATTAGCAAATCTAATTACAGTTTTTGATGGATCTTCGATGAAAACAACTGTTCTTAGCACTAACAATCTGTTAAAACTATATTCCAATTACAAATTTACTTGAAAATGTTACTTGAAATATTCGATAAGTCGTATAATGATTTATGAATAACTAAGCCATCTATACCAGTTTATTTATTCACCATAAGGATGTGTATCAGAATACAATTGTAATACCCTTTGTATAATTTTAAGCCGAATTGAAGTATGAATCAACAATTCTTGTAATGGTATATCTTAAGCGTATTCATTACTAGTATAAACATAGTAGCTTTACTTGTAATTTTAGATTTTTTCTAAATATCAAACGTGATATTTGTTTCTAGTTTGTCTTTAGTCAAGGAATGATACCTTAAAAGATCGGTAAAGAGTTCATGGACACCCTGTATAACAATATAAGTATGTAAACGGAGAAGTCCTTAGGGTGTGATAAAATGGATAGTGACATAACAACTAAGGTTTTAAGATTAAAACTACTTCACCTAGAAGTTAAAGTAAAGACAGTCGAGTATTTAGGAACTACATTTAATAGATAATCATCGATGTAACTCCCTGTTGCAGCAGTCTATCCAACAGTAGCGATGTTTCTTGCTGTCAGATCTGTTTTGTGCTCAAGTCCTCGCTATCCGCTGTCATCCCTATATTTATGTACCGTAGATCCGCTTTTTGCAACGCTGTGTTGACACTGCCCCTACAATAATATCTCTCACATTAATGCTTTCAAACCATCTGTGATATTAGACTTGTTAATTGTTTCAAGCTTATTTTACATCCTCCCTAAAAATATTTACTGTATACTAAGTCGAAACGCAATTTAGGGAATTTTTCATAAGAGGCCCACCACTATTTAAACCGTGGAAAACCACACTTTAGGCTAGGTGATTTTTTTAGTTTTGTGATTATTTATTTTTATTCAATAAAAAAGTGCGAGTAAAGCTATAACCTAACCTAAACTGTGGTTATTCCACACTTTAAAAAGTGGTGGTCCTCTTCTGAAAAAGACCTGTAGATTAGAACTGGTACAAACTTTCATGTTTTAAAAATGCCTAACTAATAAAAGTATTTATGTGTGATTAATTGTCCCATGTTGTATGTCTTATACCGTAGTTACAGTCTGGAAAACTTTGCTTGTTATGGGTCAGTATTAAGGATTTGAATATGAAAATCAAAAAGACTGATGGACGTCATAAGAAGTGTGAAATAGTTTAACATCTCTAAGTAAGCTTAATGTCATACCTATCAAAGTGTGTAGTTTAAAATATTCAAAACTTACTATACCCTAAAACGTCGAATGAATATTTCTGATATTCACAAATCTGTGTAAGATATCTTAGATTTAACTAAACAAATTATAAAAAAATTAACACACCTTACAAAACTTACAAAATTAATAGTGGAATGTAAGGCTTAGTTACTAAAAATATAGATACAGTACAAAGATTACCTAGTTGCCAATGCATTGTTTAAGGCTAATTTACAATAAAATCAATGCGTAATAAACTCGTAATCGTATCAAATACTGTTGGATATAAATATTTAATAAGCCCTCGACTTATTATAAACGTTAAACCCATCATTCTCTTGTTCATTATTGGTTAAAACTTAATTAATTGCTACTAGATTATAAGTTTTTCATCCTCCTCTTCAGCCTTGAAATCAAAACTCTGTCCACCTTCTCCCGTACGATTGCCCTTCCGCTCTTTGTTGGACTAAAATCCTTATTCATACTTGGCATAAAATACCTACTTTCGTATGGTTGTCATTTCAGATAAAAGTATTAACCTTTTTATGTCCGTTTCTCTATTCAAAGCTTTAAACTACTTTATATTGTAAGACTATAATTTATAAAAAAAAAGAAAAAAATACGGGATTCCGTAAGTAATTTAGTCTTACATTATGTCCAACAGCTCTGGAGCTACACACATGTATTTTAATTGTATGCATTATATTGTATCCAAACAAATGGTTTCAAGAGGCTTGTGGTTTTTATTTTATCGAAAATAAAAACTGTCTTTGGTACGATAAAAAGGTAACTTTAGGTTTAAATAACCTAAGGGGAGACTCAATGAAAATCTATTTTTGAACGCCAAGAAAACCAATATGAACAAGTTATAGCAAATTTGTTACTCAATTCGGGCATTGTGTTATGAGGCATTCATAGAGTAGTAGTATTATATTTATACTTTTATTTGTTAAAACTTAAATAGTTTATAAGTGGGTCATAAGTAATGTTATAAATTGTATTTTTTACAAGGTAAAAGATTACAATTTGTAATCTTTTGTTAGAAACTCTCAGGTAAAATTTGAGAAAGAGTATTTCAAGAATGAGCTTACATATTTATTTATCGAGAGCAGGCCAAAGCCAATGTCAAGCTGAGTCATCACTTCTTCTTAATTTCTCATGTATATGTAACTCTAAGGTATCGTTGAGAAGATGAATATCAAATAACCTTTGAATATATATGATATATATATTTGTTGCCAATCTGGAGGTGTTTAAAAACTGAACCATGTTAAAGAAATGTTTCATTCCCTGATTAAATCTGACTAATTTAAAACAACACGACTGTAAAACATTTCCTAAGAACAATTCCAAAAAGAATCCTGATTCTAACATTCAACAATTAAATACATAATATATAATGAAGTTACAGTCACATCTTTAACATCAGATAATAATCCAATACATGATTGAAGATAATATGTGTTATCATATATTACCAAGCAAGTTCTCTTTTCCAAACAAGCTTATGTTTGACAACCGAGGATGGCAAATGAGTGAAGGTAAAAGGAATAGTTATTTCCCTACAGTTACCTAACAATTTACATGTTCTCTCGCTGATTTGAGAAAGCAAAGTGGCCAATTCGCTCATCAGTGAGACAATGTTAACATTGTCTCACTCTAATTACTTTGTCTCACTCCAGATTTGCAACGTGAAGGCACGAAATAGTGAGCGCGTAACATGCAGGGCAACGTCGTATGCACGCGAAATACGTTGGCAGCACTGGCTGTAAATCAGCTGGTCAGCTGTTGTACTGTTGTATTTGTCACTTCACATTAAATGTTATATTAAAAGTTCACTTCTGTGTAAAAATAGGTTATGTTTCTTCACCAATTTATTTGTTTTATGGTAACTGTAGGAAAAGTACAATGTGCAACTCGAGTTCAAAGTACAATTGCCTCACTCGAGAAACAATTCCTCACTCGCCTACGGCTCGTGAGTAAAGATTTCTCTCGAGTGAGTCAATTGCTCACTTTTCTCACTAGTTGCAGAATAGTTATTTGTGCGCAATTGATTATTTAAGTGAGCAATTGACTCACTCGAGAGAAATCTTTACTCACGAGCCGTAGGCGAGTGAGGAATGGTTTCTCGAGTGAGGCAATTGTACTTTGAACTCGAGTTGCACATTGTACTTTTCCTACAGTTACCATAAAACAAATAAATTGGTGAAGAAACATAACCTATTTTAACACAGAAGTGAACTTTTAATATAACATTTAATGTGAAGTGACATATACAACAGTACAACAGCTGACCAGCTGATTTACAGCCAGTGCTGCCAACGTATTTCGCGCGCATACGACGTTGCCTGCATGTTACGTGCTCACTATTTCGTGCTTTCACGTTGCAAATCTGGAGTGAGACAAAGTAATTAGAGTGAGACAATGTTAACATTGTCTAACTGATAAGCGAATTGGCCACTTTGTTTTCTCAAATCAGTGAGAGAACATGTACATTGTTAGGTAACTGTAGGAAAACTTGTTTTTCGTGTGATGACCCATGTTTATCATCATATTGCACCATTGTTCAAGCAAACTACGTTGCAAAAAAATGCTTTTCTAGATAAACACCCAAATAATTACCAACTTGATTTCAATTTTATTTTATTTTTTACAAGCAGCTTTTAAATAACGCGTTGAATCATTACATATATGTTTGTGTCAAATTTACAATAATTTATATGTTAAACTATTGATATATGACCAATATTCTAGTAAACACCTAATCAAATAAGATAAAAACGAATTTATCTTAATTAAATGGACTCAATTCACAGACTAGCGTCTGCATTATTGACTGTTTAACCTCTATGGTTATATAATTAATATTTAACCATATGATTTTATTTACTATCTTTAATAATATTGTCTTGTATTAGTGTCTTGATTAAAAACAGTTTAGTTTCATTTTATCTTTTAATTTTATCTAAATAAGAAATAGAACATGGCGCAGTCGATTGAAGAACCCGTATCCCTGAACATTAAGCCTCCTGAAGCCTTTTCCTTCAATCCTCACGACTGGAAGACATGGAAGACTCGTTTTGAGAGGTATTATTCCCTTAGTAATTTAGCTCTACATTCTGGAAAGCATCAGATTGACATGCTTATCTACTGTATGGGGGAAAAGGGAGAGGACATACTTAATTCATTCAGGTTAAATGACAATGACAAATCTAATTTCAAAGCTGTTATACAGAAGTTTGACGATCATTTCCTTCCTAAAAAGAACTTAATTTTTGAACGGGCTAGGTTTCTAAAACTTACACAAGGTTCCATGCCGATTGAGAACTTTATCACAGACCTTCACAATCATGCAAAAAACTGTGATTGGGGTCAAATTGAAGAGGAGATGATTCTGATGGTTTTGATTATTGGTATGCGGGACGAAACACTAAGTGATCGTCTTCAACTTGAACCCGAATTAAAACTAAACACAGCTATAAACACTATCCGTAGATCTGAAGAACTATCAAGACAGAAACAAACTCTTAACTTGACTGACATAGCATTAATAAATAAAAACACTCAACATTTAATTAAGACAAACATTATTCCCAATAAATCAAACAATGATCAAAATTTTAAGCGGATTAATGACAATAAAAGCCTGTCCCACGTCGAAAAGAGATGTTTTTGGTGTGGTTCGACAGTTTTACACAAAAGATTCAACTGTCCAGCTAAACAATACAAATGTGGGTTTTGTAAAAAAGTTGGTCATTTTCCAAATGTTTGCAAATCAAACAAAGTCAGTCAAATTGAATATGATGATACTGACCTTGAAACACCCATTGAAAATGTTTGCTCTCAGTACATAGAACCTCAAACATTCATTGGCATTGTTGGAAAAAACTTGCGTGATGATCCATGGTCTGTAGTGTTAAATATGAATGACAGTGATGATGTTCTTTTCAAAATTGATACAGGAGCAGACGTAACGATTTTGCCTTCCGACATTAAACTGAATAAGAAAATCAGGCTCACTCCCACATCCAAAACATTTAGTGGCGCAAATGGTCAAGCTCTATCAATTTTGGGAACTGCTACTGTAAAATTATCACATAATCACAAAACATGTTATGATACTATATATGTTTCTAAGGGCACTTCCCAGCCACTTCTAGGTAAACCTGCAATAAACAGTTTGCAGTTACTTGCTCGAATCAACGAAATACAGCCATCCAGTAATGACTGGTATGACAGACACCCAAAACTGTTTGAAGGCTTAGGTTCCATTGATGTCAAATACAAAGTAGAACTGAAAAATAACGCCAATCCATTTGCAATCAACACACGCCTCGTCGGATTCCTCTTCCTCTTTGGGAATCTACTTAAGAAGAGCTTGAAAGAATGGTGTCAATGGGGGTGATCGCTGAGGTACACCATGCCACAGACTGGTGCTCTCCAATGGTTCTTGTGCCAAAGAAGGACTCTAACAAAGTTCGCATTTGTGTGGATCTTACTAAATTAAATAGATGCGTCAAACGAAGATACTATCCTATTCAACCCATTGACATAACACTTGCCCAAATCTCAGAAGCAAAATGCTATTCTAAATTGGATGCTAATAACGGATTCTGGCAGATCACATTGGACGAAGAATCCCAAGATTTGACAACGTTCCTGACACCGTTTGGACGCTTTAAATTTCTGAAACTACCCTTTGGAATAACATCTGCACCAGAAGTGTTCCAAGAATGCATGAATCAAACCCTTAAAGGTCAAATGAATGCACTTGCGCATATGGACGACATAATTGTTTGGGGGAAAACTCAACAAGAACATGACTATTTCTTACCAAACTTGAAGGTGCTGGCTTCACCCTAAACAAAGACAAATGCTTGTTCTCTCAAACCTCGCTAACCTACTTAGGTCACCATTTATCTGAATCAGGAATCAAAGTCGATGAGACCAAAGTCGAAGCTATACGAAAAATGGCTCCTCCAACAGATATTTTAGGAGTTCAAAGGTTACTTGGTATGGTGAACTTCATTGGCAAATACATACCTAACAAAAGCCGGTTACTAAAACCCATTACCGACCTACTAAGTAGAAAAAACGAATGGTGTTGGGGTTGTGAACAACAAAAAGCATTCGATGAACTGAAAGAATTATTGGCTTCTCCACCTCAACTTGCATTCTATGATAAAAATAAACCGACTATGATTTATGCTGACTCTTCTACACAAGGCCTGGGTGGAGTACTTTTACAACAACAATCAGATGGGAATTGGAAGCCTATTTCTTATATTTCACGCACTCTGAGCGAAACCGAACGAAACTACTCTAACATTGAACGAGAAACTCTATCATTAACATGGAGCTGTGACAAGTTTAAAGACTACATTGTGGGCAAGCACATCACGCTAGAAACAGATCACAAACCTTTGGTAAGTATTTTGACTACTAAAGAGATCAATGATATGACTCCCCGTCTTCAAAGACTAAGACTTCGTCTGATGAGATATTCCTACAATGTGACATACACTCCTGGCAAACATTTAGCCACTGCTGATTGTCTCTCAAGAAGTCCTGTAGCAGCTAATGAGAGTTATGATTTAGATGAGGAAGTTGAACTGGCCATCCACACAGTAACAAGAAACATTGCCTATGTAACTGACATGGTTCTGGATAGAATTGCATCGGCACAGCGGGCTAGCTCAGAACTCAGGGTAATTAAATCTTACTGCTCAACTGAATGGCCCGATAAAACTAAGATTCCCAATAATCTTAAGCCATACTTCACAGTTCGGGATGAAATCTCTTTTTGTGACGGACTATTGCTTAGAGGAGAACGTCTCATAACTCTTAGACAAGAAATGTTGACAAGAATACATACAGGCCACCTAGGCATAACGAAATGTCGACTTAGAGCCAACGATAGTATGTGGTGGCCAGGAATGTCACTTGACATTGAGAAATTTGTTAATGATTGTTCTAAATGTACTGAACATAGAACACAACATCATGAACCCCTTTTGCCCAGTGAGCTTCCATCTCGTCCTTGGGAAAAGGCAGCGATTGATCTCTTCAAACTTGAAGGAACATGGTTCGTAGTAATCACTGACTGTTATTCACGTTATTTTGAAATAGCTACATTAAACAACCTGTCAACTGCTGAAATAATCGAAAAATGTAAATCTGTATTTTGCCGTCACGGTATACCAATTGAGCTACGTTCTGATTGTGGTACACAGTTTGCTACCAGATACACTGGTCTTGAAAACTCTGAATTCAAAAAGTTTGCTCAAAGCTATAACTTTAAACTTGTGACGAGCAGTCCAAGCTACCACCAAAGTAACGGTGCAGCTGAAGCTGCAGTCAAAATAGCGAAGAGTGTACTAAAGAAAAACAAAGACGACCCATATTTGGCCCTCCTAACCTACCGCAATACACCTCTATCCACAAGTGGATACAGTCCTGCTCAGCTAATATACAACAGATCACTGCGAGATAACCTGCCTGTTTTACCTAAAAAACTTGAAATCAAACCTGATCTCTCTCAACTAAAGGAAAAAGAAGATACTTACAGAGCATCTTACAAGAGAAACTACGATAGGCGCTACGCTACAACAAAAGAACTTCCATCGCTGCCTGTAGGTAAAAAAGTATGGATCCAAGACCTAAAAAGAGAGGGGATTATTATCAGCTTAGGACAAGAGCCAAGGTCATACTGGGTTAAGACAGGAAACACTACGTTGAGAAGGAATCGACACCACCTTTTGCCTTACAAAGGTAATACAACCAAACCGAACAATCCTATTCCTTTATCCATCAAAGATACAATGTCAGATCCTCTGCCATTTACTACTGTTACTCAAAACAACTCTTCCCTATCAAATACTGCTGAAAGAACAACTACTACACCCTCTAGAATAACTCAAGATAAAAGTAAACCTTTTTCACGATCAACTACTCCCAATCAAGAAGCTGCAATAAAACAATCATCAAGAGGCAGAATTATAAGACCTACGAAACGTTTTCCTGACTAAACCCTGAAAAGAAACTCAAAGGGAAAGATGTTTAACCTCTATGGTTATATAATTAATATTTAACCATATGATTTTATTTACTTTCTTTAATAATATTGTCTTGTATTAGTGTCTTGATTAAAAACAGTTTAGTTTCATTTGATATTTTAATTTTATCTAAATAAGAAATAGAACATTGACCCTACGAGTCCTGGTCCTGACCACACAGATAAGACTCGTCCATCACTCTCCCGTCATATCTTGCGGTCGTTGCTCTCACCAGGTCTACTCGTAGTGTTTATACTCATTACTAACCTATCTGAAGTATACACTACATGGTTTCAAATACATTATAAAGCTTTTCCATTTGGCCACCATATTTAAAACCTTGGAGGAAGACTAAAAATTTTATTAGAATTTAAAATTATTGGGCCCTAAGAAGTACATGAAGTTAAAGTACATTCTAGTTACATGTAGTTATTTCTAGGTGGTAATCATAGTTCAGTTCCTATATAGTTTTCAATGTGTAATACGTAAAACGGCTACACTGACAATAATTATTTTTTCATCACTCCGTAACTAAAGTAACTACTTTCGATAACAGCTGACATCAATGAAAGTAGTCGTTTCCCAAGCTCTAATTTAGGGCGAGGGAAAATCGATCAGCTGATTTTCCCTCGCTCTAAATTTACTTTCCCTCGCTCTCAATTCGTTCTCTTTTTATTCACTACGCACGCTAGTGTTTCGTTATGGTTTAATTTAATGATTTGAATCAGCTGTATGTATTGTTTAAAGTTGTTTTATTATTTTATTTTGATATTTAAACAAAATGTATTGTAGCAAAATATACGTAGGCTTCCTTTTAGAAAATTTTATTTTCATGTTCAATCAAATTAATTGAGAAATAAATAGGTAGTTGTAATATTACTGAGGTCTGCTATTCTGTGTTTGTGTATTTTTGCGTCGTGATGAAAAGTATCGTTCATAACTCGTACCGAAAGTTATTATCCGGCACTTGCTCCGTTATCGGTTCGGCTTCGCCTCACACAAAGACTTGAGCGCGCGACGGAAAATGCCACTTTCGGTCATAGTAATGAAATATACTATTCCCCTTCCAACTCCTAATCTCTAAATTTTCTCTCCATGTTCCTCAATAATGGTTTATTATATCAAGGAAGTTCAACAGTCCCAGCTACAAAGTTACAAAGTTTTACAAAAGTGTGTTGGATCTAAAGCCGTAGCGTGTCAGGTATGTTCGTGTCTTTTTGCAGACTGTGTAATATTTCATGAGTTGCACGAGTAAACGGAAGGGAAACATTAATCGGGATTTTGAGATTGTCTATGGATTAGGAAGTCTACACAAGACTGAGAAAACTCATTTGTTCACGTTGCTCAATGGTTCTTGTAAGAATTGACATATTATAATACTTACGTAATTGGCACCTATTAGTACAATACTAAATCAACAAGAAAATATGGGAAATTTGCTAAAAGGCTATACACAAACTCCTTAGACCCACAGTAATAAGGTCTTTTATATCAAGGCAATCCAAAAACGTTAGCAAAAATACATGAAAATTAAAATTTGTTGGAAAATGTTGGAATTTTTTAAAATTGTATTTTTAGCGAATTTTCCATATAGGGAATAAGCTATTACCGTAGTACTCATATGTTATTGTAAATTAGCCTTAAGACAATGCATTGACAACTAAATAATATTAGGGTATAGTAAATTTTGAAGATTTCAAACCGCACCCTTTGAAAGGTGTGACATATTTAGTTTACTTAAAGAAGTTACATTATTTCACACTTCTTATGACGTCTAACAGTCTTTTTTAAAATTCAAATCCTGAATACTGAACCCTAACAAGCAAGTGCGGGTCTTTTTTCGGAAGAGTTCTGCCGTTAGGTTATAGCTTTACTCTCACTTTTTTATTGAACAGAAGCAAATAATCACAAAACTTAAAAAAATCACTTAACCTAAAGTGTGGTTTTCCACAGTTTAATAGTGGCGGCCCCTTTCTGAAAATAACCCTAAATTGCGTATAATCTTAGTACCTCGTAAATATTTTTAATGAGTATGTAAAATAAGCTTGGAAAAATTAACAAGTCCAATATCACAGATGGTTTGAAAACATTAATGTGAGAGATATTATTGTAGAGGCAGTGGAAACACAGAGTTGCAAAAAGCGGATCTATGATACATAAATGAAGGGATGACTGCGGATAGCGAAGACTTGAGCACAAAACACATCTGACAGCAAGAAACATCGCTACTGTTGAACAGACTGCTGCAACTGGGAGTTACATCGATGATTATCTATGTAGTTCCTTAATACTTGACTGTCTTTAATTTAACTTATAGCGAAGTAGTTTTAACCTAAAAACCTCTTTGTTGTTATGTCACTATTCATTTGATCACACCCAAAGGACGTCTTCGTTTACATACAGTACTTATATAATTAGTAAATTATTGTAGTAAAAAAGTACAACTGAGCACCCTGAATATTATAATTTTAGTAGAAGTTACATGTTCGGACATAAGTCCATTATCAAATAATTATATATTTAAATATGTTTGTCCATGATGTTCTTTCCGAATTTATTAAGGAATCATTCCTAGACTAAAGACAAACTAAGGACAAATATCACGTTTAATATTTTGAAAAAATTTAAAATTACAAGTACAGCTACCATGTTTATATTAGTCAAATTAGCTCACTAAAAATAAAGATGTGCTAAGATGTAGCAGACTTTACATTATCAAAAATTGTTGATTCATAATTATTGAATTCGGCTTAAAATGATACAAAAGGTATTACAATTGTATTCTGATACACCTTTTTTATCCTTATGGTGAATGAATAAACTGGTATAGATGGCTTGGTTAATCATATATCTTTATACGTATTATCAAATATTTAAAGTGACATTTTCAAGTAAATTTTTGATTTGAATATAGTTTTAACACCATGTTAGTGCTAAGAAAAGTCGTTTTCATTGAAGATCCATCAAAACTGTAATTGGATGTACTCATCATAATTTCAATAAATGAAATTAAAAGCTGTAAACATATCTGTTAATATTAATGTTAAATCTTAGGTGAACTGTGAATAATACGCATCAACTTATAAAAATGACGAGTTCAGATTATTTTTGCAAAATCTATGGTGTCTATTATCTTTTGGTAGTATATACAGGGTGTTTCAGAATTCGTGTCGGATATTTTAGGGTATTGTTCCTGGGTAAGAAACAAATCCAAATATCATATTGAAATTGACCGGAAGTCCTTAGTTACTCACACAGCCGCCATTTTTTTATTTTCGCTTATTAATTGTGTTCTAAAAAATGGTAAGAGATACGAAATTGAAACTTTGCAAAAAACATTTATGACAACTAGACAAAGCTACAAAAAATTATGAACATTTAAAAATTCATAAAACAAAATTGCGGCCATTTAAAATTTTGTTTCTTAAATTACTCAGAAACCGTTGAGTTTACAAAACATTTACAAGAATAACATTTATAAGACAATTTAATTACAAATCGATTGACACCTTAGTCTTTAAGATTGGATGAATATTAACTGAGATATGACAGCTTTAGTAATACGTGGCCGCTGGAGGTTAGATGTAGTGTATACCGAGGAATGCGGCGGCCTATGTCTGCCACAACAATGCAGTCCGCTTTGAAAGTTATTTTTAAACAAGTTTAGATAATTTCAAACAATAATAAAATATTATATAACCCCAAAAGTGTCTTTTTTATCAATTATCAATCATTAGGATGGCATAAAAATTGCACATCTTTTTACAGTTTTTTTTTTTTTTAATTCACACTATATAGCCTAATTTTTAAAATCAGCTGTGGTGAAAGTCAACGTACTTGTTTGCAAACTAATCAGCTGATTTTATTTTGTCTGAAGATGTTTATTCAATGTAGTCAGTTTCTATAACTTTTTACTCTTACTTTTAAAGTGTACTCTCACTGCATAAGGTTAGAGGAACTGACTACATTGACGCAGACTGTTGCATTGTTGTGGCAGACTTAGGCCGCATGCCTCGGCATGCACTACACCTAACCTCCAGCGGTCACGTATTACTAAAGCTGTCATATCTCAGTTAATATTCCAATCTTAAAGACTAAGACGTCAATCGATTTGTAATTAAGTTGTCTTAAAAAAGTTATTCTTGTAAATTTTTTGTAAACTCAACGGTTTTTGAGTAATTTAAGAAACAAAATTTTAATGGTCAATTTAAATATGATATATGGATTTGTTTCTTACCCAGGAACAATACCCTAAAATATCCGACACAAATTCTGAAACACCCTGTATATTATATTTGATATTGTTCACGTGTAGCTCTACTGTAATTAATAATAATAAATAATACACCATAGTACCCTTTTTAATTTTTTTTAATGACTGATGCATTTCAACACTAAGGTCACTAAGGTTCACAGTCTTCTTTCACATTGTTATTAAATTCAATATGTAAACAAAGAAAATAAATACAATCACATGTTTAAATTTTAACTAAATCTATCTTGACTTGGAAAATTATATAATTAAGAATATCGTTATGCCAATGGTTTTAATTATAAATTTTATCATAATTCTTGGATCTTATATATATATATATTTCTGATTCTGACTTAAATTGAGAGATGTATTTCACCAGTTGTAATTATATTATCCTATATGTTTTGGTCTGGGAACCTTCAGTAAAATTCAGATAGATTTCAGTAGATTTCATTTGTGCTATTGCTTATTATGATCGGACGTACCTAAAGCAAGCTGCTGAATCACGAATCAACAATTATTATAATTATTTTAAGGCTAATCTGCAATTATTGATACAGTTGCAGGAGTCTGTTCAACAGTAGCGATGTTTCTTGCTGTCAGATGTGATTTGTGCTCAAGTCCTCGCTATCCGCTGTCATCCCTTCATTTATGTACCGTAAATCCGCTTTTTGTATCGCTGTGTTGACACTGCCTCTACAATAATATCTCTCATAGCTTGTTTAACATTGACGTCAACAACCAATCTTAAATATATAATTAATAGTTTTTACATATATACTAGATACAGATTTACAGTCTACTAAGTTGAGTTCAAAGTTTGAAGTGAGTCAACAAAAGTTTGAGTTAGTTTGAATTATTTAAACATTTTTACTACCCTTCCAAACTTCAAAAATTCCAAACTTTTATGAAAATATAAGTGTTATTAAAATTCCTTTCTCCATATCTTACAATAATACAAAAAATTAAAATAATAGGGTAATTAAGGTGATCAGTATTCATGGTTTTGATTTCTTTATATTTAGAATATTAACAGACCTTATGAAAATTTATAAATAATATACAAAGTTTAAATAAAAGTGATGTCATACTCAGTGATAAGTAAACTTAAGAAGTTACAATTTCCAAAAATGTCTATAACTTATTTTTAATAACGATAAAGCTGAATACAATTTGCACAATTGACTCAACTACAACTACAAATCTCAAAATAACAAATGATTTAACGATTTTAGTTCAATATTGCAGTTTGTGCAGTTCTTGGAAGAACAAATGCTAGAAACGTTGAGCATGACATACAGTTTTAACTATGAGAAAACATTTTTAGGGTATATTTATTTCTATCGACATGTTTTAAATCAAATCAAAATCCAAAGCCAATGCATATTAAATAACAATATTTGTACAGTATTCAATTACATTTGGATATCAATATTTAGAATAAGCCCACAGCGTTATGTTAAACTTATTCAATTTTATCAATATTAGTTAACACTTAATTACATTTAGATTATAACTTTTTCATCATTCTTGTTTGCCTTATAATTAAAAGTCTACCCACCTTCTCCCGTAAGATCGCCCTTCTGCCCTTTGTAATTCTAATTGAACAAACTGACAAAGTTTGCCTTTCGAGGAAAACCCTGTTTGAGTTTTTCCCTCTTCCCCTTTAAAAACTTCAAGTTTCAATAATTACTTGGCATTTTTTAAAGGATTTCTTTGTTTCAGGTGATTTGTAATTATTTTTACTGAATAAACAGTTGTGAAAAAATGTAATGATAGGTAATTACCTATCATTGCATTTTTTCACAATTCTGTTAAATCGTTTTAATTAAAACGATATTTCGGAATTAAAAAAAATGTAAACATCAAGTAGTTTTTTGTTACTTTTTTAGATCACCAAGTATAAATTTGTATGCAAATAGTGGAAGGGCTTATAAGGAGATAGATATCGACTAATATCATTTACTTGTAGATACTATGTAGTATAACTATCTCTATATACCAAAATATTATTCGAATGGGACATAGTTAAATGAGATACCCACAGAGCTCACTAATAGTTAACATTATATTTTTTCTCTTAGTTGTTGAAACTAAGATGTTTTAGTAGTTGACCATTTATTTTAAATCACGTTTTAAATGGATTTACAAGGAGAAATACAATATGACAAAGGCTGTTTCAGGAATGAGTGTACATGTTTATTTATCGAGAGAAGATCAAAGCCAAAGTAATACTGAGTCATCGCTTCTTTTCCATTTATCATGTATATGTAACTGTAAGGTATGGTTGAGTATATGAATTTCAAATATGCTTTGAATATGTTTGTTTATTGAATATCGACCGTGCTTCTTAGTCATAGTGAGTAAAAATATACATCCATCTTATACTTTTAAATAAATATATAATTAGTTATGGACCTTCACTCGTATCTCAATCATCTTAATAGGCACTGTTACAATAAACGATTGAATCTGAAAACCTTCTTACCTATTCATAATTTAATTACAGTATCCTAATGAACCTTCTAGTTTTTAATATTTCATACTATACAGATTACGTTTTTCTGCATTTAGTTTGTATTCATGTGTGGCAATACAAGTTGTAAAGATTTTATTTTTATTTAAATTAATTTCATAATAGGCCTATGTAATCAAACATTCATTCGTAAGTGATTTAAATCATACGTAAGCCTTTTCAATAATACGAAGCAATCACTATTCCCAAATCTCAGAATAATTGGTTGTTATTGCTTTCTAAGTTAATTAATTATCACTTGATATAGAAAGATGGAACAAATTGTACGAGTTTAAACAGGTAATAACTGACAAATAATCGATGATTGCTGTTTCTGTCAACATCTGGACGATATTTTTCACATTTTCCCTCCTTGGTTGGATTGTTGATTCACATTTACTTTTAATCTTGGTTATAATAAGGCTCACGTAATTATACAAAAAAGTAAAATAAAAGAAAAACTTTTAAAAAATCTTACTAGCAATACTAGCAACTTAGGTAGGATAACTTGTTAAAATAATGCATAGTACCATAACACCAAAAAGACTTGTTATTAGTAGGAAGAAGTTATTGATGTGAAATAAATGATATCTAGATTAAAATTTCGAATTCAATACATTACAATTGGGGCTATGTTAATAAACTGCATTAAGCTTAATTTAAATAAATGGTATAAGCAATCTGACACATACTCTCTCCCATTAGTTTGTCAACAACCTTAATCATGGGTAAGCGGTGGGGGTGGGACTATGATATTTTATAGGGCAAACCACAAAGGCTGCAATTACTTTTCAACCGTAATTTGTACAGCAATGGGGGTTGTACTTTTTTTTTCAGAATCTAAAGGACTATACTGACTATAGGATACTATGTTTTTTTTTTCGTTTAAGCTAAATTCGAGAAATTTAGATTGTTTACGTTATTTTATGAGTTTTCATGGAAAAGTCACCATTACAATGAAGATTTTACAAAAAATAAAAAAAAAGAATCTTGGAGATACTATGGATTTGTACCTCAATACCAAATTTCATGGAAATCGGACTACAGGTGTTATCGGTAGCTCTGAACACATCCACACATACAGACGCACACACGGACATCGCTTCGAAAACTAATTTTTTATTCAAGGATACCCCAAACAGATTTTATTCACTCAAAACTCAAACTTGAAAACTTTATCGAAAACAATATTTTCTCCATATACTATGGTATAGGGGGGGGGGGATAAAATATAAGTATTCTATTTGAATATATTGAAATAAAACCAAAATATCTAATATATATTTTGTTTAACTATAAAATTTTACACCTTACATTATACAATATAGATAAATGGCGTATTACTTAAGATGGTAATCCTACGGTAGAATAATACTACGTTGCTGTTATTTTCAATAGCATTACAAAAACATACAATATTATTAGTAAATCAATAGAACTTGAAGTCGCTGGCGTACTTCTCTGCCAAGACTCATGTAAGAGGAGATCCGTTTGAGGCTCTCTGGGGAACTGCGTCGAACACAAGGTGGTAAAGGACAGGATAAAGGGAATCTGGTTGCTCAGGACAAATTGTAGGCTAGGTTTAACGAGGCGTTGTGGAACCTGGTACAAGGATATTATTTGTCACCTTTTATAACATGTACATTTGAGTCTAAAATTTTGCACTTAAATACGTTTAAAAGAATGCAATATAAGTTAAATCAAAGAAGATGTTTGAGATAAAGTACAGTTGCCAAAATTATTGTATTCTCTTCTTTTATACAGAGTGGCTGAAAAGTACTGTAGCTTGCACCCCCCTTAACTTTTTAACTATTTGAGATATTTGAAATCGGTTTGCGGCAACCTGTTTAGATATGAAGGGTAAAGAATAATGATGGTTATTTTTAAAAATATTTCCCCTGGGGTTAGCTAAAAGTTTTCAAATCGGAAGTATGGTCGAGTTTGGTATCATTTTACAGGTCTTAACAAAACTAAACAATGAACATAAATAAAATAGAAATCGGACCATTAATAACAAAATGGCAACTAAACTGATTAAGACAATGGTTATGAAAAGTAACTTTTAACTGCCATTTTGTTTTTAATAGTCCAATTTCTATTCTATTTATGTTCATTGTTTAGTTATGACAAGACCTGTAAAATGATACCAAACTCGACCATACTTCCTCTTTTAATTTTAAGCTACCCCCAACCCCCACTACCCTTAAGGGCAATTTTTTTTTTTAATTTACCATCATTTTTATAGCCCTACATATCTAGGGTGCAAGTTACTTATTAGCCACCCTGTAATTAAAATCCATTGTATGTTTGTTTGTCCTTTATGGACTCCGAAACCGCTCGACAGATTGTAATGAAACTTTCAGGCATTGTTCAGCATTATTCAAGAATGGTTTCTGTGAAGTTTGGTGCAGATCCGTCAAAAGGGCTCCTCCCCAGTGGCTCTGGAGTTTCCCATGTTAACCTTATGAGTACTCATATGTAAATGGAATTAAAGAATCTTAACAGCTGGTTCAACTAAACAATTTGATTCCGTGATGTTCAATAGCATTTATTTTATTTATGACAACAGCAAATTTGTATCAAGCAGAAACAAAAAGATGTGCTACATGCAATGGATAGGTTTTTAACACTTATGTTTATGTAGACAGTTAATACTAATAGTAAATTAATAAAAGTCTGTCTACATCTTTTTACATTTTTGTCTACATTTTTTTAATTTATGACAACAGCTAATTTGCAACCAAAAGGTGAGTGAGCATAGCGAATGAACTTCAACCTGGAGGCGAGTTAGCGTAGCGAACGAGTTGACCTGAAGGCAAGTGAGGGCAGCGAACGAGCTCCAACCTAAAGGTGAGCAAGTGAAGCAAACGAACTTCAACCAGGACGTGATTGAGCCATGCGAACTAGCTCATCATGCAAATTATCGAGCATTGACATAAAAACACATTAGGACAGGACGGCGTCTGTCGGGCCAGCTAGTTTAATGATATTATTTAATAACCTTTAATTGTGAATGCTATACGCATGGTGAAAAATTACAATTTAAAAAATGGATAAGATGACTAATTAAATTTTAATGAACTTATAAGGCTGTTGTTTATTGTATAAATCTTTTAAAGCCGGTTAACAGGCTCTAAATTGCTTATATTTTTATATTGTTGCACAACCGGCTATAGTCTCCCTTAATATCATACAATTGCAGTGGAAAATTATGTTTTCCTACCGTTATCTAACAAAGTGGGCGTTCTTGCACAGATTTGAGCTACTTGGTAGCTAATTGATGCATTTACCTTCTTTTGTTGGGCAAATTTTTTGCCGCACAATATTTTTCTGCACTCCAGTATTCCAACCAAACAACACAAAACAGTGTGCTTTTATTAAGTACGTAATACGTGTACGCTTGAAAATAAGTTGGCAACACTCAAAGATACTACGACTACGATCAGCTATTGCAGCGTTTCCCATTTTGTTCAACGCTTAACAAGGATTTAACATAACTTTTATAGTGTTTAAAAAGACTAATTATTAATATGCTTTATAGTAACTGTAGGAAAAATATAATGTGTAACGCAAGTGCATTTGCTGAACTCAAGAAATTTTCCACATTCGCCTGCGGCTCGTGCGTAACAATTTCTCTCGTGTGTAGCAAGGTGCCACTTCGCATACAAGTTGCACAAATAACTATTCTATTCATGCTGTATCATTTTTAATAGTTTTATTTTTAATTGCTACTTCTTTGTTATTTCTTGTACCTCTGCAAATTCTGTATAATAGGGTGTTAAGTTTCCAGTCAATTTTTAAAACAATATTATTATTTGGTTATACTTTTAAATAACTCAATAATCTTCAATGGAGTTAATGGCATCATATTCAAACCCTACGTATAACCATATATAAAAGGAGTATAGACACTTTAATTGTCTACCTTAATGACTACTCTTTTAATCTATGGTATAGCTTAAGATTACCATTCGCATATATATATATATATATATATATATATATATATATATATATATATATATAGTATCATTGAGTATTTGCCTAAACACATATTACTAAGAAATTTAGGTTGGTGCCCAGGATGCGATGCAAGGAATCATCTCTTTATAAAGTATGGAATCATTTTAAGTTGTGTTGATTTTAAAGCTAAGACATAATGCCTAATAAACACGCTTTCATTAAACGTGCTGTAAATCTCATAGCCTAGCATATATAATCTGTGTAAAAGTGTATTTTAAAACCTAATGCAAATTAATTTGGATGTTGGAGAATGTAATACCTGATTTCAGAATGGACTTAGAAGGAGCAGTTAAAAATCAAATGTGTAGGGTGAACTCTATTAAAAAGTCCCGCATGACTCCCTTAGTTATTACATCAAAGTAAAAGTTGTATTATACTGTATGTCGAATCCCATCAGACTTATTACATATTTTCAATAAAGTTAATGATCGATCCTTTGTTTTTTTTTATTTTTTAACGGACATAAACATCTTGATTGATTTTATTATTTTTTTATTTATGTTTAGTTAAACATATTTAGAACTAGCTATATTTAGTAATATTCTCGAAATCTCGCGCGATGTTTCGTGCGTTTACTTTTCAGTTCATGAAATATTAAAGACAAAGTCTATACAAAGACACGGACATCACGACACGCACCAACTTACTGTTAAAATGTATTCTTACTAACCTTTTTTCCTTTCCTATTACCTGCAAATGAGGCAGGGAAATATTAATTTGCTAGTTATAATAATTAATATGTACCACTATAAAAAACGTTAATTTGAAACTTAACCTTTTAAAAAGCGGACAATTTGTAAATTAAATTTCTTTACGTTTCCAAAGCAAACATCTTCCCCTGTTTATTTATGTAAATTTATTTGATTATATTATCTTCTTATTTTAATTTTAGATTTTATAACAATATATTTACAAAAGATAAAGACAAAACCACAAAATTATGGTTTTGAACACACTAAAAGATTGTCAACTAAAACAGAGAGAAAGACTGGTAGAATTGATAAAGACTGGTTGCCTAAAGCCTCGTCCACACATGGCGATGCGTCTGCGGAAACATTGTCTGCCGACTGTCTCCGGAGTGTTGCCATTTTATTTTGTCTCCAGCGATGTCTCCAGTAAGTCGGCCGACTGTCTGCCGACTGTCCGCCGACTGTCCGCCGACTGTTTGCCGACTGTCTGCCGACTGTCCGCCGACTGTCCGCCGACTGTCTGCCGACTGTCCACCGACTGTCTGCCGACTGTCCACCGACTGTCTGCCGACTGTCCACCGACTGTCCGCCGACTGTCCGCCGACTGTCTGCCGACTGTCTGCCGACTGTCCGCCGACTGTCCGCCGACTGTCTGCCGACTGTCTGCCGACTGTCTTCCGACTGTCTGCCGACTGTCTGCCGACTGTCCACCGACTGTCCACCGACTGTCTGCCGACTGTCCACCGACTGTCTGCCGACTGTCCACCGACTGTCCGCCGACTGTCCGCCGACTGTCTGCCGACTGTCTGCCGACTGTCCGCCGACTGTCCGCCGACTGTCTGCCGACTGTCTGCCGACTGTCTTCCGACTGTCTGCCGACTGTCTGCCGACTGTCCACCGACTGTCTGCCGACTGTCCACCGACTGTCTGCCGACTGTTGACGGACAAATTTTGGTGTTTCTGGAGACAAAATACAGTGTTTTCTGTTTCTCGTTCGAATGGGAAACACGGAGATAAGAGACAAAACTTTGGTCTCAAGTCTGTTTGTGTGGACGTGTCTGGAGACAGGAGACTGGATACAAGCCAAGGTGTTCAACATTCAACCCATTTAGTTGGACTGCAAAGCGGTAACATGACGATTTTTGGGCGGTATTAAAAGACCTGGATTGAGTTTCTTGAAAGTTTTGGAATTAGTTTTCAATAATAAATTTATATTATTATATGACATTTTATCGAATTGTTCATCTCTTCAAGTTTGAAATTTTAGGACCAACAAAGCCCAACAAAAGTTCAAAATCTTTAGAAGTTAACCTAGTGAAGTTCCTAAATCCTTCACCTAATCATAAGGTCTGATAGAAGATTGTGACCATAGTACGAACCTTACTCGAGAAAATGTCGTCCAATGGGTCCATCATTGTCTATTCCTAAGTTCTTAGCACCATGGTTCTGTAGCCCGCACAGGATATAATTACGTTCTCCTTGGTCGCTATACCAAGAAACGCAGAAAAACTGGCTGGCTAGTGTGGACGCAAAACACATCGGAAACTTGTATCCGAAACTGTGTTGACAGACTGTTGGCAGACGATCGGTCGACTGCCTGACGACTGTACGCCGACTGTCCGCGCAGACTGATTAAAAAAAAGACTTGAACGGGCAGATCCACGGCCGCCTTTTCCAGGTCGCGGCCTTCGAAGTGGCAACGTCGCAAGTGGTGTTGTAACAGCTGTATTGTTTGGAAGCAGCTAATGGTATTTGTGTGTTTACGAAAAGTTGGTTACTGGACTGTGACAATATAAATCAATAAAGTGCAAATTAATGAGCTGATGTTACCTGTCTGCCTTGTTATCTAATGGGACGTATGTCACTAAACAACACAACTTGCCATTCCTACCAGGCCACGGCCTGTAGTTAAAGGTGGCCGTGGTAGAACACGTGGATATAAATACCTGAGGTCGTAGCATCTAGAGAAGCTTCCACGACTTCTTGGTTTGTGATTGGCCCTTGGCTTGTCATCAAATGTACTGTGTTCAAATATGAAGAGATATGTCTCTTGTGCATAACAATTATTTAAATATTATACATGAGGTACAAATATAAATTGTTTAATTTATCCGGCTACAACTGTAGATAGTTATAAGAACCAGGAAGTGATGAAAAAGGGAAAATCATTACACACTTCTTTTGGATTTGTTTTTAATAAGGCAGTGGCTATTCGCACGTCAAACGTGCGCCGCTACCACGCACGTCTGTTCCAAATGACGTCACATTACGTTCCTAATGTAGCAACTGCTATAACTGTTTGGGAACAGGTTGCACACAATGATAGCCTAGTATTAGGAACGGCAACGGAACGGTAGTACTGTACCTCATATTAGCCGAAATGGATGGGATCAACTTCGCAAAGAGTAAGGTAAAAGAGTTCTACTGAGCCAACGAGGTTATAAGTAATCAAAAATATAGATGTTGGCCAAATTATTATGTTTATGGTTAATCCATGTAAAATTTAGACCATACAACCACAGACTGATACAACGTTGTTTACTTACTTTAAAAGCAGAATTAAAATGTAGTTTATGTACAAAAACCATAAATAAATTTGAGAAAGTATTTTGAAATCTAACTACTTCTGACAAAAACACATATTTGCTGGGATTAAACTTTTATTCACCGGGTCTTGGTAAACAATAGAGTAATAAACTCATTAATTTATTTAAGTGTTATTATATACTAAGCAACACAAAAGTAGACTTTCCATTCAATTCTAAGTTTTGAAGCTAAGTTTTTTGTCCAGTTAATGTCCGATGACACTTGTAGATAGTGTCGGCGAAATTTTGTTTCTATTATTTTAGAGTTAATTTCATGGTTTGTGCTTTACTGATACCTGCTATAACTAGGGAATGAGTTATTGTTTGTGATTATATAGTTTTTCTAGAAGTGTGGTTTGGGACAAATATGAATACAGGGTCAGTGTAAAATGGCTGATTTCTTAGTCTAGGTGATATGAAAGATTTGTTGCTGATAATTACCAGCTGTATTCATACTGTTTGTTTATCACGCTGTAAAATAGTGGCAGTGCCCATTAGTAATATGGTCTCATTATGTACCTTTACCTTTAATTACCTTACACTTACCTTTACCTTACACTATAATACACGATATTTAGTCACAAGTGGGTCATGAAATATATAGGTAAATTAAATAATTACCAACATATAATACAATTTATTGTAGAAAGACTATACATTTTTTTATGAAACGGCAAGGCAGAGTTTACTCTTCTTTTCTTCGAAGGCAACCCAACGACAGTTAGATCACTGCACTTAGGCCTACCAATTCTTTTTAACTTTGGTGGCATGATGGGAATGTTTTGTAAAATGCTTTATCTATCTTTACTTGTATCAGTGTCAATGTGGGAGGTGTATTGTTTGTCTGCCAAGTTTTTGCCTGCTTCTATGTTATTACCAGTAACATTAAAATAATTGTGTTTAAGTAAAATCTGATTCGTATTTGGATTATTGGTTTCCCTAAGTCCTACCATTGACTATTGGATACAGAAGAAGACATCCCATCTATATGGATCAGCTGTCGCCAATTTTTTACTGTAAAAGAATGTACTTGTGTGAGCCAGTCACAGATTGCGCTAGTGTCTAAAACTGTATTTTGTCCTTATTTTTCGTTACTGACATATTTGCTGGGTCACAACAGTTGCTATAGCCCATAATAAGTCATTCCATCAGTTTGACTTGGTAAAATCCGTCATGTAATCGGCAGAAATCTGTAATTTAGATCAGCGCAATCTGTACATCAACTAAGACAAACTTTATTAAAAACATTTTCTTCTCCAACATCAGCAGTCTTTCACCAACATCAGCAGTTTCTTCTCCATCATCAGCAGTTTCTTCTCCAACATCAGCAGTTTCTTCTCCAACATCAGCAGTTTTTTCTCCATCATCAGCAGTTTTTTTCTCCATCATCAGCAGTTTTTCACCAACATCAGCAGTTTTCTTCTCCATCATCAGCAGTTTCTTCTCCAACATCAGCAGTTTTTTCTCCATCATCAGCAGTTTCCTCTCCAACATCAACTTGAGATTCAACGGGTCTAACCGTAACTTCTACTTGTTTTCCCCACATTTCAACTATATCTTCCAATACTGTACTTTTAATCTTTGTGGAAACACTCTCGATGATGATTCTGAAGCCAAGGAAGCAACTTGTTGAAATTTGGCCAGCACAAGTTTGAATTTTTCTTGTTGGCTTAAAACTCTTTCAATATGCACAATGCTTTGTGCAAATGAAGATGATGGCAAGGTAGGTGATAGCCGCAATTTGCTATTGTTAATATAATAATCTGTTGTCCATCTAGTAGAAAATAGATTATTTTAAAAAAGGCACAAGCCTTTTTTTCTTGCAAGAACAAAATATGATTGCACGGGAGTTAGTTTGTGACAAAAAATCCACAAGTGCAACGTTTAGGAGAAACCTTGAATATTCTGAATTGAATATTTCTGAATATACTGACCCACTTACAATCGTAACTTTTTCTTGACAGAAATCTTCATTATCTTGAAGTTTCACGAACTTTCTACTTTTAAATTTTTCCCGAATATAATAAAAGCATATGGAGTTAAAGAGCTCATGTACAGCTTTTCATCCTCATTAGTAATCTGCATGCTGACAGGAACTTTAAGTTGAACATTAGCCGTTCGGTTGTCACGTTCGGTTCTGAGACTTAGAAGAAGGCAGTCCAAATTTTTGAATAAATCTGGCAATCTTGAGTGCCTCTGCACTACTTGCATTATTCAGTTGTTATTGCTCTTCAAAAAGCTCTCAGTGCATGAAAGAGGCAGATCAGCATTTTTGCTTCAGGAAATAGTTCTTTGAACGCTTCTCTTTCCACAAAATATTTGTCTGTCATCGCTGTTTTGGTTTGATCCCATGATGGGTTGTGATCTTTAAGTATTTCTATAATTTTCCTTATGTTGTATTTGTCCTCAGCAGCTGCTAGGAAAAATGCCACTGTTTCAGTTTTGCCATTACCATCTTTGATGGCGAAAATGTATAGTGGTATTCTGAGGTTTGAAACTTTATAGATCGCATCTACAAATGATATTTCTGGATACTTTGCTAAAACAGATTTTTCATTTCGTTGTCTTGAAAAAAACGTCCCTGAAATAGATTTTCTTAATTTTTCACTAATTCAACTGTCGAATCTTCTTTGTCAATCAAATACTTTAACGTAGTTTCCAAATTGTCATCTTATTTTTCATTTTGAGCATTCAGATTGTGTATATCTTTTTATGTCAACTTTTTATGTGAGGTTTTTTGAAGCTCTGACTGTAGGAGTTTTAGCGAATTTCCCATATAGGGAATAAGCTATTACCGTAGTACTCATGGTAAGACCTGGACGCGGGACCGATTTTTTTTTCGTTTTGAGGTCCCTAGAGGCCAAAAACACCATCCGTTCAAATGCATATATATATATATATATATATGTGTGTGTGTGTCCGTCAGCACGATAACTCGAGCAAAAATGATCCGATTTTGATGAAATTTGGTAAAAACGTGTAAACGTACGTTTATTCGAACGAGTTCGCGATCCAGCATGATCGGACCATGGGAACGGGGGTTTACGGGGGGTTTTATGGGGTAAAAATAGGTTTTTCCCATTTTTGACCCAAAAAAACATAAAATTTAGCAATTTCTTTCCAAACCATTTTGTAGAGCTTAAAAAAACAAATAATTTAGTATTTTGAAGCGTTATTATGCGCCTAATGGTTACGGAGAAAATTCCAAAAAAATTGTAAATTTAAAATTCCCATGTTATTCTTATGGAGAATAAGTAAACTGTTGTAGTTTGCTTGTTTGTGAACATATTTTGATCAAATTTGAAAAATGTTTTTATTTTTTACTAACTATTCACATTTTACAAAAAAAAAAACAGTTTTACCCTCCTTGATGCAGCAAACCTAAGTACTTGTTAAACTAATTCTATTTAAATCAAGAATAAATGTTATATTTTTAAGTAGACATTTCAGTGTAAATCCAATCAGTCAAATGGAAATTCGCTTAGTCTGCAGGTTTGCTGCGGCGGGGGTATTTTATTTACTCTCAGTCTTAGCATATGCTTTGCTATTTCTTTCACAGAAGGCTCAAGCTGCCTCTGTCTTGGTAGACGAGAAAAGGTCCCCTGCAAATAATAAAATCCTGTTAGCATTGATGACATGAGATATACTGCATAGTAAATGAGAAGGGAAATAATCTTATTTAAATCGTTTCATATTTCAACCGTAGATGATAAGTTTAAATTAAGCTTAAAAATTAATTTAAATGAGTTAATAAGTTATGGTAGCAAAAGAGTGATTAGGTTAAGGCCTAAGAGTATTCAAAATACAGTTGACTCTCAATAATCCCTATGTTAAATGACGCAATAAATGAAACATTTGCAGTAAAATATCATGATTAGCTTTGTCAAGAGCCTTAGATAAATATGTATATAAATAACTTAAACTCAACGACCAGCATAGAGTTCAGCAGAAATAGTACGAGAAAGCTCTAGGAGATTTGTTACGGAAGACCGATTTGGCAGGAAACCGTGATGTTTAGAAGTAATTTTTATTTCACACTAAGCATTAGTTTTTGATACTTTCTTGTTAAAGGGAACATTCATTATTATCAATGATTTTTATTTTCTATATCGATATTTTATTCTTTCGATCTGATATATCGACTACTGTATAATGAATTAAAAACATAGGCTATCAGCAGTTACAAAATGAATTTTGAAACAAAGAAACTGTTATGAAATAACGCTACCTAACCAAACTTGCTGTAACGTTTTATATTCCTCACATGTTTTTTTCTGTTAAACAAAATTTTGAAATGTTACATCAAGTTTGGTTAGGATTGTTAGTTTAGAACAGTGTCATTTCATAGGCCTAATCAATAAATTTTATTTTTATTAAGTAACAACAGATCTCAATTTGTAATTTAGATGTGTTTTTGATGTTACAAAATATATAACGTAGGCCTATATAAATTTTTGTTCTTTAAATTTATATAGGTTAATCCGACAAAAAATTAGGCCTATAAAAATGACATTTGGTAAAATATAACTAATAGAGTTTGCGCAGAATACCTTAGGGGTTATGTAGGATACCTTATTTAGATTAAAACACGTATTTTTGCATCCGATTTTACAAGAATAAAAGAAAGTTTTAGTAAAATTATTAAGTTTTATGATTTTTCATATTCCATTTAAGTGATCAAAATAATATATTACATCTTTAAATGAAGTGGCTAAAAAGTATATAGTACAAATCAAAAAGAAGGTCACAGTGTATCCGCGATGTTACTCGGATAGGGTGAGAGCGAAGACTGATTTTTTGATGACCCCCACCCGTACAAAACCGGTTCAGAGCAACTCTAACGGGTCGCAGTCAGATTAACACCACGACAGATTGGCACCACGACAGATTGGCACCATGGTGTTTTAGCACCCGGCGTCACATTGGAACCTCGTTGAAATGAAGCCCTGAAATATCACCCCGTCAGCTTGGCACCACGACAGATTGGCACCACCCCTTTCTACAGGTTCCAATCTGTCGTGTACTGTTACGACTGATTGGCACCTCTGCGGCCGCCGTCAGCTTGGCACTATGACAGATTGGCACCACCCCTTTCTCGAGGTTCCTATCTGTCGTGTACTGTTACGACTGATTGGCACCTTTGCGGCCGCCGTCAGCTTGTCACCACGACAGATTGGCACCACTCATTTCTTGAATTAATTTTAAAAATACTAGGTGTACAACGCAGTTTTCTGCTTGCAATATTGAGTGGAGCTTGCATATTAATCCAATCCTTTTCTAAAGTCAATGCTACATCAGTTCCTCGTGAGATTAACTACTTGCAGTATTCAAGTAGATACGGTAAATATACAGTAATTTATTTTTGTAACAAATACAACCGACTTCAAACGCTCTAAAAAGAATGAAATAATTTCAATAAAGTAAACTTTGGTATTGGTCAAGCTCACGTATTTTAAGTTGGCGCGGCTCTATGATGATTTTTGATACAACATTTAAAGAGGATGTCCACATAGCAGGATACTATCTACAGGGTGTCTCAGACCTCCCGGCCGGCTTGTACAGCTCCAATATGAAAGCAAATCGAAACCTAATTGCAACTGGAACCCCCTATTTTGACCCCGAGGAATTCAGCTAAATTATTTTCAACCCCAAAAAAGCACCCCAAAGGGCCGGTTTTGGGGGGTGGGGGTAGTTTTTGGGAAATTTTCAAATATAAAGGGGGCCGTGTTATACCTCATTTTAAAGGCCCATTAGTCCTGAGTATTTTAGTGGAAAAAGATTTAAATTATCTTCATCCCTATTTACAGGGTGTTCAAAAACGTACAAAAAATAGACCTTTGGACTACTTTTCACTGTAAAGAGGTGGAATTTCGTGGGGGGTTCAAATTTTGATAACACTTTAATTGCTAAATGAGCTTTTAACTCTGGTTTCAACCCTTTTGCTATCTTTTTTACTTATGTTACGCATTTTCAAACTTTTTGACGTTTAAAAAGCTGTTATCTCAAAAA
Organism: Macrosteles quadrilineatus; assembly: GCF_028750875.1. Classification (NCBI taxonomy): domain Eukaryota; kingdom Metazoa; phylum Arthropoda; class Insecta; order Hemiptera; family Cicadellidae; genus Macrosteles; species Macrosteles quadrilineatus. Next base: position 85,397,260 of record NW_026542595.1, read on the forward strand.
TTTCAAATGGCAACATGGGTTTCATTACAAACCACGCTGTAGCCCTTAAAATTAGCTACAAATTTTGTATTTAATGTTTTTTTTTGTATCTTCATTGGTTAAAGAGATATAACGAAATTAGTGTATTTTAATGTTTTATTAAATGGTATTCAAAGTGTTTGATGTTGTAAATGTACACCTCTAGGTCTCAATTAAAACTAATTTTGTCTAAAAAAATAAAATAGTACTCAGATTGTTGATCTTGGAAGATTGATAAATGAAAGAACACAACTGCAAATATTCTTAGTTATTTTACAATTCCATGGCTCTAATAGTGCTTTGAAAAAAAGATAGCAAAAGACCCCCCACGAAATTCCACCTCTTTACAGTGAAAAGTAATCCAAAGGTATATTTTTTGTACGTTTTTGAACACCCTGTAAATAGGGATGAAGATAATTTAAATCTTTTTCCACTAAAATACTCAGGACTAATGGACCTTTAAAATGAGGTATAACACGGCCCCCTTTATATTTGAAAATTTCCCAAAAACCACCCCCACCCCCCAAAAACTGCCCTTTGGGGTGCTTTTTTGGGATTGAAAATAATTTAGCTGAATTCCTTGGGGTCAAAATAGGGGGTTCCAGGTGCAATTAGGTTTCCATTTGCTTTCATATTGGAGCTATACAAACCGGCCGAGTGGTCTGAGACACCCTGTATAACTGAAGGTGTTAATCTGCATGTCTTTTTCATACTTATGCGTTGGGTGTTATTTTATTACTTTAACCAAAGATAGGAAGATAACATCATATCTTTTTTATAATTAAGATAATAAATTATAATCTGATAATGGTATTAACGAGTATCTTTAAAAAAACATTTTACTGTAACGCCTTTAAATGTTTCTAACTTGTAAAAGTAACGTTTTAATATTAAACTAGCTTCTTTTCCCTATCATAGGCTAATAGTAATAGTTATTTGTGCAACTAGTGAGCAAATTGCACTTTGCACTTATATTTTTCCTACACTTACCATAAAACAAATATATTGGTATAGAAACGTAACATATTTTTACACTGAAGTGAACTTTTAATACGACATTTAATGATACAACAGTACAACAGCTGACCAGCTGATTTACAGCCAGTGCTGCCAACGTGTGTACTTCTATATTATTTTTACATTTTAAGGACAACATTTTAAAACACGTAAACATTTGTAGGAGGAAAATAGATTTACGGTAGTTCGTTTTGATTGGTAGGTTTGGTAGGGACCTATAAATAATTTACTACCCTGATGTGGTGGTAAAGGTCGATTCACACATATCAGTTCAGTAACAGTTCCGTTACAGTCCAGTTACAGCTCAGTCTCAGTTGCATCCGCAATTTCTCAGTGAACTGTCCGTCAGTTGGTTACAGTCAGTCTTCCGTCTCTAATATTTACAGTAATTTACAAAAAAATTTAAATTGTAGACCTATATTCCATTAAATTTTTATCGTCCATCTTGTTGATTGTTACTCAAAATATCAACACAATTATTTAAATAACTAAAACACTATTTTCTAACTTAAAACACGTCCGTCAGGTGTCCGAATAATCCAAAAATATCGGTGAAAAGAAATCTGAAATTGACTGACGGACGCTGGCAGAGCGACGGACGGAACTGCAACGGATGAGTGTAGATAGCGCAATAGAAAATCCATTAAAGAATATTTTTGTTAACTGTGAAGTGCCTGGAGTGACTGGACTGCAACGTGTCGTAACTGATGTGTGTGAATCGACCGTAAAGCGAGTATCTCTGATGTAACCTGTGGCCGGAAGTGCGGTGTTTTTTTTCCAAGACTGAATGTTTACCCTTGCTAGTTCAAAGTGGCCGCCTTCGACCACACACTCCCCATTCATCCCTCACGTCTCCGGGCTCCGCCTATGATCGCCTATTTGACAACCGGACAACAAATAAACCAGCAAACATTGCCGGCTTATGTTTATTAAGTTTCACAAATCCCTGAAGAGAAGAAAGAATCGGGGAGTTGTAGCCGCTAGACGTTTTTGAACGGATGATACTTTTATAGTCTGTATGATGGAACCTGTCTCATGACTACCTGGGGACTGACCAATGGTAAACGGTTTGGGCAGACCCGGACACAGGTTCCATTATAGATACCATAGAGAATATTTGTGACTCGTTTTAGCATTAACTGGATACTGATTGGGGCATCCTATTTATGTATTTAGGAGTCAGTCTTTTAATTCAAATTTTTAAATGAGCCTTTCAGAGAGTTTCTGTTAAAATTTAATGCTCTTGTTGAACTAATAATCATATTTTATGTGACATAAATGATACTTCGTACTAAACCAAACCAGCCCATACTGTGCACTAAAATAAAAAGTAAACTAATAGATACACTACTTAGTTTGCTAAATACAAAGACAATTTCAGTCTTCGTTCACATTTATAATGTGAAGAGTTTTACCAAGATTACATTATATATCTTTTCTAAACCCTGATAAAAAAAGTTTGGTGGGTTTCTTGTATCATTTGCATTAAAACACGAGGAAAAGAGTACAATAGCAAAAGTAGTAGATTGAAAATAATCAACCCAAACGATTCATTAAATCGTAACTAGAAATTTATTTTCGTAGCCATAGAAACTAACACAAACATATCAAAATAAATATTTTGCACTACGAACAAATAAAAATTGCTGTCAATGAATTGGAAAAGAAGTAAGAATAAGAGCGAAGAAGAAAGGAAAAGAGGTGTGGTTAAGATGGTCAACTAAAGAATCATTCCAAAGCATGCGGACTCACTCCCTCCAACAAAGCAATAGCCACCCTGCTCGGTAAGTTATAGAAATTGTCTGTTAGGATGTATGTCTGTGAAATTGTTGGGTTCAAATTGTCTGTGTAGTTTATCATTTGTTAACTCTTTGTCGTTCTTGCAGAACCAAGGAAGAAGAAAACCTTTTCTACATGTTTGTTTTATCTAGGTTGAAAAGTATCCGAAAAACTAATCCAAATTTCTTAATTGAATATTAGACTACAGTAAAATATGTAAGTTCAGATATAAAATTATTGTAACAATTTTTTAGGAGGCTTATTGGATACAACTGAAGAGGACTAGAACGAGTCTAAGGATGAAACGATGGGGAACTCTGTATCTACAGAACTCTGAACCTCGATGATGGCCTTGAGGTTCTCCAAACTCTTCTGGTACTTCACACTGGAGAGAGCTACAACCAAAAGATGAGTGCATTATGTGTTTCTTTCATTTATAAACTACTTTAAAATCTCAACACTATTTCACGCCGTCAACAAAATGGATAACTGACATCTGAGCATACAAAGTACCTGCGTCGTAGAAAAATGTTCGTTTGTCAGTTATCCAGATAATTCCTTTTCTCAATTTTTTTTCGACTGGCAATTTGAGCAACTTCCAAAAAAATCTGCTGCTACAAATCAGGGAGTTGTAGACTTGTCAGTGGCCAGGTATCCAGCATCGGGACCGTCAAGATAGGGACCTTGATAGTTTCACTTAGGAACACTACAGTACACGTATACAATATATGCAACATGTCTTATGACGATTATAAGTGTACACAGTACTAATAATTATATGATTTTTTCCAGCCCATGGCGAGGAGATCAATCAATTCCATGAATAAAGTCGACCAACTCCCAGGAACTCTGTGAACGAAGACACTGGATCATCGTGAGAAAGCATGGTCTCAAGCAGCAAGCACGCACACATCAGATGAGTGTCTACAAGCTGCTCCTCTGGACTTGGCAGTATTGCTTGGATGCGATCTTCGTTCTTCACTACTAAGGCACTGCCATGAGGAACTAGGACTTTCACTGAAACTAACAACCTGCAAAGAAGTCCCTGAAATACGCTACAAGAGAAACAATATATGCCTACTCACCTACACACGGAGAGGCACAATCTTCATTGTACGAGTTCGCAAACATTGTATCCAATAAATCATTTAAATACAAACTTACTAATTTACTTAGTGAAAGGTGATAAGTAGTACAGTATCTTGAAAAATTAAAATAAGGAAATGGCTGTGGTTGGACGCTAGCTAGTCATGCCATTATAGTCTGTATGATGGAAATTGTCTCTTGGCCTTCTATCTGGGAACTAGCCAATGGTTTTATGTCCAAGCCAGTCCCAGGTAGACGGGAGCTCAAGAGACAGGTTCCATCATACAGACTGTAATAGGGGGGGGGGGTCAAATATTGTGAAGAGCAAGTGTTTGGCAATGTTGTGCGAGTAGCCTGGAAGTGTTGTTAAACAACTTGTTGTGCTGACCTACAGAAGGCTCTTGATCACAGGGTCAGTTTTGTTTTGAGGCTAGTGTGGTGTACCGTAGGACAATTGTAAGGCTTTTAAAATAGGGGTTAGAGTCTCAACAAACAAATTTGGGTTTCTGTTACAAACTAAATGTGTATAACTTGTTCAGTCTACTCTTACTTTTTGTTATAAATCTTTGTTTAGTTTCTATGTTTTGTGGCTCATAATAAAATTGAGTTATGCAAGAGAGTGCTGAGTTTTGTTGAACGAGCCTGACAGAGAAAATTCCCTGCTAGGAAAAATCGGATGCCTGTACGATACCCTAAAATATCAAAATTACAATGATGGGTGAATTTTTATTTACTTTAATATTAAAATCAATTTTAGTTTTAGTTTTCTTTTAATTTGTAACGTTCTTTGATTATTTATAATCCATGGGAATTGATGAAGGAAATAGTTATTTGTGTAACTAGTGAGCAAAGGCAGTTTACACTCGCGTTACACATTACATTTTTCCTACAGTTACTATAAATTATACAAATAATTAGTCTTTCAAACACTGCTCAACATGTTTTTAGGTTATGTTCCAAACATTGAACGAAATGGGAAACGCTGGACTAGCCTACACGGATTAAAATCACGCTGTTTTTATGTGTTATGTTTTTGTATTGTTTATTTATTTATTTTATTTGTGTTGTTTGGTTGAAATACTGGTGTGCGCCAAAGTAAAAACTGTGCTATTCCAAAGTAAAAAGTGTGTGCCAAAGTAAGGCTTTCTGTACTATGTATGTGCAAGCAATCCCACTTTGTCGGATGACTGTAGGAAAAATAATAATAACTTCTTTTTGCTATTCAGGAAGAGATACAATTCCATTAAAATATTCTAAGAATGTTGAATTGGTTCTAGATCCAGAAAATAACGTTGGTGGGTCTGTTTTCTTATGAGCTATATTGACTAAAGAACGATTGAACTACGTTAAACACATCATTTATCGAAAAGCGACGAAAATAGTAAATTAGTAGTATACAAGCTGCTATACCCGTGCTTTGCAACGGGAAGAAAATGTGACCTAGAGAGTTATTAAAGTAATTCTGATGTCTGTTTTAAAATACGGCAACTCTATGATTTAGTTTGAAAATATAAACTGATTTAAGTGTAAACCTGCTTACTTTCAAACCCCTACTTTCAAACCCCTACTTTTGATGTTAATAGATCCAAAAGAATATGACAACATACCTTTAGTGTAGCAATAGCACCAATTGCTTCATATTGATGCTTCACGAATGACATGTTTTACCCATCGATCTCTAGTAATAATAGAGATCGATGGTTTTACCATAATTCTTCAACTTTAGTCAAGCCTCTTTACATGCAGCTTACTATATAAATTACAAATGAAACTTTGAGCAATTCTTTGCAAAACGTATACACACTTTCTTTCAAACCAAACATAACCCTCCTAAATCTACATAAAGCATCACAAACATCTCTTTCTAGTAAATAAACAAACACCAGTTCATTGTACTGACCAGCTGTTTCATTAACTAAATTAAATTAAATCATGTAAAGCATGCCAGGAGTATCCCTTTGGAAAACAGCCTGTGGGGCAGAGCCCTTAGGACATTCGTCCATATCAATACTTTTCGGCAAATCTACACACTCTTAAGCTTCATTTTCATGTGCCATAAGCATATATTTTTATTTGGTAAATGGCCTTAACAGTTTACATAAAATTTGATCGTATCACTGTAATAATATAATAGATTTGAAAGAAATTATTATATCATCCAACGAAAGGAGAGTTCGTTGGATTTTAAATGGAAATTTATTTTCGTATCCATAGAAACTAACACAAATTTATATCAGAACTAAAATGTTTACAGTGAACAAAGAAAAAATGCAGATAAATTGAAAAATAAATACAAATATCGGTGCGAACGACAAAATCAAGTGTGGTTCAGTCAAGATGTTGATCATTCCGAAGCCCGTGTGGACTGACATTCTGAAAAACAAAGCCATCCTGCTCGGTAAGTTATAGAAATTGTCTGTTAGGTTATAAAGCTAATGCTATTAACAATTTGTTTACGCTTTATAGTTCTTGAACCAAGGAGGAACAATACCTTTTTTAGACGGTTCTCTAGATTGTAGTATCCTGATAACTCATCCATATTTCTCAATTGAGTATAGAATACAATGAAAGTTTGGATATAAAATTATTATAACAATTCTATATATTTAGGAGGATTATTGGATGCAACTGAAGAGGACTAGAACGATTCAAAGGATAATAGGAGGTCTTCTTTGAACCCCGTCGTCGGTATTGAGGTTCTCCAAACTCTTCTGGGACTTCACACAGGAGAGAGCAACAACCAAAAGATGAGTGCATTATGTTTTTCTTTCATTTATAAACTACTTTAAAATCTCAACACAATTTCACGCCGTCATCAAAATGGATAACTGACATCTGAGCATACAAAGTACCTGCGTCGTAGAAAAATGTTCGATTGTCAGTTATCCAGATAATTCCTTTTCTTAATTTTTTTTTCAACTGGCTCTTTGAGCAACTTCCAAAAAAATCTGCTGCTACAAATCAGGGAGTTGTAGATTTGTCAGTTGCCAGGTATCCAGCATCGGGATACTTCCGTCAAGATAGGGACCTTGATAGTTTCACTTAGGAACACTACAGAACACGCATACAATATTTGCAACATGTCTTATGTCGATTGTAAGTGTACACAGTACTAATAATTATATGATTTTTTCCAGCTCATAGCGAGGAGATCAATCAATTCCATGGATAAAGTCGACCAACTCCCAGGAACTCTGTGAACGAAGACACTGGATCAGCGTGAGAAAGCATGGTCTCAAGCAGCAAGCACGCACACATCAGATGAGTGTCTACAAGCTGCTCCTCTGGACTTGGCAGTATTGCTTGGCTGCGACTTCGTTCTTCACTACTAAGGCACTGCCATGAGGAACTAGGACTTCCACTGAAACCTGCAAAGAAGTCCCTGAAATATGCTACAAGAGAAACTACAGATGCCTACTCACCTACACACAGAGAGGCACAATCTTCATTGTACGAGTTCGCAGAAATTAATAAATAACAAAAACATCGTGTGTTCTGTTGTGTGATTATTTGTGGCGTAGTGATGAAAAGTATTGCAGTAATACCTTGTACCAAAACTGATTTTCCGGCTACGTAAAATTTGAGTGCGCACTGAAATATTGAAATTTTGTCAGGCTACTTGTAATAAGATTTACAATTTAATTCTCAAAGCGTGCGAAGCCGTAGGTAACAGCTAAAGTATTACTTTACCAAACGGATACATAGATGTTTTTACAAAAGCTGTTTTTAAAGGCTTTGACATGAAGAAATGCAGGGTTAGACAAAAGTATGGAATTCAAAATATTTGATATACAGTTGAAAAAGAAACTTCACAGTTGTGTAACTACGACAATTAGGGACGATTTTGCGTAGTTCACATTCATTTACATCACCCCAAGCACGTTCCTCGGCGGAAATCTTGAAATTCGTAAGTGTAACCATACCTCGAGTTATACGTTACCTGATTTTAGAGTTTTGGTCCACGAAGGAAGTAATTAATTTATAACGCAAGCCTACTTGCATGCAACCGCAATCCTGGTTACAAAAAGGTAAATTAAGTCATACATTACAGCATCTCAAATATACAGGGTGATCAACTCAAGGAGGCAACCATTGGGATATCGGAAACGGTAAGAATTAGAGAAAACTTTAAATGGGGGACATTCCTTTATTTGTTGTGGCAGTTAAAAATATGATTTTATTTTTTCGAAATTCAGCCACCATTTTCCAAAATGGCGGCCAACTTTGAAATTTCTTACGGGACACCCTATATTTACTCATGTTTTCGGATAGAACAGGCAATTTAAAAACAAACAAAAAAATGAAGACATACCATAAAAGCTAATATCAAGAAATAAATCTGCTTGTAGTTAAAGTACCAGGGAAGAGAGAAGGTGTAATTTAGTAACACTCCAGTTAATATAAACTGGAGGTCTTTCCTCGTGGTTTTTATGCGTTAGATTACTACAGTACTAGATATCCAAACTATGAATTTTTTCTATATAATACACAAATAATATTTTTTTTTTTTATAAACAAGGTGAATTATTAAACAAATTCTATTATAATATAAAATGCATTCATGTTTATGAATTATCATTGGTTCTGTAAATAAATAAATAATTTGTTCCACGTTATGGGAAAACACCAATAAGCCTCCCATTAAAATGTGAAGGATGCGGTAATGAGTTCAATAGAGAGCATGCTCTTAAATGTCGAAATGGAGGTCTGATAATAAAAAGACACAATGAAGTAAGAGACACAATAGGTAACATAATGGAACAAGCCTGGGGAAACTGCATTAAAGAGCTCTTGATAGCAGAAGGCAGATATCTCAACGAACCTGCACTAAAAGCTGATTTATCTTGTATAGGCGTATGGGAGGCTCAGATGGACTCAGATGGCATTGGTTGATGTTCGTGTCGTTGACACCAATGCTCCATCTTATGTCTCCATCCCTCATCAACAAGTCAAAAGAAGCGGAAGATGAAAAAAAGAAACTATACTAAAGCTTGGATACAATTACATGCATCATTTACTCCTCTTGTCACAAGTGTTGATGAAATATTTATGAATGAATATCAAATGTGTTTAAGGGTTATGGCTGAAAAACTATCAAAAAAATGGAAAAAAAACCCATACAGTTTGGTAATTAATTGGATAAGATCAAGAACAATTTGGGTTTTTTAGGGCAACCAGTATGTGTTTGAGGTAATAAAATCTATATTATAATTTATATTAAATAAAATGTATAAATTCAAAAAGAAAAATAATAAAAAGATCTTTATTAGCAAGCGTTTTTCAAAAACAATTATCAACAATTGAATACATTCTGTATTTCAAAAAATTATTGTCCTTAATCCTAATAAACCATACATATAAAACAAACTATAAAACATTCTATACAAACAATCTACAAAAACTATGTAAAAACAATCCACAATAAACATTTTTGAAAACATTACTTTAACATGTCCAGAATTGTCGATACAAAGGAATAACAATAATTAACAATCAAAAACATAGATTTACTTAAAATACTAACTAATTTGAAACACAAAAATTCTTTTACCTTTTTTTTATTTGTTCAGAGTAGCATTTGTAGTTGAATTTTCAATGACATGACTGTTGACTTTTATCAAGATACACCTATGTCACTATTTATTTTTATCTGAAACCTGTTTTAATAATTTTTTTTTTATTACATATAATTTTCTGAATATCCCAACTACTTTTGGAACCTAAATAGCAAAATATTACAGCTTACATATTATTTTACGAATCGTATTAGGAATAACAAAAAACAAAACTTGATAGTATAGCATATAACTGTTTGCGAATTTATATTGATGATTGAAAACCAACTTTGATGCTATACATCGAGACTTAAGATTACTACGTCACGTCGAGGAAATGGAGGTAGTAAAACAAAGCAAAACACCATAAAACTGCAACTTCCTTCGATTTTCACAGACACCTTAAATCAAGTACGGAGTAAAGTATTTACTATTGAGCTTTGATATGTATACGAGTTTATTGACTAGCTTTAAGATCCAAGAAAACGCAACACTAAAACAATAACTCCGTTATTCCTTACATTTTATTGTTACTTAATGTATTATTCGATATAACGTATTGTTTATAATAATAAAAACAGTACGAGTGTTAGGGGAAAGAACATTTAACAGATCACCACTGTCCACTTTAAGAGCTCCAATAATAAATGTGTGTGTTACAACTTTTTTTGAAACCGAAATATATCGTTATATTACTAACCATATCTGATATTTACACTAGTAGACAATGCAGTTGTGGTTAATTTCAAATCAAGGTTGTTCCATAATAGTCCCCCCTGTTTAATTTTTGAATGGCTCCTAATATTTAATTGAGTTTCTATTCACGTTACTAGGGTAATGTAAAGTACTTTTTGGGAGTATTTTGAAATTCACTCTCCACCACCAAATAGGGGTTGCCGGGTAACTTATTTTTTTAAATAGCAACCCCTATCAAGTAGCACATTATTTTAAAGGCAATTAGTTAAAAAGAATATCGGCGAAAAAACAGAGGTCTCTATCTCAACCCATTACAGAATGGCAGCCATTTTCATTTTCCATCCGTCTGAGAGCCCATGTAAAAATACCAATATCCCTTATAAGCGTTTTTATGGGTTGTACCAGTAAAACTAAACTAATTATTATTGTAACAAGCAATTACAAAGTACTTATTGTTCAGTATGAACATTTTGCCCGGGCCAAAAAATGAGGTATTTTGGGGGCAGCTCAAAAATTTTAAATATAGCCGTTCAAAAATTAACCAGGGGGGAATATTATGTGATATATAAAAACGCCATCCTGAAGTTTCTTTTAAAACTCAAATACTATGCACGTTAGCACAACCTTCAAAGTCTCTTGTTGGTTTTTCTAGTTGTAATTAACACTTTTTTTTAATTGTCATGTTTTTTATGTTGGAAAAAGTGTTTTGTGTAAAGATTTATTAAATACACTCCATCAGATAAAAAAAAACAGTGTTTTGCACAGGAAAGTCGCAACAAAAGGTGTTAAGCAGCGTGTTTATTGCGCTGTGAAATATACCTCTCTGATAGTAACACCGACTATGTTTACTGTATCTTCACTATCTTGCAGCGCTCTTTTATATTTACCTATAGTTACACTGAGAGTATATTTCGGATGGTTTTCATCCGTCTACTGTCTATTTTCATTATATTAATAAAGGACAGTGATCAAACTTTATGTAATATCACCAGTTTAACACGCTAAGAATAATATGCATAACATGGAATGTTAATCCGGCCAAGACTATAAGCACAAGCTAGACACAAATCAAGTTAATTGGCAGAAACACATTGCTAGTTATGCGGTTATGCCTTCCACGATGAATGCTGAGCAGTTATGAGCAATAACACGCTTAACCTGATAATGAGTAAGTTAAATTAAAGGTTTTCAAATCTCTTGAATTTAACATTAATCATACCACAACACACATTTAGCTTTCCTATAATATCAAAACAACCAAAATATAAATCTAATAAAGTTTGCATATTGCTCTTATGTACGAAATATTAAACGGAGACTTCCAAACATTTTAACATGGATCGTAACATATTTCTTGCATTGTAACTACATTTAAATTAAAAGTAACAACTCTGATCTTGTATATTTAAAAAATTGTGTCCATCCACAAATGGTGAAGATTAGGTCAAGATATATTCAATAACTAAAATGCCATAAGATTTTATTTAAATTTTTCTTACTTAGATTTTTCAAATCTCTAGTATTTACTATTAATCATACAACAACACACATTTACCTTTCCTATAAAATCAAACAAAGCAAAACATAAAAATACGCATTTTAAGTTCGAAAATTTTGATTTGTGTACGTTCAGAAGTGAGTGACTCAATTTATTATTGAATCTGTATAAAATAAGTAAAAGTCAATAAATCAATACATTAATTTGATATAAAATGAATTGTTAAAATATTTTGCAAGCTTGAATGTAACTGCTATAATCTAGAAGAGATAACATCCGTTTATCGAGCTTGAGTTGAGAAAGTTGAACATTTAATATTAAGTTTCCCGGGTTGCGGCTATAGAAGTTTCCAAAGCTCTCTTGATATTTTCGTGTTCTTTAATCACACGATTCAGAAGTTGTCATTTAATTCCCAGTTAAGTTAATACTATAACTCAGGTCCTTGTCATTTTTCCTATGGTTTGGACTTTTCAATGGTGCTAAGCTAATATGCAATATTATACCATCGTTCTCATGTGACAATATTTATAAAAGAATGGTGAGCAGCAAGAGCTGAGAATTATATTACCTTGGAAACACAAGGCTACAGTTAATAGGCCACCACGTGTTGTGTTTGGTACGCACTCTTTCTCCGATTTATTTTGTACGAACAAAACTGTAAATTTTTTTAAATGGCATTTTTTTATAATAAATACTATGTATAAATTCTCTATGCTAATTGTAAGTACTTATTAATGACTGTATTGGCTATCGTGAACTCAGTTTTTTTTTTATTCTTACTTTTGCATATCATAATAAACCATACCCCAAACGTTGAATGGGTTTATAATAATGAATATCATTCTGTTATGTATTTTTTACCGTCATAAATTGTAATTCATTATAACAATGCATTTTAAGCTACAACTATTTATTGTTACCAGCTTAAAAATAGTTTTGCAGGGTTAACAAACTGTATTAGTTCCTACCCCGTATTTCCTTCTCTTTCCCCAAAAAGTAGACATTTCCAAATTCTTTTTAGTGGACAAGTAAACACGCTAACGAATTGTTTGTACAGAATTATAATATCATAATAATGATACACCAATTCAATCCTTCTGAAAATATTAAAATTGTATTTACAATTTTATGGAATCTGAAATCCATTTTATTTTAACCCTGGAGCGAATTAGTGGCCCTAAAGTACACTTATCATAATCATTGAAAGAAAATAAAGAATGAATTAAAATAGAATATATCATGATATGATTTTTATTCACTCATGTTTGTATCAGATTTGGACCATCGGTATTTTATGCTTCTGTACACATCACGTAGCATAACTAAACTACATAATGCTTAAATTAGTTACTGAAACTACAAAAGCATTAGATTAAATATCATAACTCAAAGCTAAAAGTGTTGACTTCAAATTTATTCCATTATGCCTATGCATTGGTTAAATGCTACTACGTTTGTATAAAAACTAGAAAAATACAAACCGTTGGTTTCTATCATTGGTGTTTTTGACATTTTATGGTCAATCAATACTATGCTCAAGACTCGTGCTGTTTACGTCAGTTTTAAATTGAAAAAAGTAGTTTAACTCTTAAATCTTATCCTCAAATAATTAACAGTGCATCAAAGGAGATGAAGGTGCCTTATTCTCTTTGTAGGGACAATGTACAATGAGGTTTTCGACAAAGTTAGAGAAGTTTTAAAACTGACTTTACACCCAACTAGCCTTTCCAAGAACATGCTCGAGTTATACTTGTTGTGCTTGGAATAATGCAATAATAGTTCAATAATTTATCTTAAGTTTTTAACCTACAGTACAATTTGTGTAAGGTACGGTAGATTTATAGACCATGTTTGCTTTTTAAGCATATTATATCGCTTTAATTTAAAGCTGCTCTTTTTAACCCTAGGTAACTTACAAATTAGGTCTATTTCTGTTCAATAAAAAAAAAAAAAAAAACAGAAAGAGTAAATATATCTCTTTCGTAATTAAATGCATTACAGACTTAGTTTTATAGCACATATCAAATTGGGTTGGTTAAAGTTTGGCTATTACCATATCAAATAAAATTTACACTTTTTTTCAACTACGTTCGCCTGTAGCATAATAATTAGTCATGTGTCATTAATAGCCTACTAAAGGGAGTAAATTCAAATAAATTAAGGATTTTGGTCTAATTAAAAAGAGACGTAACAATAAATAGGTTTTTTTTAGGTCCAACACATGAACAACACTTTTTAATCTGGTAATACACTGACTATTATAAAATAGTAGCATTTAAAATCAAATTTGATAACCTGTTTTCCCCGAGTTTAAAAACTAACTGTGGTCAAACATTAAACAGAAAGATTAGCTGTTCACAATTAAATTTACATCGTAACCGATACAACGTTGTTCGGCATCACTAAATATTTGAAAGCAAAAGGTGAATCCCTAGAGGAAAATACCATTCTAGTTACCATTGGTCACTCCGCTAGATCATAAGCTTTACAATGACATCCATACAGTAAATATTGAATATATAGGACGGGTATAGAGCAAATTCTTATGGTATTTTAGTGCATAAATAAAATATAGAAGACATATTATCGTATATCTCACAGGAAAGTAAAAAATGAAAAATATTTAATTGTTTAGTGTTATAAGTGAAATGTTAAAGTGAGCTTGTGTAATTATTAGGTTTAAATGTGAAAATTTTAGTTTTAATTTTTATAAAGAATATTTAGCTATCAACTGATTCAATTTAAATCCAATTAAAACAAAAACCAATAGGTGGCATTATAGTTTATTCAATTACTGTTGGAAATAAATATACCTAAAAAGCAAAGCTTTAAGATAATCCTATTTCCGTCTCGAAATATTGGTTAACACTTGATTAGCTTTAAGTTTTTCATACTCCTTATTCAGCCTTATAATTATAACTCTGTCCCTCTTTTCGTAAAAATGCCCTTCCATCCTTTGTAATTATAATAGAAGAAACTGACGGTGTTTGCCTTTGAGTGAACTTCTCTTTTCAAAGCGTTGATCTGCAATAGTTGCCTCAAAATCTTTAAGCATATGATCTTTCATGTAATTTAACGTTTCATCCTACTAATATTATAAATGAGAAAGTTTGGATGCATGGATGTATGGATGTATGTATGTTTGTGACAAGTAAACACGAAAAATACTGGTCGGATTGAGCTGAAATTTGGCATGATGATAGCTCATATTCCCGATTAACATATAAGCATATTCTTATCTCAAAAATCCTTTTGGGCTCCGCCCCAGTGGCTCTGCAGTTCCCCATGTTAACCTTATGAGTATTCATATTTAAAGGGAGTTTAAGAATTTAGCCAGCTGTTTCAACTAAAAGAGTTGGTTCTATGATATGCAAAATCATTAAAAGTTTATAAGATTTACCAACAGGGTGCAGCACAATTATTTTTTTTCATTATTTATGAAAACAGCTAATTTGAACTAAGCAGTAACAAAAAACTGTGATACACAATGGGAACTGTCAAAGTAGGATTGTTTACAGTTATGTTTATAATTTCATGAATAATTTATGATATTTTGCGAATTTTTAATAATCTATCTTTCTCTATTGTGTAGGTGAAGTAGTAAAACATTATGGCTATGGTAGATGTGTAATACTATCGCATACCGTAAATTTGAGGAAGCAAATTTTCTCAAACCGTGTTTTCTCACATCGCAAACGCAAAGATCGGGTATAACTGCAATAAGCATTTTATACTTATTTGCCAACCCCGTACAAAGGACCGGTACTCTGCTAGTTTAAAATAAAAATGGCAGTGAAACACGGCGTTGGCCAGGTCAAAATGCACCAGACATAATAGGCATTTGAAGAGCGGGCAAACAAAGCCTATGTTTCATTTTTATAGGTGGCATCAATGACTATTAACATAACCTTTAACATAACATCCATGTAGATGGGTATCTACATGGACCAGATGTAGCTAATTTCTTGACATACTTGAATAAGACACTCACAGCAAATGTAATGGTACTTAACTATTTTTTTCTTAAGATGCTAGGCACGAGCTTGGGATTTTTTTTCACATTACTTTAGGCTAGACCTATGGGTGGTGGCATTACCACTTAGATAAAATCCATTGGTGATTTGGCAGGATTTGAACCCGGGACCCCGTGCTCTAACCAATAGACCAGCTTGCTCCCCCATGCTGAGTTACGTATTATACCAACCACGCCGATAAATCGACTTCTTAATAAGATTTTAATTTGATTAAATAACAAAATCTTCCTAACCTAACCACCCTTAGGTTAAGTTAGGTTATAACTATTAGGTGTGGTCGGTATGATACGAAAGTACCGGATAAACTATATCTTATGCATACTCTCTTGGTTTTGTTTTACTTTTTTTCTAAAAGAGCATATGAATATTTAAATGGTGTTCTATTTACAAGGAAAAGAAAAAGTTTTTAGATATTATTTTCAGGAATAAGTCTTTTGTAGATGTTTATTATTTTATGATAGCGTGAAAAATACAAAATTATACCAAAATTATACTGAGTCGTTGCTTTGTTCCCTTTTCTCATGTATATCTTGAAACTATTGTTGAGTAAATTAATATCAAAACATCTTTGAATAAATTTGTTTGTTGAATATCGAGTAGTCTATATTTTAAAACCGAAGTGAGTGGGATATTACAACATTCAAACGAAGTACGTAGTTAAATGCTTAAGCTAAAACTATCAAGAACATTAAATCAAACCGTCTGAAAATAAATACATATTATAATTATTATGGTTAAGCATCTTTATCAAATCAACTGTTTGCAAAATAACCTGAAGTGTACTCATTCACACATTCAATCCTCCAGTATTGACCCTGGGTGACGATTCCTGGTCCTGGCCACACACATAAGACTCGTCCATCACTCTCCCGTCATATCTTGTGGTCGTTGCTCTCACCAAGTCTACTCGTAGGGTTCACACTTACTACCAACGTATCTAAAGTAAACTCCACTCAGTCAGTACTGCATTATTGACCCTAGCCAACGGGTCCTGGTCCTGGCCACACAGATAAGCCTCATCCATCACTCTCCCGTCATATCTTGTGGTCGTTGCTCTCACCAAGTCTACTCGTAGGGTTCACACTTACTACCAACGTATCTAAAGTAAACTCCACTCAGTCAGTACTGCATTATTGACCCTAGCCAACGGGTCCTGGTCCTGGCCACACAGATAAGCCTCATCCATCACTCTCCCGTCATATCTTGTGGTCGTTGCTCTCACCAAGTCTACTCGTAGGGTTTACACTTACTACCAACGTATCTAAAGTAAACTCCACTCAGTCAGTACTGCATTATTGACCCTAGACCACGGGTCCTGGTCCTGGCCACACAGATAAGCTTCATCCATCACTCTCCCGTCATATCTTGTGGTCGTTGCTCTCACCAGGTCTACTCGTAGTGTTTATACTCATTACTAACGTATCTAAAGTAAACTCCACTCAGTCAGTACTGCATTATTGACCCTAGACCACGGGTCCTGGTCCTGGCCACACAGATAAGCCTCATCCATCACTCTCCCGTCATATCTTGTGGTCGTTGCTCTCACCAGGTCTACTGGTAGTGTTTATACTCATTACTAACGTATCTAAAGTAAACTCCACTCAGTCAGTACTGCATTATTGACCCTAGACCACGGGTCCTGGTCCTGGCCACACAGATAAGCCTCATCCATCACTCTCCCTTCATATCTTGTGGTCGTTGCTCTCACCAGGTCTACTCGTAGTGTTTATACTCATTACTAACGTATCTAAAGTAAACTCCACTCAGTCAGTACTGCATTATTGACCCTAGACCACGGGTCCTGGTCCTGGCCACACAGATAAGCCTCATCCATCACTCTCCCGTCATATCTTGTGGTCGTTGCTCTCATCAGGTCTACTCGTAGTGTTTATACTCATTACTAACGTATCTAAAGTAAACTCCACTCAGTC
Organism: Macrosteles quadrilineatus; assembly: GCF_028750875.1. Classification (NCBI taxonomy): domain Eukaryota; kingdom Metazoa; phylum Arthropoda; class Insecta; order Hemiptera; family Cicadellidae; genus Macrosteles; species Macrosteles quadrilineatus. Next base: position 85,414,874 of record NW_026542595.1, read on the forward strand.
AGTACTGCATTATTGACCCTAGACCACGGGTCCTGGTCCTGGCCACACAGATAAGCCTCATCCATCACTCTCCCGTCATATCTTGTGGTCGTTGCTCTCACCAGGTCTACTCGTAGTGTTTATACTCATTACTAACGTATCTAAAGTAAACTCTACTCAGTCAGTACTGCATTATTGACCCTAGACCACGGGTCCTGGTCCTGACCACACAGATAAGCCTCATCCATCACTCTCCCGTCATATCTTGTGGTCGTTGCTCTCACCAGGTCTACTCGTAGTGTTTATACTCATTACTAACGTATCTAAAGTAAACTCCACTCAGTCAGTACTGCATTATTGACCCTAGACCACGGGTCCTGGTCCTGGCCACACAGATAAGCCTCATCCATCACTCTCCCTTCATATCTTGTGGTCGTTGCTCTCACCAGGTCTACTCGTAGTGTTTATACTCATTACTAACGTATCTAAAGTAAACTCCACTCAGTCAGTACTGCATTATTGACCCTAGACCACGGGTCCTGGTCCTGGCCACACAGATAAGCTTCATCCATCACTCTCCCTTCATATCTTGTGGTCGTTGCTCTCACCAGGTCTACTCGTAGTGTTTATACTCATTACTAACGTATCTAAAGTAAACTCCACTCAGTCAGTACTGCATTATTGACCCTAGACCACGGGTCCTGGTCCTGACCACACAGATAAGCCTCATCCACCACTCTCCCGTCATATCTTGTGGTCGTTGCTCTCATCAGGTCTACTCGTAGTGTTTATACTCATTACTAACGTATCTAAAGTAAACTCCACTCAGTCAGTACTGCATTATTGACCCTAGACCACGGGTCCTGGTCCTGGCCACACAGATAAGCCTCATCCATCACTCTCCCGTCATATCTTGTGGTCGTTGCTCTCACCAGGTCTACTCGTAGTGTTTATACTCATTACTAACGTATCTAAAGTAAACTCCACTCAGTCAGTACTGCATTATTGACCCTAGACCACGGGTCCTGGTCCTGGCCACACAGATAAGCCTCATCCATTACTCTCCCGTCATACCTTGTGGTCGTTGCTCTCACCAGGTCTACTCGTAGTGTTTATACTCATTACTAACGTATCTAAAGTAAACTCCACTCAGTCAGTACTGCATTATTGACCCTAGACCACGGGTCCTGGTCCTGGCCACACAGATAAGCTTCATCCATCACTCTCCCTTCATATCTTGTGGTCGTTGCTCTCACCAGGTCTACTCGTAGTGTTTATACTCATTACTAACGTATCTAAAGTAAACTCCACTCAGTCAGTACTGCATTATTGACCCTAGACCACGGGTCCTGGTCCTGACCACACAGATAAGCCTCATCCACCACTCTCCCGTCATATCTTGTGGTCGTTGCTCTCATCAGGTCTACTCGTAGTGTTTATACTCATTACTAACGTATCTAAAGTAAACTCCACTCAGTCAGTACTTCATTATTGACCCTAGACCACGGGTCCTGGTCCTGGCCACACAGATAAGCCTCATCCATCACTCTCCCGTTATATCTGTGGCCGTTGCTCTCATCAGGTCTACTCGTAGTGGTTATACTCATTACTAACATATATTAAGTAAAATAAACTCAGTAACTACTAATTCAGCAGTTAATACTGATTAGTATTAGCATAGATTAGGATTAGCATTTTATACTAATACCTGTACATTGCAGTTGATTAGTGTTGGTAAAGTGAGTTTGTGCGGTTGTGCTTGGCGATGCCTTTAAAGGATCGCATTCGGAATTTGTGGGTGAATGGTGTGTTTGTGTTAGGTTGCGCCTTTAAAGGGCCACACGCCTGAACAGGCAGATAGTGTGTGAGTGTTTAGCTTATTTATTTATTTTTGTATCTTCAATATCCTTGTTGGTAATAATCATTATTTACACTTGTTTTTTCCTAGTTTCTTTTCAAAATCACATTCATTAAACTGCATGTTCCTTGTAAATATTAAACAAAGTTTTTCATAAGTCTAGTCACAATCTGTTATACTTATTTAAGCTAATATTTATTCTCCCAAACATGCCTGTTTTCCTTGTTATTTATGGTTATTATGTACAGTAATACGATCGTCTTTGTTATGTTTTTGCTATAAGTTATTGTTGTTAATTACTACATTACTGTTGTTAATTGTTATTTGTTTTGTTGCCTATGTCTACGTGTCAAAAGTTCACAGTTGTTATTTAATATTAGTCATTTTGAACTGTACAATGTTATCTTTAGTACCACATCAAACAAAATGGAATGTCCGTTGAAAAAAAAAACAAAAACAAAAATTGGAAGGGTTAGAATGTCTCCCCTTAAAACCACCCATCTATTGTGAACAAAGCATGATGACAGTCTATCAATTGTACTTTCACTTAGGCAAGAGATAATGAAAAACGAATTACCAAGCCTCAGACCAACGAGCTGTAAAAAGATAGTCAGCAGATATACTGCCTAAAAGCATTGACAGAGTTTCACTAGAATGGTCAGAGGGTGTTGACTGTTATATATTACGCCTTGTTTTAATTAAAAACATAAAAGCTAAAGTAACTTAATTTAAATTGGCTTTTTATATTTTTAAGGGTCGAAAGTTTGGGAGGAGGGGTGTATTTCAGTAGTGTACACAGCTCTAACTCAAGCTGACCCAATCGCGGTTTAAGGGTGGGCATGGGGGTCATGACCTCCCCCCGAAAACCCAGATTAATTAACCAAGTTTTTATTTCCTATAAAATTCTATAAGTTGAAATAACCAAACCTAAGAGTTATTTTACATCATGGGATACAAGTCGAAGACACAGATAAAGCGTAGAGTGGTGTACAGTACCTACCCTCCCCGATAAAATTATTGGAGATTTTAAAATATCGATTTTCAAAAATCCATGGACTTCAAACTAAAGATGTGTGTTGATGACAAAATTCAAATCTTAGAAGAACTATCATCATTCTACAAAGACATCTTGCCTGCATATTGTTAACTAACGGCAGAATACAGACTTTGGCAATAAAATGGAATGGGTGTGCTGAAGTATCTAGTTGTCTTTTGGACATAATACTGTAAGTGAATCTGACAACGACATGTATCCAGAGATAAACTATCAGCTCCGGGTATTGGCCACATTACTCGTAAGCATAGCTACCAGTGAAAGATGCTTTTCCACTCTTCGCCGGGTCAAATCATGGTAAAGATCACCAATGGCTAAAGATCGTCCCGTGGATTTAGCTTTACTTAACATCCATCGTGACTTTGAGGTCAACAGTGACAGAGTCATTGATTGGTTTTCTAAGACCACAAGAAAGTTAGACTTTATTTGGAGTTCTACTACTTCTCTGTGTTTTATAGTACTATTATACGACGTCTGTAGTCCATATTCTCGAAGTCCGTCTACCTTCAAATTTATAATAGGTTGGATTTAAATTTGATATATGACTTGAACATAAATTGCGTGAAATTCGTCATAAAAACAAGGTAATTAACTTATAACTTTTTGTCGGGAAAAGTCACAAAATGCCGTTTTTAGTGCTTAATTACAAACATTTTCCCAACTACCTTTCAACTGAACCCCAGTTGAACATAATACTAATACGGAAAGTAAATACAAGAGACGTCTTATCACGAGACGGTAAATGTACAAAAACGATGGTAAGTGGTGATCGATTTCGACTGGACACTCCAATCATCATCAGACCCAATAGGTGAATGACAAGAATCTTGAATGAGATTGTCATTAAAGATTCTTGTCATTCGCCTATTGGCCCAGGCGAAGCCGTGGGTACAAGAAAATACATGATTCAGTATATAGAAGCATTTTTGGTTACATATAAAAGTTTATAACCCTGTAAATTTAAAATTCCCATTTTATTGTTATGGAGAGTACGTAAACTGTTGTAGTCTGTTTGATTATGGATGGATATTTAGATAAAATTTTGATTTATTTAGTTTTATACTTAAGTATTGACATTTTACCAAAAACACACTTTATTGCCTTCCCTATAGCAGCAAACATAATCACTTATTAAACCCAATTTGATTTCAAAAAGGGAATAAATATGACAATCTTTTTGGAAATATTTTAGTGAAAAATAAAAGTTAAAAAAAAAAAATCACTTAGTCTACATGTTTGCTACAGTAGAGGAATTTTGTATTAAACTTACAATAGTTGTCTCGACCAACTCTGTGTTTCTAAGTGTTGAAATATTCTGTAAGACTTCAACAAGCCCAGCTACTCATAAAGTTTTGTAATGTGTTTGATCAAAATTCGTCGCGTGTTTAGGATGTTCGTGTCTTTTTCCTGACTCTATAATATTTCATGAGTTGCACAAGTAAACAGAAGGAAACATTCCTTGAGATTTAGAGATTTTTTATGAATTAAGGAAGTCTATGCACGGCCGTGAATTACTTACAGTATGGTTAACATTTAACATATGACAATACGTCATTGATATCTATTAGAACAATAATAAATTAACAACAAAATAAAGTGTACACAAACTCCTTGGAATCATTATTTTTAAGGCTTCTTAGGTCGAGGCGATCACAAAACACCATGTAAATTATATATCTTTTCTCCTCCTCCTGTTCGAGATTTTTTTCTAGTGTTCTCATCTCTTATTAAAAAGAAAGAGAGGTTGGAAATGTTGTGTACCTCAGTCTACATTTGAGAGCAATTTGATAAGGTTAACTTCAACAATTTGAATATGGAATAAATTGAAAATGTTTAAAACGATCTCTCCTAGATCCTTTAGTTGTATAAGAATGTGTGCTCAGTTATGAGCAATGCATGGTAGCGTGGAAAAACAGCTACTTATTAATAAAAGGGATCAAATAAAAATAACTTGGCTATCTACAACTCAACTGATATTATGGTAATTATGCTGTTTTTTAATCAACTGTACCATATTTTATCATATTAAACTCAGGTAACTTAAAAAACTTTCTTTCTTTAAAATTATGCTTTTTATTAAAAAATTAAAAATCTCTTCGCCTTTACAATTTTATGGTTTACAATTATAGCTTTACAATTTTAAACCTTTCAATTTTATGGTACATTATAAATTTAGTAGTATTTAAGTTTTAAATCCAATTCGTGAGCCCCTAAAATAAAAATAAAACATTAGTTATTTGTAAAAATTAATCATTTAGTTTAACTTGTAAAAAAAGTTCAAAGTTTTAGTTTTAACAAAAGGAGAAAATTACTGTTTTAATTATACGAGTATTATAGGATTTGCAAAAATCTATCTAATTATTACTGTTCTAAAACTTACCCTTAAAAGATTATGGTCAGAAAGAAACAAGGACGGTCTGAGCAAGAAGTGCCTTTAAATAGGGAGTCAGTAGGCATCTCCTGATTGGCTTACAGCTTGAATGTTCTAGATCATTCTGACCAATCAGAAGACACCTACCCTACATGTTACTTGCAAATCCTGTACAAACTGAAATTTAAATAAAAACTGTTTATTTCTTGTTGAATTTTTATTTTGAATTTGATCTGGATACTTTACTTTAAAATCAATATTAATTGGAATGACATTTGTTTATACTATTACTACTACTTTGTCTTAAAACGGTACACAACAGACATAACGCTATCAATGAACAATTGATAGAAGTGTGAAATTTCAACTAACACTAAGTCACAAAATAATCAGCACTAAGATAAGCCTATACAGACTATTAGCTTCGTAGTTGATGTGAGCCACCTATAGATTGCGCTCATCTAAATTACTAAGTTCTGTCAAATACACAAACCTTTTTACAAAGTCAAACTTAGGGAATGACTAACGATGAGTTATAGCAACTGTTGTGACCCATCAACCTGGTCAACAACAAAAGATAAGTTATAAAACAGAATTTTAGACACTAGCACATTCTGTGACTGGCTCACACAACTACTTTCTTTTTTAATAAAAAATTTGCTAAATAATTGAATAATAACTATTAATATGCTAGTAAGAATATTCGATAATTTATAAAATCTGAAAATTTGAAAATTATTGTTTATGTACGCTATAGTTGTACAATAATTACATGTTGAAAGAATATTATTACGATTTGTGAAGGTATTTTTAAGTTTTTTAATATGCATTTAGCTTTAAATTTTAATCAATAATTAACAAAACTTTTGTTAATTGCTTAAAATAGTTTATCCATTTTTCCCCGCCAAGATTTGTATATTTGTGTATTTTTTTGGATAAATTAGTGGCCTATAGGGACAGAAGAGCCTAAAAAGCTCAAATGTAAAACAAATTATTGTAATATTAAAACAAACTAAGATACAAATTAACTAAGTGTCCCTGTACACTACATCTTCTCTCTATGTCTCAATATACAGTTTATCGTTATCTTTAATATAGTATACAGTGAATTGCAGAGTAATCTGGCGAATATTTAATCCATTTGTTAATATTGTGTACTGGCATGAAAATAAGGCGCGATCACCTGTATTGAAGTAAACAAAAATCAGCTGTATATGTCCATAGACAAAAAGAATTAAATATAGACTGTCAGCCGTGCTACGGTTACCATAGGTTCTGGCACACACCGCTTGGAGCGCCGTGTAGTTTTGTAGCTAACTACACAGCGCTCCAAGCGGTGTGTGCCAGAATCAACGGTAACCGCAGCACAGCTGACGGTCTTTATTTAATTATTTTTGTCTATGGTATGACTTCCAATGCTATTCTTATTTGGGACACTTCACGTTATATACAAATTTCCGACAATAATTTGGGGATTTCCCTTAATCTTTTGACGCAAAGAATCATCTTACGTAATTAAATATACAGGTTTGAAACCATCGACATTCTAAGAATGAGGTTTTATTTATGAAACAACCTGAGGGTTTTTGAAAGGGTTAACAAAATCTCCTTCAGCGTTCACCTTAAAATGCTCTGTACATAAAAAAATATTAGTGTTTTAAGATTACAGTTAACAAATAAATTACAGTTCGTGTTACAGATTTGAAAAAAATAAGTCATTTCAGGGACGAGGTTAACTCGTCCAGACCTACCCTACTTTGAACATAATTACCGAATGTTTCTGACTGTATGGTTACACGTGAAAACTGTGTGGGAAGTTCTGAACAATTCTGATGATACAAGTTTAGTGAATTACGTTACTCATTATCGTAGTTGTTACCGCGAAATTGGCAATAACATAGAACTGAAGTGAACTTCTCCAAAGACCAATTCAAACCGTTTAAGCCATTTATAGACAGAGACATTAGTTTTGAAGTTTGTATCGAAGAATCCGCTCCCTCCACATGATTATGATTTAAAAGTTATTAATAGGTAAATTTATAACTAATTATTGTAATGAATAAAAAATAATTCTTAGAAGAACTGACATTTCCTGTAATATCATCCTGTAATACGTTTCAATCAGCGTACTTGTACATTAATCCAACATAAAAACTACTTAATGGATTACCTTAGACGTACCCCATGACGAAGGTTTAAATAGATTTTGATTTATAAAATGTCATTATAAGCAATAACAATAAGCATCTTGTCGCATGTATCACAATGTAAAACGATTGTAAAAAATGGTGTTTGCCGTAAAAAGTAAATAAATAAACTAGGTGTACAATGCAGTTGTCTGCTTGCAATTTTGAGCGGAGCTAGCATATTAATCCAATACTTTTCTAAACTCAATGCTTCATTCTATTCCTCTTAAATGAGATTAAATACTCTTAGTATCCAATATCAATGGTATATTTGGTTCACATAAATGTAATGTCACATTACATTTATAATGTCTGTTTGCAGTATTCAAAGTCAATTATAGGTCTGGTTCACATAAATGAATTGTCTACTTGCAGTATCCTAAATCAATGGTACACCTTCTTCACATAAATGAGAAATCTACTTGCAGTTTCTTAAGACAATGGTCCATTTGGTTCACATAAATAAGATGTATATTTGCAGTATCCAAAGTCAATGGTAGGGTTTCTTCTGGTTCACTTAATTAAATGGAATGTCTATTTGCAGTATTAAAAGTCAATGATATGTCGGGTTCACATAAACGAATTGTTTACTTGCAGTATCCAAACTCAATGGTACTGTACATTATTTGGTTCACAAAAATTATGGAATTGTCTACTTGCAGGATCCAAAGCAATGGTTCATTTCATTCACATAATGGAGTGCCTATTTGCAGTATCCAAACTCAGTGGTATCTTTGGTTCACATCTTTGGAATTCCTAATTATAGTATCTATTCAAAGTCTGCATTATTGACACGTCTAGTTCACATGAAATGCAAAGTCTACTTGCAGTATCCAAACTCTATTGTAGGCCTATATTTATGGTTCACATAAATGGAATGGCTATTTGTATTAATTAAAGTCAATTTTGCATCAGCCTTATTCCGGTGACAATAATTATTGGTTATTCATTTTTTAGTAGGCCCTAAATTATGCTGAATTATATTAATTTAGGTTGTTCTTCCCTTTTTCTAGTTTAAGAGCTTCGCCTCGCTCCGCTCAATTATTATTACCTCTTGTATGTAGAATTTGCTTTGCTCTATTTTTCTTCAATGTCTTCTTTCTTCATTATAAACAAAATAATCATTTGTTCAGAAGACTTATTTGCATTGAACATTCATAAAACTCACCAATTCAATTACCTCAATAACTGTTTACCAGTATTATTGTTGTGAGGGGTTAGGGTCAGCCACTGGGATCGTAGAAATAGTTTTAACATATGTTTAAAAGCATTGTTGGTGGCCACGCCAGTTACTGGGATTGCGGAACAGAAATATCGTGTCGACGCCGTCAGCGTTGGTGGTGTAGTGGTTAGAGTACCCGCCTGACGATCGTGAGGGCCCAGGATAGAATCTCCTCAGCGGCCTTGACTTTTTGCTGCTGATTTTGTTAGAATATAATTTTCTCTTAACTTCACTAAATAGTTTTTTTTTTATCTGAGCCAATTATAATTTTATTTTGGGATAAGAATGCGTTTTTTATAAATACATTAACTATTTGTTTGTAATAATTTCCTAACAGCGGATAATTGAGATACGCTAAGCTAATCGACTCTTAAAATGATCAATTCGTTTAGGTATAGGCCTATAACTTAGGTCTTTATTTTTCCGGTAAATAGTAAGAAAAATATTGTCGACCACTTTCAAAATTTTCCTTTTGTGCAATAAAATGTAGGCATATCAATACGATTATTAAGTAGACTAAAAAGAATTAGGGAAAACTTTAGGAATTAATTTACGTTACTAAAAAATGTTTAATAAAACATCAAAATAAGCAGTATGCTTAGCCCTTAACCTTATTTTTCCTAGTAGCTGGAACCTATACATTTTTCAACTTATCTTTAGACTACTATATGGCAATGTTAAAAAACTATTTTGTAAGTTGGTATCGCAGAGTAAAGCGAGGCGGTAGAAAAATAGGCCTACCGGTAGGCCTATTTTGGTTAAACGGCTTTGTTACATATCTTCTCATGAATTTGACAGAGGAGCATATAGGCCTCATTTAATTGGTGATTAATTTTTGTCGAAGTGCACACAGCAAATATTAGTGTTAATCCTTTGGGATTTTATTGTCTAAGTTACACCATTTAGTCTTAAACCTTACCTGTAAACCAAGTGGTTGTGATTTCATTTCATAATGATTTTGTATTTTTAGCTACAGTCTACAGTACATTATTTACAAATTTACTTGCAAATCAAGGGCGGTGTGATTTTTGTTGGTATAATTATGTTGTAGTGTTTTTTAATGACCTCGTTATATCTTCTCCTTCTCCACACAACATAGGCTTAGGCCTATTTAGTTGACTATTCATTGTTGTTAAAAAGAATAGAACGATTATAAAATTAAATATAAACGGCATGAATTTATTCACTCAATATAGAACTGATTGTTAATCAATTCATATTGCATGCAATAGACTAATATGCTCTTTAGAGTTCATAAGATTTTTTCTTTTGTACTGTATTTATAATGTGGTAGATTTGTTTACTAACATATGTCGAGGCTCTTGTTTACTTTTTAGTGTTGACTCGCAAATAATGTCATGGCGACCAACTAAAGTCTGTCTAAAATAATTGTGCGGTTGGAATTCAACATATGATTTCCCTATTATGGTAAATCTCCCTCTCATTTACCCTTTTCTACACTAAAATACCCGTAACAATCATCTGTTTTATATTGCAGACAGGTTTTTAGGAAGCATTTGTTCATTATGATTGAAATACACACATAATAAAACAAGAAGATTTATTTTAACATAAATAATCTACGTATTAATTTTAATTTCACTAGAAGTTTTGTGGTAATATAGATAATCTTGTGCTAACATTTATGCTTTATGCTTTTGATGGATTGTTTTAAATACAATTTCAGTTCAGGTAATGTAACTATACATTATTAAATTAGTTAATATCGTGGTGAACTGGTTTCACAATTCTAAAGCGATTCTTCACTTCTTATTTAGTTATTATTTTAATACCGTCGACAATGGGAACTTTGTCAAGGTCTCTAGCGGAGCCCTAAGGTCAGATCAGGATGGAAACCATTGGGTTATTCTCTTTATGTCTGAATAATCAGTGTACAACATCAGAGTAGGCCTACTCATGATGAACAACGGAGTCATTTCATTAAACTTGTTCTATTATACCATACATTATTTGCTATAATTTTCTTTTACTGAGGATAAACTAACATAACAAATTGATCATACTATTTGAATAAACGAGATATGTTTAAAGATACACAAAAATTAAACCATTTGTATGAAACAGCTATATTTAAGTTTTTGCATTTTTTCATTGTTTACTAATTGTATAAAAATTTAAATCCCTAATAGTAAAAGCCCAATACACCTGGCTAGCCTGAGTACACACCAAATAGAAAACAAAACTCGTAAAAATACATAAATATAATTTTATTTATAAAACATATATTAAACCACAAAATGAACACAATGATGTAAATTTAACAAAAGTTAGATGTAATGTGACCGTTAACAAAGTACTGGAAACGTTCCATTACATCATTCACTCTCATAACTGGAAAGTAGATGTTCACCATCATCTTCGCTTAGCCACCAGAGTCAGTGTCATCCTGCAAATTTATAATGAATGGTTCCATAATTTCGTCACGCAGTCCTTCTTTAAAAAAATCTTCTTCCTGGATATTTTCTGCATGAATTACGCATTGCTTCCAGTCTTCTACTGTTACATGGTTCATGGCATTTTCAAGAAGGTTCCTGACATCCTTTATTTTAAAAGACGTGTTATTTTGCGCTACCTCCCCTTTCACTTTAGCCCAAATTAGCTCTATGAGATTGTATTGACAATGGTAGGGGGTAGGCGAACAACCTCAAACCCATCTGCAACGCAAGTTCATCCAGTTCGTACTGTGGGGGAAAATCTTGCCTGTGCTGCCGCACGGTGGTAAGGAGTTCTGCTACTGTGTGGACTGGATTGTGTTCAATACCATTATCTGATAGCCACTTCATAATGTCCTGCCTTTCTTTATTTTGAACTTGGAGTTTTGGTCGTTTAGAATGGTAGCTGGCATTATCCATTACAATAATCTTTTGATATATTTTCTATATTACAATCTTCGGAGTCCATATTATGTGCTGCAATGCATTTGTTTCCTTCTCCAGTTAAGTTTTGCACTGTTTTGGATATTTCTAATTAACACTAATCAATTAAACCCAGACTAAATAATATTAAACTGCACAAAATATCATCATAATAATCACAATGTTGTTTACTACTAAAATGTAAACAAAGTGACACATGTTGTAAAATTATGAACAGTATGAATCAGCTGTAGGCTAATATGTGGTGGTGGCAGGGGCCAGGGAGAAAACAGGGGAAAACAAATTTGTCCTTCAACCGCACATTAAATTCAGACAGAGTATAACCCATAAGGCCCATGTAAAATTTATAAAAGTTTGCATTCATGTAGGGAAAAGTCTTATGGTCCGATTTGTACCATTTCAGATTTATACCTTCCCATGGTTGGTTACTATGACTGTGTTAAATTTCGTGCAGATCGCTTCAGCCGTTTAGGAGGAGTATTTGTAAAACAAAAGCAGGAGTGTAGTATAAGAGCTTCGCTCGCTACGCTCGCTCCACTCAATAAGTTATGACAACAAATCATAGTTTTCAATATAGCAGTAAAAAGGTGATCCCTTGCAATTATCTAGACTATCTCCATTTCTTTTCTTAGAAACCAAAATACGTTTCTCGTCCCTTTTCTGAATTCTCGATATAAATTCTAAGAATTAAAAGTAATGTGTTTCAATCGAAAATCTCAGATTTACGGCCGTAAATACAATGTACTTTTAAAATAAATATATCTATGTGACTATGTAATATTAATCGTTTATGCCTCTAAACATAATTTTCTTATAGCTTCATGTATGTAGTGTAAAATATGCTCTAAATAATTTTTCAAAACGCCTATGTATATATATTTTTTTATGAATAGCTATCAAGGATGGTAACTCAGTATATTTATTCATTGAATGATTACGTTAGAGATTCCTGTGATAACCAATCCAAAAGTTTGTAGGATAATTTATTTTAGTGATATCACGAAATTGTAATTAGGTAACATAAACATTCTGGTAGAGATAAATATAAACGTAGGTTGAGCTTAAACCAAAAACCCCATTTGCACTTTCCAAATTTTAGGAAGAATTACGGAAAGATTTTTTCAGGATAAATTGTTTATATTACATTGAGACATTTAACATTTATATTATCAAAATAACATTATTTAACAACCAATCATTAAAACCCAGTAAGTTATCTGAAAACATGTTTTCTTGAATAAGAGTAATGCAACACCATTAAAGTGTGGCTTGCCTCGTCTAATCTTCTTGTATCTAACTTGTATTCTATTTTCTCTTGCTAGGGTTCCTTATTGAAGAGCATAAATTCCATGGAAAGGTATCATAACTATACCGGGTGTCCGAAAAAGAACTGGAACATTTAAAATGCAAATACTGATACCAAATAAGAGACTGTGTTTAATGTTTTATATATGTGTGAGCACCATTAGTGGCCCGGTATAAATCTGAACGAAATTTTGCCACTTCCCAGGTAAGTATTTCAGGGGATGTAGCAACATCACATGCAACTATTCTCTGTCGGAGGTGATTCAGATCCCAAATCTGCACTGAGTAGACATCATTCTTTACCACCCCCAAAGGAAAAAGTCCAGAGAAGTCATATCTGGACTCCTGGGAGGCCATTGGATGGGCCCTTCCCCGCCAATCCACCGATCGTGGAAACGAGCATCAAGCGCTTCTCGCACACGCAAACTGTAGTGTGGTGGCTGGCACTCCATCCTGTTATATCCCCTGAAATACTGACCAAAACCTGAGAAGATGTCAAATTTCACTTTCAGAAATGCCGAATCACTAATGGTGTTCATATCGAGTTATACTAAGTTTCTAATAAAACTTGAGAATCTAAGCTTTAAAAACATATACTGTATAAAACATTATACATAGTCTCTTATTTGGTATCAGTATTCGCCTTTAAAATGTTTCAGTTCTTTTTCAGACACCCTTTTAAAAACATATAAATTTGTTATACCAATACCTTCAATAAAGGATATTGTCGCCCGAAGTAATGACACTAATAAATTCATGATGTTAACAACATTTTGAGTTACATCAAAAATAAAGTCTAAAATTGCATTTATTTCCTTAGTATTTTTTTTTTCAGGAAGTTTTTGTAAGCGTTTATTACGAGAAGTAGCATAGGTTTATTTACCTCATACACATGTACTAATCCAACTTCACTTTGGAGTGTTTGAAAAATTCAAACAGCATGTAAGCGGGTTAGCTTCACCCAGAAATATGTGATGTCCGCCAAGCTCAGTATTTAACGTTCCGGTTACAAAATTCTTCAAAAAGCATCCATTTTAAATATATTCTACCGACTCTTTAAACCGTTATCCGAAAAATACCCTAACCTGCCTCTTGCGGTTATTTTGTTTAGAATATTTTTATATTGATTTGACTGTCTTTCTGCACTTTTCTTATGATTCTATCATTATTAACATGGTGATCTTATAGTTATGATTTTTCAAGAAACGTCTATTCGATACGATACTATTTTTCATTAAAGCCAAAGTAGCGTTCTGGGTAATAATTCTTGATTAGGTGTTAAGCAATAATCTGCTTAAGTTTGATAAAAAAAAATTGTCCTTATTTTATAACTCTTCAAAACAAATCGCGAATCAAGACTTAATGGAGCTTTCGTAAATTAACAAACCATTGATTCTAATTTCATATTCTGAAATCTATCACGTCACGAAATGTAAGAATAAATATTAATAATAAATGTTGTATATTTTAACCGCTAAAAAAAGCTCTCAAAACCAAATCTTAAAAGACCAGGCTACTTTGTTTAAAATTAACGATCACTGCGTTAGTTGATAATAATAAGATATTTTTAACCACACTATGATGTTTTAGCTGTTTTACATACGTTAATTGGAGGCTGAAGGCTATTGCTGTCCATGCCAGCTGTCATCGCCATTTGGGGACCGAGCAGGTTTTTACATCCCTAGGGCCCAAAATCAACTGTTCGCTTATTTACTTAAAACATTAATGTATATTAAATACACAAGCAGTATCTATAGCATTGCAATAGACTTGTTTTTTTGTCACCGCAGCCTCAGTAGCAACTGTTTTATTTTTATTTTTGATGATTTTTTAAAACATTTCTTGACATAAGGTTAAAGTTGTGTTGAATAAAATGGCAAAAATAACTGATTAGTTAAAACAAAAAGTAGAATAAATTACTGAAGACTTATTACCATCAAAATCAAAGAGCCGATATAACGATGAATATCGTAAGATTGAAGAGTGGCTTCGAGAAGAGAACGTTTCGGCATCAGACATAGGCCTAAGTGACTATATTTGTGTAGACCACTTTTTAAAACTTTCTACATTCAACAAAGCTAGCACCCTCTGGAGTAAATCATCTATGATTAAGAGCTGCCTCAAACTGAGGCATAATATAGATGAATCTAGTTTTCCGAAAAGTATCGCGTTAACGACAATCTGTTGGTTATGTCCTTAAAAAGTCCAACGTGCTCACTTCTAATGAAGTGTCCAAGTTCATGGCTGAAGCCTCAAACAAGGAGTTGCTGTTGACAAAAGTTGTCCTTGCTCTAGGAGTTTTCAGAGCATACCAACGAGATGATCCTTTAAATCTTAATGTAGATGACATCAAAGATAACGGCAGCTTCCTTACAGTTTTTCTCAAGGAAGGCAAAATACTCGAAGAGGACTTTTACAGTTGTCGACGAGGAATGCCCTTTCAGCCCTTGTGAATTAGTTTGCAAACACCTACGAGTAAATCTGCGGCCATATAATATGTCTAATAAGATATTTTTTATTGCGTAAAGGCAGGGAAAGTGTACTTCCCAAAATATTGGTAAAAATGCGTTAGCTAACGTACTTAAAAGAGTACCTTGGACTAGACAACCCTGAAAGCTACACCGTACTCGCCCTACGCAGAGCGTCTGCTTCAATATTGTTTCAGGGAAGAGGCAATTTGTTAACCCGAAAGAGATGTGTAGGCTGAAATAGTTGTCGGTTGCTGAGGGCCATGTCGAAGATTCAATTGCGAAAAGTTTGAAGTTGCCAAAAAGCTGTTAAAAAATGTCGATATGCCATCTCACACTGCAACATCAAAGACAATCGTGCTCAAAAGCAAGAGACAGAAGTGGAGGTAGAGGTGGATAAAGAAAACAACCCTGACCACTTCTTTACCATCGATAACATTTGTGAGTGTCAGGAACTGAATAATAATCAAAACCATAATGTGAATGAAAGCTTAAATTCTGAAGAGAAAGTGTTTGAATACACTAAGGGATTCGTGTTTTCCAACGATAATAACTGTACATTAAACTTTTATGACAAAGTATATTGTGAGGCTACAGTTAAATAGTAAAATAGTTTTTATATTGTTTGTAAAAATTTTGGAATTTTCGTGAAAAAAGTATAGATATATTTTATCAACTAATTGTGTATAGTGTGGTGAAAAATAGCATTTGTACCACGGGCCGAAAGGGGTTTGCAGCTCTCGATCGTCTAAGTTCGTCTTGAACTTAAAAACGTGCTCGAGCTGGCATAAATTCATTTTCGGCCCTAAGTACGAAATATGCTAAAACGCATTAGATTATTCTTCAACTTTACACTATTTAGATGAATAATTTATTGATTATTTTAGAAACAAACTTTTTCGTATATCATATTATTTTAAGTATTAGTACTACATTTATTAACTTCTTCCTGTATAAAACCGACAATAATACTGTTTTATGTTTATGAATCAAGTATACTAGGCAATTACTTAATTATTGTTGAAAGTAAACATAACACCATGGCATTTAAAATAAAAATAAAATGCAAAGTTGGGTGAACGCTGCGAGGCATTTATATGTAAACATATCGTCTGTCTGACTGACATCCTTCAGTGGTCTCTGACTCTGGCGATTGCAAACCATCAAATATTTACTCTGTGGCTCGTCCTCATCATCACGAGTGTTCAGTATTACTGCCAACGTATAATGTTTAACAAGTTATAGCTTTTTATAACCTAATGAATTGTTTGTTTCATGGGGGGTGGCGTCAACTATTTGTAAGAGGCTATTTTGATATAAGCGGCAAGATTAAAAAAGATTAAAAAATACAGTTTTAAAGTAGCTGGAATGTTAATCATACTAACAATGTGAATAAATATACAAGAAATTCACTCCATGATTTTATGGTTATGTTTTCTTTCATATTTAAAGCAGGACTTTTTCTGTTTGTAATGTAACACACATTGAGGAAGTTTAAAGAAATAAAACGTCCGAGGTTACATTGGTTAAAAGGTTTTTTTATATATGATTTTTCTTTAATTAATTTTAAAGGTTATCACTGATAATAAATTGTTTGCAAGAGTTATCTTTGAATTTTTGTATCATTAAAATATTAATGAATGGACTTAGACTTGTATCATTAGAGAATATCATATGTTGCAACAAATGACACTGCCATACTCCGATTAAATTACTATTTATAATTTATGTATTTACAAATAACCACAGTACTTACATACCAAATCATTTACGCATAACACTTCAAATCGAAGTTTTTACTATTTGTAACAATTTTAAGGACCCCCCTCTAGTTCTATTAAATTTTATTATGTGATTTATTGCGTCAGGATGGTCAAAAAGTATAACCCCTACGGGTAGACCTGATGAGAGCAACGACCACAAGATATGACAGGGGAGTAGTGGATGAGGCTTATCTGTGTGGTCAGGACCAGGACTTATAGTCTAGGGTCAATAATTCAGTAGGGACAGTGTGGTGTTGACTAGAGCAAAGACCACACAAGATATGACGGTCGAGCGATGGATGAGGCTTATCTGTGTGGCCAGGACCAGGACTTATAGTCTAGGGTCAATAATTCAGTAGGGACAGTGTGGTGTTGACCAGAGCAACGACCACAAGATATGACGGGAGAGTTGTGGATGAGGCTTATCTGTGTGGCCAGGACCGGGACTTATAGTCTAGGGTCAATAATTCAGTAGGGACAGTGTGGTGTTGACCAGAGCAAAGACCACAAGATATGACGGGTGAGTGATGGATGAGGCTTATCTGTGTGGCCAGGACCAGGACTTATAGTATAGGGTCAATAATTCAGTAGGGACAGTGTGGTGTTGACCAGAGCAACGACCACAAGATATGACGGGAGAGATGAAAGAGGCTTATCTGTGTGGCCAGGATTAGGACTTGTCGTCTAGGGTCAATAATAGAGGAGTGATTGAGTGGAGTTTACTTTAGATACATTAGTAATGAGTATAAACACTACGAGTAGTCCTGATGAGAGTAACGACCACAAGAAACTGGCTCAAACTCAAGAAGAAAAAAAAACGCTAAAACAATACAATTAAAAAAGCTCAAAGGATATTTTAATTGCTCTTTTCAGTGTTATAACAGAGTTAAATATACATGAACAATAAAAAGAAGATATGGCCTGATATTTTTTTGAACTTCCTAGTCTTTGACTGAACATAGTTACTCATTCCTGAAACATCATAATTTCTTAATAAATGTAAGTCTTAAACAATTTTTATGATGTGATAAAAAATTTTACGACGCACTATATGTTAATCGATATACATATGCTGTAAAAGGGCAATTTAACACCGATTGACTCCTCTGTTTACAATATGAACTCTTATGTTTATTTAATGAAGATGTAACTAGAAACTCCGAATTTGGGTTGGATGCTAAAAACCAAAATTGACACTCAGTAGTTAAATAAATGTAATACTGGGCTGTGTTGAGGAAATAATAATATTTTACTCTAAGCATAATAATATAGGTTGTTTTAGTAGCATAATAATTTATAATAAAAGTAATTCATAGTATATTTTTTTTTAATTTCTAATTAAAAACCGAGCTAAGTACTTTTGAGATTTCGATGGACCATTTATCTGTATCTATTAATTCATAAGGTACTAATTCACATTATATATATTAAAACTCGCCTTTGGCTCGCTGGGGGCTCCGCCCCCAGGCCCCCTTTTTTGGTTGGGGATAAAAAGAAATGGGCCATGGCGCAAGACCTGCAATTGAGCCAAATTTCACAGATCTTTAGCTAATCTAGAAGTGGGTAAAATTGATTTAGACCGATGCACCTGTAGGAATAACATTGGGGGGATTCTAATTTTCGTGGGGGGGGAGTTATATTTGTAAAATGTCAATTTTGAAAAGGGCGCAAGATCAACAATCATGCCAAATTTCAGATATCCAGTTAATCTAGAAATGGGTAAACGTGATTTAGACTTATGCACCTGTAAGAATAACATTAGGGGGGGGGGAGGATTCAATATTTGGGTGGGGGGTTGAAAATACGACGCCCCCAGGTCCCCTTTTTTGGTTGGGGGTAAATACAAATGGGCCATGGCGCAAGACCTACAATTGAGCCAAATTTCACATCTTTAGCTAATCTAGAATTGGTTAAAATTGATTTAGACCGATGCACCTGTAGGAATAATATTGGGGGGCCCCAAATTTTGACATTAAACCTAAGTTTTTGGGGTCAAGGAGTAAAGTTACGAAAAAACACGTAGTGTTTAAAATTTAAAGTTAAGTAAGGAGAATACAAAGCAATATCCGTTTGAAAAAAACGTGTTTTATCGTTTTCAGAGGTCCGCCATTTTGGATTTTTGGGGGGGTTAAAATTTGAAAATGGGACTTTTGAAAATTTCACCATTAGCTTATGATCCCTTACTACAAAACTACCAAATTACAAGTCTCTAGCACATTTCTAAACGATTCATATGACCATACCAAAGTCATTATATTTCAATCTTATTCTCCATAAGAATAACACGGGGCTCGTAAAAGTGGCAAAAAACCTTCAAATTTTGAGATTAAAATTAAGTTTTGGGGGTCAAGGAGTAAAGTTACGAAAAAACATGTGGTGAGTAAAATTTAAAGTAAAGTAAAGAGAATACAAAGCAATACTAGTTTTTGAAAAAAAAAAATATTTAAGTATGAAAACACGGCGAAAACCGGTAAAAATGTAATAAAAATTTACCAAATTTTGAAAGTAGGGCGTTTTTTGAAGCTGAAGGAGTGCGATTTTCGGAAAACGCCCAAGAGGGTTTTGTAGAAAATTTAATTCCTGTTCCTGGATATACTTTCAAATCTTTTCTAGCTCTTACCGTTTTCGAGCTACATCCGGTTGAAAAAAAAGTGTTTTTTTCGTTTTCAGAGGTCCGCCATTTTGGATTTTTGAGGGGGTTAAAATTTGAAAATGGGACTTTTGCAAATTCCACCGGTAATATAAGATCTCATACTACAATACTACGCAAATTAGAAGTCTCTAGCACGTTTCTAAGCGGTTCATATGAGAGTACCAAATTCGGTATTTTTCAATGTTATTTCCCATAAGAATAACATGGGGGGGGAAATTCGAAATTTCGGGGGGGTTAACATTTGAAAATGCGACTTTTCGGATTTTTCCCGGGGGTTTGGGCACTAGACCTACGACCACCGAAAATTTCAAGTCTCTAGCTCATCTAGAAGTGGTCTAGAATTTGTATCCCCCAGTGAGTTACATATGCGGCTGTATAGTATTTATTAGACTCGCCTTGTGCTCGCTGGGGGCTCCGCCCCCAGGCCCCCTTTTAATAGTAGCCGTGATGAGAAATGTTCACGGGGGACAGGATGTTGTCCGGAAACATTTTTGCGTAAAAGACGAAGTGATAACTTGGCAGTTGCGAAGTATTCCATATAGGGGTTGTTTAGTGCAAACCAAACCAGTCTTGACATGTAAGAGTCTCGATGTAGGGCCGGTGCTATGGTAAATTAAATTTGCTTAGTCATAACCTCTAAAACTTTCTTCACATCAATAAGCATCGGTATAAAGTCTTAGGAGTTAGAGTGAGGTAAAATAATATTTTAAAATAATCTTAGGCCCCCTTCGGGGGCAGGGGGTTGAAAAAAATTAGCGGCATGAAGAATGGACCCCTTGCGCAGTAAAAATCACCAAAAATAGGGAAAATAAGGTAAAATTTCAGTTTTAAACACGAATTTGGGGTGGAGATGGGAAAACAATTAAACTAAACGCATGGCTCAATCAAATCCTGGTTGAAGTTCGTTCGCTACGCTCACTCACCTTTAGGTTGGAGCTCGTTCGCTGCGCTCACTTGCCTTCAGGTTAGCTCGTTCGCTACGCTCACTCACTTTTAAGTTGGAGCTCGTTCGCTACGCTTACTCACTTTTAGGTTGGAGCTCGTTCGCTACGCTCACTTGCCGTCGGTTTAGCTCGTTCGCTACGCTCACTCACCTTTAGGTTGGAGCTCGTTCGCTGCGCTCACTCACCTTTAGGTTGGAGCTCGTTCGCTGCGCTCACTTGCCTTCAGGTTAGCTCGTTCGCTACGCTCACTCACCTTTTGGTTGCAAATTAGCTATTGTCATAAATTTAAAAATTTTAATGGGGATGAAAGAGAGGGGGTTGGAATGGGATTGGAATACGTAAAAAAAAAACATTAAAAACTACCTTTTTGAATGAAAACCCGCCATTTTAAATGTTTTAGTACGTTGAAATTATAGAAGGTCACTCAAGGAACTTTCTTTTTAACGTTAAGAACATAAAAAGTACAAATATATATACGAAAAGTCGTTTAATAAATTAAAAACACCATAAAAATCAAGGATTTTCACAATTTTTGGAAGTAGAGCGTTTTTTGAAGGTGTAGGAGTAAGATTTTGGATATGACTCCTTCTTTGAGAAAACTGTCTTGTAGAAAATTTAATTCTGAACCTATGATTTTCCCTCAAATCGTTTCTAGCTCTTACCGTATTCGAGCTACAGCAGTTTTAAAAAAACATGTTTTTCCCGAAAAAACTAGGGTTTTACGGAATTACTTTTAGCGGGTTTCAGTTGGAAAAACCAAATTTTGGGACCTTCTGGGTGTCTTGGTACCCAGACAAACCTTTACACAAAATCTCAGCTCCGTAGCTACTCTAGAAGTGACAAAAATGCTTTTTCTGTCGCCAAACGCCCATATTTCACCTACTCACGTTTACTTCTAGTTTGCTTGTCGTTACATGTTAATTTTCCATAAGAAATACGTTAAAAAACGAACTTTTTAATAGAAAATCCGCCATTTTGATTTTTTTTTAGTAGGTTTAAGTTATAGAAGGTCACTCTAGGGACTTTCCTTTCAACGTTGGGAGCATAAAAAGTAGAAATATATGTGCGAAAAGTCGTTTAAAAAATTAAAAACGCTTAAAAAAATAAAGAATTTTTACAATTTTTGGAAGTAGAGCGTTTTTTGAAGGTAAAGGAGTGCGATTTTCGAAAAACGCTTAATAGTGTCTTGTAGAAAATTTAATTCCAAACTCACGATTTTCCCTCAAATCGAATCTAGCTCTTACCGTTTTCGGGCTACAGCTGTTTTAAAAAAACGTGTTTTTCAAAAAAATAGTCGTTTTTAATGGAATTTTTTTGGGGGGGTTGTAATTTGAAAATGTAACTTTTTGGGATTTTCCTGGCGGTCTGGGACCTAGACGGACCTCCACAAAAAATTTCAGCTTCCTAGCTATTCTAGAAGTGCCCAAAGATTTGTATACCTGATGAATCAGTCAGTCAGTCAGTCAGTTACACAAGGGGCTGTATATAATATAGATACCTACATTGTACGGTCGCCATTTCATAAGAAAGTATTAAAGTAAGTATTCAATTCACGAAGAGAATAGCAAATCATTTAGATTGTCGGAGTGTAAACAAATATATGTTTATTTACGCACATTTTTACATCTGATGTTGTCTTGTCAACCTTCTTTTCTATTTGAGTGCCGCATGGGTTTTGTTCAATTGAAAGAACTATGTTACATTAATAACTTTTTTAACATAAATTGTTTAGCAAGGGTTGTAATTTTAGTTGTTTTAATGATAAACTATATTATATTACAGAAATCTATCATATATGGGACCAACTTATACATTTTTAAACCATAGATAAGCCTCGATCACTTACATTTTTTTCGGTTGTGAAAACGCATGAGTATTACAAGTGCAAGATCCACGTAGAAATATAAGTAAATGTTATTTAACATGTTTCACATTAACTCAAATAAACATGAGGCAGAAATCGAAGAGGAAAAGTAACACAATTTCTGTATTACAGGTTTTTTTCCAATTGTGTTGCGAATGTGCTCAATATGAGGGCAGCAATTTGTTAGTATAAAATTTCACAACGAATCATTTTACTGAGCATCCCAGCATGAAGCGATTCACACCAATATACTCTGGGAAGCATTGTCTGTCTAATGATGTGAGATGAAGTCTTGTGAGTGGTTGGACACAATTGCCAGGTTGTTCCATCAACAATGTGCGACTTGAATGTGAACCGGAGTTGTGGAGTTGTAAGGAATCAATGGTCCGTTTATAGTCTATCTCATTTATAGTCGAGGCATTTCACCTAACCACATCCATGGTATATTACGGTCTTAGCAAAAGCAACCTGGAATGACTTAAAGGCCGCCTTTTAAATACGGAAAGGCTTTAAAAATATATACTTTAAATTAAGCTGAATATTTAATATTATATAAAAATGAATAATAATTATTTTGCCAATGAAAAGAAGGTTCCATTAGGGAAATTTGGCCCCGAATATGACTAACGAATTAGTGTAGAATGGGGTGGGATTCCTCCTGGAGCTTTGTTACTGACTCAGATACCCTTGCTGAAGTCAAGGGTGTTTTAAAATATCAATAAGCCAAAGACAGTAGGGGTTTTTTGAGGTTGGCGGACTCTTTTAAAATTGCCCGTCCACATAGACCACAGATCTGTGCGTGAAACGTATCAAAACCATCAAAACCTTTCTCAAGTTCAAACCAGTGAACTAAGCACTTTAACCACTCATCTACACTACCCAACTATATATCAGCATTCAGCTACGACGATTAAATAGCAAAATTGGTTAACCGGGTGAACACAACAATATTAAGAAAATATTTTCTAAGTTGTTAATGAATTTATTTTTATGGTAGAGTGAACACTGTATTGCACGTTTACAATGACACAAATATTACGTCGTTCACAGAAACATTCTCGCTTATGACCTCTTGTTTTGGAAGTATTTAGTATCGACATTGTTTTATTTTTTATTTTTATAACGCAATATAAACTGTTACTATGTGAGTGAATTTTACATTAAGCTCAATATCTACTACTAATTAAATTCTATTTTAAAATTCTTTGTATAACTAAATCTAGAGTTATACTGGACCGATTTTGTTAATTAATAGATCGTTGAAAAGCTTAATTCGAGTAGATTTGAATCATAAAACTTTGATTTTATTGAATATTTGTGGTGAAAAAGTAAAAACCTTTTTATGGTTTTTGTTTTCAAGATTCTATTTATAGTCAGCTTTTGGCTGCCTTTATTAAGTATTTTCAAGAAATACATAGTAGTTATTTGAAAAAGTGTTATTCCTTAATCATAATTCAACTTCCACTGGTGGATTTCCTCACAATTTAAAAGTTATTTGCAAATAAGCTAAACAACTTCTAAATTTATACTTCTTAGAAATTCTGAATTAGAAACATTTTTTCCAACTTTGTACAGTTAAATATGCAGTTATACTGGACCGATTTTACCAACGGTCAAGAAAATTTGATTTTTTGAAGATTTATGGCAGTAATGGGTTTGCCGGTATTCATAATCTGATCATATGAAACTTGAGTTAATAATTTAGCAGCAGATTGTTGTATTGTTATTTCATTGATTTACTTTGTTTACATGTTATTGTTCACAATTCGCATTTGTGTTTAAAGTGTGTTCCTTTAAAAGTAATTGTAAAAAGCTATCATCTAGAACAAAGATAGCGACTTTAAGAAAAGGATTTTCTGCCCTGCATCTCTATGCAGAGTGACATTCTAAAAGTATTTATTCAGAATTACTAAAGGAAATATTATTAAGAGAGTAACACTACACATTTAACATAAAATATTTCCTACGAGTATCTCCCTAATTGAGTATTAGTAAAATAATAAGTAAAACGTAGGCTACCATTATATAATAAGTACAAATTCAGCACACCCAAAATAAGCCATGAACAAAACCATTGACATATAACTACGATGGAATATAACTGGCGTTGACAAAGTTTATTATGCTGTAAGACAAATATTCGTTTATGTGTTATTGCCCTACAAACTGCATGGACTTTCTTTCTGAACAAAAGCCCAACACCAGTTCAAGAAAAACACCATATAAACCATACTGACAAAACTAAAAGGCTTCATCAAATAGTCTCATAATGAACTTTATTTGATCTATGCTACCGTAACAGTTCTGATACTTGCAATAGTCTAATCTAATTTAAAGATTTAAATGAAAAACAAGATATAAGTTTATAAAAATACATGCTGAGAAAGTAAGAAAATAATCAATACATAATAGAGATGACCAATTAAAAGGTCCAATTAAAAAGGGATAATAATCAGAAATAAATATTATCAGGAGTAAATATTTGATTCTGCTGTGTTTTGATGATGCAATTTTGTAAAAACATACAGTGACTCTAGTCAGTACAATAAAAGATAAATGCATTTAACAATAAATTACCGCAATGGCAAACATATATTTGAAATTATGATGTTAAAAAGATTTTAAATTTTACAGATTTATTAAGTACTAGTAGGGACAGAAGTCCCTAAAGCTCAAATATAAAACTATTTATTGTAATGTTTGAACAAACTAAGAATCAGCATATCTAGGTGTCAAGGATAGATATTCCATTACAACATATTCTTTGTATAAAACCTTCTCTTTGTTTGCTTTGGTTTCTGTTATTTTCAATAAATATTTTGACTTCTTGCAGAGTTTAAAATCGCTAAATGCAAGAAATGTAATTGCAATTGAATTATTAAATTGTTTAATTATATTACATGTTTAATTTTTCGTGGTTTCGAAACACTCGTGATGATGAGGACGAACCACAGAGTAAATATTTGATGGTTTGCAATCGCCAGAGTCAGAGACCACTGAAGGATGTCAGTCAGACAGACGATATGTTTACATATAAATGGCCTCACAGCACTCACCAAAATTTGTTGCATTTGTAAAAACACCCAAATGAAATGGATTTAATATTAGTTTGAACTTTAATTTATTTTAATAATTATCTCAACTGAGCTGATTATCTATGACTCTATAGCTGAGTTGATTTTTTTTTTATATCTATGTCCATTAAAAACTTAAAATACTACTACTTACAAACGATACGAAAAATTAAAAAATCTAAATCCAAGATACACATAGCCTTCAAACATAACATTTAACTGCACAAATAATAATGTAAGTCAGTTGAACAAATCATCAACGCCAAATGACAAAATAATAGGTTAAAATTTAAAATGACAGCATTCGACCAGTTTATTTACTGGTGTTATAGTGAGTTTTATGTTACTATAAGTGTTATAGTGTAACACTCAATATCAGATAATTGATCAACTACAGTTGTGCCGGATACTCCCCAGTACCATTGTGGTTAACTGAAGTTATTGTTTGCAACTGCTAATCACGTGCTAATAAACTCTAGTTTTAATGAAGCTTGTTGGTGTGCAAGTCCAAGCAATCAATGCCTTAGTCATTAAAGTATTCAACCAATTAAGTTGGTTGGTAAATTCTAAAACAGCTTTTATTTTCATCGATAATTAATTACTATGAATATGTTAGAAGTAGTGTGAGGTAGTATAAAAATCGGCCCTATCTTTATAGCCAACTGTATTGTAATTTACTGTCAATTATGTAATTATGTAACCTAATTAATCTACTAGTTCGTTGCAAGTAAACATTTGATTACTTGGTTTGGGTATGAACCACACAAAAGCATATTCCTTTAAACTCGTTTATTATTGATAGAATTATAAACAAAAAAATTCTAACGGTAAAAAAATATTAATTCAAGTGAAAAGATTTTGGCTAAAATTAAGTACGTTATGGTTCTTTTAACTTCAAAAAAACCATTACAACAGCAAATGTTGTAAAATTACGGTTCAAAATCGATTACAATTCATTTTTTTATCTGCCCTTTAAAATATGATAGTTACACTCAAAGCTTGTTTACTTACTATAAGGGTTGTTGGAATGAATCTTATTATAAGCTAATGGAAGAAAAGATGTGTCAGTTTGCGGATACTGTCTGTTATATTTAAAAACCACAAACTAATACAATAATATCATTAATTAAAAAAATATTCTTTCCCAGTGGTGTTGTTTAAAGATGGTAGTAAAGAATATGTTTAAACAAGTAGTAAACATAGACTCTCCTCAATAGGCAATGACCGGGAAATACTTTCTCGGCTCCTTCAGACAACCTAACGCGAAGAATCTTTTGTAGCTGTATCTAGATATACCTACCATATCGTATAAGATAAGGGCGCTATTCATCGACCATCCACAGTGTCTAATATGGGGGTGATGGTGGATGACAGGTCAATCTACAAACATTCATATAGATTCAGCAATATTGTATGTGTAGTGTAGTAGGTACAAACAACCTCTAAAATGTGTAAGTGCTAATATAAAAGACGACGGACAATCTTTGTCCACCCTTGGCGTAGGACCTTATATAGATTGCCTTTTCAGTTACAGTGATGTGTGTGTGATGTTGTAGGATACGCGGTTATCGACTTTCCTGAACATGCCTCGAGTGATAGAGACCTGGTGGTGGATACTGGGTCCATATTTGACATTACATGTCGAGGAGATGTTAATACGAGGTAAATATTACAACGCCATACAAGTGGAAACAATATGAAAGCTATCCATACACTGAGGTATTTCCATGGCAGGACACCTAGCTGAAATCTGAGACCAACGTCATAGTCTTTACCTTATCCACTAATATCATAGCCGGTTCCTATCCGTATCCTAGAATTAGTCATTGTATTCAAAAATGTTGTGAAAGAAAATCAACTCCCCGCCCAATTGTGAATGGAATTTGTGATTAGGTTCCTGAAGAAAGGGGCCAATTCCTGTTGAGTAATGTTGCCAGCTGACAGAGTTTTTATTTCACTTATGTGTAGCCACACTTGGGTAGCATGCTGCTATTTTTTTTTAAGATGCGGCTGGGTAAGAGTCCACTGCCCCATTTGTTTAAAACCTACTTACGAAAAAAAATCTTTACTATGCAATATAAAATATCCAAAAAAAACTTATCTAATTTCATGTTTTGAACCTAGCACGTAACGTTAGGTTTTAAATAAACATGAATGATGAATTTTGCTGTTATAAATTATCATAAAGAGTTTTTGGGGTATGATTGTTTCTTGGTTATTTAAAAAAAATAGTTTTTTTTAAAAATTATTATTAACATTTTTCTTTCCCCCACATGAAACTAACAATACAATATAGCAATAAAGATAGATATTATTAAAAACCCGAATTTAAATTAAAGATAACATACAATTATTACGTTTGGACATGTTTGTAAATGAAATGTTAACAAAGTTGGGTGAGTGCTGCGAGGCCATTTATATGTAAACATATCATATGTCTGACTGACATCCTTCAGTTGTCTCTGACTCTGGCTATGCAAACCATCAAATATTTACTCTGTGGCTCGTCCTCATCATCACGAGTGTTTCAGCACCCATTTGAAATATTTAACATGATAGTAAAATATTTTGAAACTAAATGAGTTTTTACTAAATTTTCCATGTAGGAAATAAGCTG
Source organism: Macrosteles quadrilineatus (assembly GCF_028750875.1). Lineage (NCBI taxonomy): Eukaryota > Metazoa > Arthropoda > Insecta > Hemiptera > Cicadellidae > Macrosteles > Macrosteles quadrilineatus. The sequence goes on from NW_026542595.1 coordinate 85,443,129, forward strand.
TAACCGATATTGTAAGACCTCGACCCGGGACCGATTTATTTATTTTGCTTTGATGTCCTCAAAAGCCAAAATCACAATCTGTTCAATGTACCTATGAATTTGAACGGGTTTATATTAAGAATTAGGTCAATTCAACACTTGAAAATATCCTGATTGACGAAAGTAGTTAGAATAAAACAAAAAAAGTGTACTTATGTTTATTTGTTTATTCGTCTATTTATCTATACAGGATGTCCCAGAAAAGGTGTCTCAAATTGATTACGGATTATTCTTCAAGGATGAAATAAAATTATTTTACACTAAATCGACCCCAAGGAATAACGTAAAATTATTTTTTACTTTTTCCGATACAGGGTGTGCCAAAAACTGAGGGTCACTAGTTCAAATCTCGGAATTCTCAAAAGTTAACAAATGTTATGTTATAAACCATTTTAAAGGTATTAATAGATTTATTTTTTGCGAACACAGAAATTAATTATCTTTTTCTGTTTCAAAATGGAGGTAGTTTTCTTTTATCAATAGTTTTTTAATACTTGTCGTAACCTAAACGTTACGCTAGAAAAGTGGACAAAACAGGAAGAGAACCACTTACGTTCGTTGGTGGACATAGAAGAAGGAGCCGTGACGAATCATCCCACTTCAGGGCTCAGTGCACAGTGCAGCCACCCCGCAAAACATAATAACTCTTCCGTTACTAATAATTATGACTGTTCATATATGAAATTATAATGACTTCTACTACACTCGTCTTCCCCATAAAAAAAAGTCAATATCATAAATTCAAAATTAACTCAACTTTCAAAATAAAATAAATTCACTTTCAAAAAAAATGCAACCAAAATTTCTTCTTCCCATTATTCATTAATAATTTTACAAGTCCAGCCTGTGAGGCTTTCGCACAGTCCGTGCAGACTTCCTCAGCGAGGGTGGTGGGCTGCACTGTGCTAGCGGCGACGCAGGAGTTGGCTGAGGCTGGGCTTGCCCTAGGCTCTCCCTGGGACTGGTAGTAGGCCTAGGTACAGGTGACATCATCTGGGGACTAGTTGGTCGATCCTCCGGTGGGGGTGAATTCTTGGGTACTTGGGGTGATACAACGGGATCCTTGGGTGATACAAAAATCTCCTCCTCTTCTGCATACCGAGCTCTCAAGTGGTCTGCATGACAAAATCGGGGTTTTCCACCAATGACACTTACAAGATAGGTGACCGGACTTCTCTGTATAATTATTTTGCCAGGAACCCAAGATATCTTTTCATTTCGGACAGTTTTGACATAGACTGCCTGACCTTCTGAGAAAAATCTGCTTCTTCCCCTAAGCCTATCAGCTGCATCTTTTTGTTCCCTGTGTTTTTGATCAATGGATGACTGGAGATTGGGTTTTAACATAACCAACTGAGTACGAGGCTTCCAAGACAGGAACATTTCTGCAGGGGTTAAGCCAGTAACTGTATTTGGAGTGTTGCGGTACGCAAACAAGAAATTATCTAATTTCATTTGAAGAGTGGTACGCTGAGAACGCTGATGTTCCTCAATCACTTGACGCAAAAGGTTTTTCTTGACCTCCTGAACACTTCTCTCCGCAGATCCATTTGAAGCCGCATGATACGGGGGAGTTAATGTGAACTTCACATTGTTGTTATGCAAAAAGGTTTTGAACTCTTGACTAGTAAAAGATCTTCCGTTGTCCGACACCAGTTCGACAGGCAATCCATACGATGAAAACAAGGTACGGAGTTTCTCAATAACCTTGGAAGAATTCATGGAACTCATGATAAATACCTCTAACCATTTAGAGTATGTGTCAATCAAAACTAAAAGTTGCTGTCTCGACTCTGGATCCTCCGCAAAGTCAATGTGTATCCTCTGCCATCGGGTTGATGTTGTAGGCCATTGCTGCAACGGTACTTTAGGTACCGAATTCCTAGTTAACTGACAAGCAGAACAAGAAGCCACTACGTCCTCAATCGACTTTTCCATGCCTGGCCACCAGACATAACTTCTCGCCAGCATCTTCATGCGTGTAACTCCCGGGTGTTGATCATGCAACATTTGAAGCACAGATGAATACAGTTTCTTTGGAATCACTACACGAGAACCCCACAGCAAACAACCTTGTTCCACGGACAACTCGTCCTTCTTCCTTAGAAAAATAGCTAGTTCCGGCTCAACCGAGCTCGTCCAGCCGTACATCACAAAATCTCGGACCTTCGAAAGAATCGGATCCTTATCCGTCATTTTACCTATATGCAAGGCAGTAATAGGTGCAATGTCCTTGACAACACAGAAATTGTTCATCACTTCTGTACACATATCTACATGTGAAACAAAATTAGCATCCAGCTCTATAGGTTCCGCTTCTGCTAAGGGTAACCTAGACAACGCATCAGCGTGAGGGACATCCACTCCCTTCCGGTACCTAACCTCCAAATCATATGCTGATAGAATCAAGGCCCATCTCTGCAGCCTAGCTGCCGCCATACTAGGAACGCCCTTTTTAGAGCCAAAAATAGCCGTCAACGGCTGATGATCAGTCTGTAGAATACAGTGTCTTCCATATATATACTTATGAAACTTTTTGACCCCAAAGATCAAAGCCAGAGCCTCCCGATGTAACTGGGAATAATTCCGTTCACTGGAACTTAGCGTTTTCGATGCGAAGGCAATTGGCCTTTCCTGACCATCGATAAGATGAGATAGAACAGCAGCCACCCCTCTGGGACTCGCATCACACGTCAGAACTATGGGCTTTTTAACATCATAGTGAACTAACAAACTTGAGTCCAACACCCATGATTTACTCTCCTGAAAAGTCTTAGAACACACCTCCGACCACACCCATGGATGATCCTTATGTAATAAGTCATAAAAACAGCTTATTCTAGCAGACAGGTTAGGTATAAATGCATGATAATAATTTATTAGACCAATATAGGCTCGTAACTCTTCCTTAGTACTAGGCTCAGGCGCTTTACGCAGCGCAGTTAACAAACTTTCTTGTGGACGGAGACCATCTCGAGTAATCACATGTCCTAAATACTCGATTGAAGATTGCAAAAACTTACACTTTTGTTGGTTTACTCGAACACCAAACTCATCAAGGCGTTGCAGCACCTGCGCCAGACGGGCAAGCCCCTCTTCCTTAGAGCGAGCCGCCACTAAGACGTCATCTAAGTACGCCACCGTTCCTGGAAGACCTGTTAAAATTTGGTCGATGGCTGACTGAAAAATTGCAGGAGCTGAAGACAAACCATATGGTAGCCTTTTTAAACGATACAGACCCTTATGGGTAGCTAGGGTCAACAGATGTTGCGATTCATCCGCTACCGCCAATTGCTGATACGCATTTGAAAGATCAAGGCAGCTAAAAACTGAGCAACCGCCAAGAGTTGCAAAAATATCTTGAGCCTGAGGAAGCGGATAATGTTCCATTTCAATACACTGATTAAGAGTAATCTTATAATCGGCACAAAGCCTAACACCATTAGGCTTAGGGACAACCACAAGTGGAGTGCTCCACTGTGAATTAGTAACTCTGTACGCAACATCCTCTTGAACCATGCGGTCCAACTCACTCTCAACTTTCTCCCTTAACGCAAAAGGCACTGGTCTCGCCTTACAAAACTTAGGGACTGTCCCCTCCTTTAAGACAATATGAGCCTTAACACCCTTAATTTCGCCCGTTCCAGGCTGAAAAACTGACTTAAATTTACTCTTCAATTTAGCAATGTCCAAATCAGAACTGTGATCCACAGTGGCTTTACATGAAAACACATTTTGCCAATCTAACCTCAACTGGCCTAACCAGTTTCGCCCCAACAGAATCGGCTGACTCTTACTTTCTAAACTAACTACTGTCAAAGGCAAACTCGCCTGCTGATTATTATATTTAACATTGACATTCACTTGTCCCAGAACAGGTACATCATGACCTGAATAAGTAGTAAGTTTCACATTTGCTGGCCTAAGTTTGAGGTTAGAAAATTTTTCATAAAATATCTCAGAAGGACATATAGTCAAGGCACTGCCTGTATCTAGAATCATTTCTAAATATACATCATTAGCCACTAGGCCTACCTTATAGCCGTTGTCTGATCCTGATTTAAGGTTGTACAGACCTATCTCTGCCATTGGAACTTCTAGGCCTAGGCCTACCTCTTCCTCCACTTGATGGACCCCCATCCTAGGTGTCGACTTTTTACCATGGAAACTAGAAGATTTCTTGGCTTTACACACTTTCTTGAGATGACCTACTCTCTGACAACCGTGACACTTGTAACTGGCGAACGCACACGCACTAGGCCAATGACCCGCAGAACCACACCTCCAGCAAGAGTTTCTAGAATTTTGATTTTCACTACTCCTATGCATGAAAGTTTTAGGCCTATTTTGACTTTTCACATTGATTTTCGCAATGTCCCCACGAGGTTGCACAAATAGGCTTGACTGCGATTCGGCCTGTTCCAGCCTGAGCGCTGACGCATAAGCTTCGTCAAAGTCCAATTCCTCCGACAACAATTTCTGCCGGATAGTTTCATTAGAAATGCCGGAAATCACTTTGTCCCTCAAAGCGTCTTTCAAAAAGGTACCAAATTTGCACGAACTAGCCAAATGTTTTATTGAAACCACAAACTCCGCTATGCTTTCGCCCGGCTTTTGCACACGAGAGTAGAATACATATCGCTCCGCCACAACCAACTTCTTGGGCGCATAATGTAATTTCAACAACGCTGCAAGTTCATCATAGGTCTTAGAATCTACCTCTACTGGTGATAATAAATCGGATAGGACCGATAAAACCCTGGGACCAATAACTGTAATTAAAACCGACACCTCGTTTTCCTTCTTGACATTGTTCGCTTTGAAAAAATGTTTCAGGCGCAACAAATAGGGCACAATGTCCTCCTCACTTGGATTAAATTCAGAAATCCTGCCAACACTAATACTCGCCATTTTTAATCATCTCAACTATAATACGCACTAAAACAACAACTGTTATCGCGTACTACCCTAACTATGATAAAAAGGTTTATTACCGACTGCGCCAAAATGTCGTAACCTAAACGTTACGCTAGAAAAGTGGACAAAACAGGAAGAGAACCACTTACGTTCGTTGGTGGACATAGAAGAAGGAGCCGTGACGAATCATCCCACTTCAGGGCTCAGTGCACAGTGCAGCCACCCCGCAAAACATAATAACTCTTCCGTTACTAATAATTATGACTGTTCATATATGAAATTATAATGACTTCTACTACAATACTCTTTGTTTCCTATACCAATGCACTTAGCCCTTCTCCGGTTGAATTTTCTTACTTGTTATGAAATTAGCTTTACTCTGATATGATACAAGTAAAGGTTTTTTTTAAACGACAAAAATTCAAAAAAATAATTTTTTTTTTTTTTCAAATGCCCATTGTTGAAAATTTTCAAATAGAAACATATGTCAATAGGCACATCATTTTATAGGATTTTTTTTTATTCTGAACAACTTTGTAATTTACACTTACTTCGTACTGTATCTCTTTTTGTTTTTGTGTAAATAACAAAAAACCTAATTTTCCTATATCAAATGCATGTTATTTGGGTATAACACTAAAATGTTTTTTTTGAAATGGGGCCATTATGGTCAATAATAAGAAAATAAAAAAATGTAAATTCAAAATTACCATATTGTTCCCATGAAGAATAAGTAAACTGCTCTAATTTGCTTATTTATTGATATATTTTAGATGTTTTTTCTACCATTGTAATTTATTTTATACTAAGCTATTAATATTTTACTAAAAAAACAAACTTAATTAACCTCCGTGTAGAAGCAAAGCTAAGTACTAGTTAAAGTTAAATGAATTTAAATATGGAATACATATAACATGTAAAAGGAAATATTTCAATTAAAATCCAATCAGGCAAATTAAAATTCGCTTAGTCTTTAGGTTTGCTGCGGAGGGTGTATTTTTGTTTTTGTTGTTTATTTGATTTTTTTTTATGTGAGCGAAATTCACTTGTTAGAAGATGATTTCATTTTAACAGTGAGAGTAAAAACGTCATTCTATTATGGCTAAAAAGTATGTGGAAATTGGAAAGAAAACAAATTAAAGTATGTGAGGGAAACTTGACTCCAAGTTTTAGACACAACAATTTTCAATTTGTTATCCAATACACATTGAGTGTTGAAGTAGAAATGATGCTCTTTAAGTACAAAGGTATTTTGTTGCTGAAGTTGTAAAAGAATTACGATTTTCTACTGACAATTATGTTTCAGGTGGACTTATTAATAAAACAGAGGATTTGTCTATAGCTTTTTTAGAAATGTATTCACTACACAATATCACATAACTAAATACATGTTTGTAGTTTATTATCTTTCAAATTTCGCCTTACATTTTAAATTGTTACTACTTAAAATTATGTGTTTGATAAGCACCTATATAGGTTCTTATAAACAGTCTGATTCAGTTTCATAATTCAAAATGATATATTGAATATTAATGTTTCTATATTCTTAAACATATTCTGCTAAATTTAATATGTTTTCAAGTAAACTACAAACTCAATATTCAAGAAACAAATATACTTAAAGGTCATATGAAATTCACCTACTTAACCATACCGCTGAGATACATATACATGAGCAATGAAATAGAAGTAACGACTCTATATATCTATAAGCTATTACTTTGACTTCGCTCCACACAAATAATCACGTAAACTACACAAAATTCTCAAATACTGTCTGTTTGGCAAAATAAACTATTAATAACAAAATAGAAATTTAATAATTGCCATCCATACATTGTAGAAGGGCAGTTTAAAATCTGATTGATCTTTTTGCTTCTCCAAGAACTATATGAACAAATAGTGCATGTAACCAACTATATGGACCAGCTGCAGCCATTTTTTTTTTTATAAAACAGAATGTAGTGTTGTGAGCCAGTCACAGAATGCAATACGGTTGATGGGTCATAACTGTTGCTATAAGTCATCTTTTCAAAGATTGTGTATTCGGCAGAATTTAATAATTTAGCTCAGCGCAATCTGTATGGCTCACTTCAACTACGACGATTTTTATAAAAAGCTGCCTACAAATTTAACATGGGGATAGAATGTAACTTAATAACTCAGGGTTCAGTTTTGATGCTAAAAACCATAAATGCTCGAATCGCTTGCGTTATTCAAATATTTAATCTTTTCTGATATTGTGTTAACTGTAGACATGTAAATTCTTCTCAAAATCAGGGCTTCATTCTAACAGGTGTATAGTCCTTGGAATTGCGGGGAACTATGTGTATATACTAATTTTCATAACGAAAAACCTCACAGGGCTTATACAAATACATGTCTTATTCACACTTTCACTTTTGACCGCGACGGTTTCTCGTTGGCAGCGAAATACAAAATTCATTCTGTGATTAGCGCGGCAGTGTCAGCGGGTTAATATGGTCTTATCTTGCTTCTCTCCCTTCACAGTGTTGTGTGAGTTTTGTAAGGAAAAGTGTAATAAATGATTCTATTTAAAATACCTTGAAACAAATTATTACAACTATGGGACTGGTTATTACCCAAAATTTTACTTGTTTGCAAGAATAAACTTGGGATGGAATCTATGTAACATTAAGAGACAAACTGGCTCAGTTACTAAAACTATGTAGTATTGAGGTACAATACTAACTAGTTTTGTAGCATTGTTTGATCTTAATATAACATGGTAATATTATATTAGAAGAAACAAAACAGCTCAACATTATACTGTAAAAACTAGCGGATACAGGATCAGATAATGTTATTTTCCAGGAGTAAGAGGGAATGAAATTAATGCGAAAATATTACAAGGTTATCAAAGCTTCGACTTTCTACCAACTTACACTGGATTTCCAATTGCTTTACAGGATTCTTTGTTTAAAGGCTTCAAACTCCAAGATAAAGATAATACCATATGAAAACTAAATTTTGGAAGCATATTCATTTTTTGAAGGAAATTTTAATATCAAATGATTACTATAAATCCCGATTCATTTCAACAAGAGACTCTTCAGTTAATATATTATTTTGGCATGGTATTTTATTTTTTACAAGAAATTCGGTCACGTGAAATTCCTTCATTGGTCTCTGACTCTAGCGATTCCTAAGCATCAAATATTTACTCTGTGGCTCGTTCTCATCATCACGAGTGTTTAAGCACCACCGCGTCCTCAGAAATATATGACATATATTTTTATTTACAGCTCAATCTGTTTTTTAAGTGGAGGGTTTCATACTAACTGTCTAGTGATTTTTACAAGCAACGAATTCACTCTTTAAAATACATTATCAACGGATTAGGCGGTAAAATTAAATATTTAAAAATAGTACATGTATTGTATTGAAAAAGATGCATTGTTAATTAAAAATGCATACTCGTGCAAAAAAAATGTTACAGTATCCAATTCTTGATAAAGGGGCTACAAAGATAGACTATAGAAAAAACTTATAAGAAAAAGAATCCTGAAATTAATGAAATAAGAATAAAATTGTAATTATATTGTGGAGTATTATAGAAGCTCATGTAAAAAATTAACTTTGGAATACTTTCAGAACATAAGGTCATAAGCGAGAATGTTTCTGTGAACGACGTAATATTTGTGTCCTCGTGAAGGTACAAAACTGTGTTGCGCTCTACCATAAAAATAAATGTGTTATTGAACAGAACAAACCGTTTCTTAAGATTGTTATTCCTAACATTTTGCAATTCAATCTCCTTAGCCGAATGATGATAAATACATAGCAAGGTGACTGAGTAGTTTGGTTATAGTGTTCAGACTACAGGTTTCTGTTTCGATCCTGAGACAATTCAGTAGCTTTATGTGGATTATGTGATTTGCGAACAAAATGATGTGGGTTTATTGATGTTGTTTAATGAAACTACCAAGCTTGATTATTCGCATTTTCATAGACGATCCTGACTAGAAATACACTGGGATCTTGCAGTAAAAACAAATTCACTTAGCATTTTACATAATTCGTCATGAACACGTTGGTCTAAAATTCACCAAATTTTGCCCTCTTTTTAATTGGTTCAATTATTAATAACGATTTCGTATTAAAAAGTTTACCAAGTTTGATCAAAATCCATCCATAAACAAGCAAACTTAAACAATTTACAATATTAGCCATAACGTGGAGATTATAAATTTATTTATTTTTTCAATTTTCTCTATAAACAATAACCGTACAAAAAACTTGAACATACTAAATTATTTTTGTTTCCCATAATCATGAAAATAGTTTTTATAGGAAGCAAATTGGTAAGTTTTTCAATATGCCGCCATTTTGTTTCTACTAAGGTTAGGGAGTTGAAATTTTTCCAGAATATTTTTAGAACCTACTTTGTAAACTTTGTAAAGTTTAGACAAGTTCGGTGCATGAATGGTCACGTAATATAAAATCAAACGTTTAAACCCCTTCGTGGGACACCCGGTACATGAAGGCGATTTCTACGAAACAATACTTTTCCGTTAATAGGTCGGATTTTTACAATCGATGTGTCAAAATTAAGTATTTTTTGTTTACCCTTTCACCAATTCCTAATTCCTCGGGCTTTGCCCCACAGGCCATCAAAATCCCATTGTATTTCTTATGAAGAAAATTTACCAACCCAGCTGTTTGATAAATCTTACTTCATTAGTGGTTTTTTCAATAGTCAAGATATTTTGCGACATGTGTACATGTTGTTAGTTGAATATAAACAAGCAACACGTGGTTTAATATGAAGCAAGTATTGGGTTAGATACCTACAAATAAATATCGATATCAATAATATTTACGTGTTTGAATAAAATGCCACGGGCAGTAAAAGTAAGTTATGAAAACGGTAGAAGTAATGTTCGAACGAAGATTTAGTCCATGACCTCATCGACTAGTAATTTAAAATACATGTTTGCTATAACAACATAATACAGGGGTAATAACAACATGCTATAATAACAGGGGTAGAAAATCTGTGAGAAGGATAATCGGAGACGGTAATAAAGGATGTGATGTGAAATATATCGAAAAACGTTACACAAGGGTTTTACTAAACGTTTCTCTACCCAAATGAAAATGTCACGTAACGACGTGGAAGACACAATAGTGAACTACTTAGATTTGAATTATGGTAAAAAATTTAACGTCATCATTTTAAAGAGCACAAACAATTTTAATTAATAATGGTGGAGACAAAAAGGGGGTTGATAACTGGAGACCATTCACAATATGTTCTTTTTAAAGGAGGATACTAGAGGACCCATGCTGCTCCGCAGCGTTAAAATGAATATAATATCCAAGAAATAATCAAATTTATGATTTTTGATTAAGTAACACAGTATCTTGAGCTTAACTTATTCAAACGATCAATAAATCAAATTAAAGCCTATAATTTTCTGATTATTTTGAGTCTAAAACATATAAAAGACATAAACAATACTGGAGCTACTGATTTTTAATTATAGAAAAACCTTATGAAAAATTATTTTTACGTTGGTTGTTCACCTTAATTATATGCCGATGCTTGATGGCAAATCTGTGGGTACATACCTTCAATTTGAGACCTCAATCATGAAAATCGGTCGGGTGGAAGAGCCAAACGAATTCGGAAAAGAAAAACCAAATTTAACTCCCATTGGAAATACATGGGGATCAAATTTCGTTTACGTATAAACCCAAGGGGACTATAGATAATTATATGTCGATGCTTGATGGCAAATCTGCCAAACGAACTCTGAAGAGAAAACCCAAATTTTTAGTTATATAAGATTAGGAGAAAAAATATTAGACAAAAGACTAAAAGAATATATACAATTTAACCAGCTTCAAGGAAGTTGTTCTAATACCCCTGGTTCCCATCTAAATACAAGCATCATTCCAAATGAGGTATTGAGATAAGCAAAAACTAAGAATACCGACTGCTGTATTATGTTTCTGGATATTGAGAAAGCGTACGACAATATTGGTCGTTCCCACTTATCCTCAGTCTTGCAGGAGTTACCTATTCCTAGGAAACTGATCGAAAAAATAATTAAAATCCAAATAGGCAATGTAACAAAAGTAGAAACTCATAGAGGAAAACAAAGCAAAGGACAAATCATAATACAAAGGGACAACATAATGACAATAATGCTCCAAAATAGCACTATTTTGAAGGCACTTTCCAAATGTCTATTGTCATTTGAGTAGCTCTGTTTTTTCTTTAGATTTTTTCTTTTTGATTTGTAGAATACAGGGATCTCTCCATTGTCACCCACTTTATACAATCATTGACCATAACCTCTCCGAAATATCACAACATCCCGTAAATGAGGAGCTAGGGTATAAGCTAGGGCCTATGCAATGACATGCCTTCTCTAAGTTTTCTAGGATTCGCTGAAGATACTAAATTTTAATAAATTTGAATTCACGCTGAAGGTAGGAACTCCTCCAAATCTAGTGTCATTTAAGTAGAAGCATAAATTAAACATAAGAGTATGTTTAATCTATGGTAGAAGTATGATAAGTTGTGGTAGTAGGTTAGGATACGACGTTACGGTTGTTTGTTCCAAAAGTGGATTACAACTGTTACTTTGTCGTCGGGAACCCTGACTTGGATAGCGTACAGAGAATAGGCGTAGTCAAGAAAATGCTACTTGCCCATAGTGTGGTACTTAGAGCACAATTGAAGGACTCAAAGCTTGCTGAAAAAGATGATGTCAAAGTTAAAGATATCTCCACACAAACCTTCAAGACATTTTAAGATATGTTTACGGGTAAGACATCGCCACAACATTATTACCCTTTGATGAGGCTGATGACATGTTATATGCAGCAGAAAAATACCAGATAATCAAAACGAAAAATTCGCTTACACTTCGTTTGATGTCCATGCTATATGTTGGCAACATTTGCAGTCCTATGAACAACGCTGCGTGCTTCGCTTTCTTGGAGCTGAACTCAGCTATTAAAGAGATCCTGCAGAAAGAAACAGACCGAGTGCTGGCCTCTCCTCAATTCCTGGACCTGTCTTCTAGTGCATTCTTGAGAATACTGGAACAAAGAGTTTGCAATGTGCCTGAGATTGAGCTTTGGAGGGCAGCCATCACCTGGGCCATAAAAAATAGTGGGAGAAAGTATAATGAAATGTAATGGCATTTTCATAACGAAAATTCCTTCAAATAACATTCTGTTCTTATTTTCATACTAAATAAAAAAGAGCTAAAGAAATTTGATTTGTTTCGATCATAAAAATACTGCAACCAAAAATGTATTCATTGTATTTTGCTATAGAAAATCTAATTAAATATTGCTTGAAACCATTCATGGCAAATAATTTTAAATTAAATATACCTAACCTTAGTAATATTTTGATTTTGCTTTTTATTATGTGTGGTAATTTTACGCCTAGAGAGAATAGGCGTAGTGAAGAAAATGCTACTTACCCATAGTGTGGTACTTAGAGCACAACTGAAGGACTCCAAGCTTGCTGAAGGACGATGTCAAAGTTAAAGATATCTTCCCAGAAAACTTCAAGAACTAACTAAGATATGTTTACGGGTATGACATCACCGCAACTTCACCCTTTGATGAGGCTGACGACTTGTTATAAGAGGTAGAAAAATACTAGATGGCCAACCTGAAAAAATCACTTTCACTTCGTTTGATTTCCATGCTATATGTTGGAAATATTTGCAGTCTTATGAACAACCCTGCGTGCTTTACTGTCTTGGAGCTGAACTCAGCTATTAAAGAGATCCTGCAGAAAGAAACAGACCGAGTGCTGGCCTCTCCTCAATTCCTGGACCTGTCTTCTAGTACATTCTTAAGAATACTGGAACAACGAGTTTGCAACGTGCCTGAGATTGAGCTTTGGAGGGCAGCCATAAACTGAGCCAAAAACCAACCAAAAACCAAACCAAAAACCAAGGAAACTTGGATAGCCAAGTTTTGAGTGATCAACCATAATGTTTTGACCAATACCAAAAAATAAACTTGGCATGGCATGAGTGGACTGGGAATCCAGTGACTTGAGGGTTTGACATAAAAAAATCTATATTTGGTCAATACATTTATTTTACTCTACGTATTATTTTAATAAACTATTTTGATTTTTTTCATACTATACATGTGGTCAGATTAGTATCATTATTTTACAAATTAGTTTTATGTTTGAGGCTTTGGGAAAGGCAATTGGTGGGAAGTGGCCACATAGTCTTTAGATTTGTCTGAATTAAAAAGGATACTTTTTCACTGTTCATTTGTGGGGAAAACCCGGAGAGATCTTACCCACTTTCACACGATGAATTTGAGGACAATAGTTAATATCATAAAAAAAACACTACTTTGAATTTACTTTACATTGTAATTACATACAATGAGGGAAGAACTCTGGACATGCTGCTTGCTTCAATTCATGATTGTAAAATAGAAAGGTAAAGTGAATATACCTTCCCAGATAAAGTCTTTCACTTGATGGCAGCACTAATCAACACACTGAACCGCACAAAATAGTTTGATAATTTTCCTCTAGAGTTCAGGAAGTTTAAGGATAGCCCAGACAGGTACTCCATGGAATACACTTTTAAAGGTTGGTGTATCTTCTCTCTACCATGCATAGACTGTCCATTCAAACCTTTTACTTTTGGATAGCACCCCTATATCTGAGTGTTAATACATTTCTCTTAGCTCTCTGTGTTTTCGTATCGCAACCTCCAATATCTTGAAATGGTCTGTATATTTTCTCTGAACTCTATTCTCAAATCCAGAAAAAAAGTTTTCGGTTCTTTTGTCAGTGACTAAGTTTCTGAAGTATGGTTGAAACTATTCATGATAAATACTTTTGCATTTAAAATACATAATTTCTTATTAATATTTTGATTTTTCTTTTAAAGCTCAGTATTGTGTGGTATTTTATGTGTGGTTTTATACATATTTAGTTATATTAGTTTTATACATCGATGGTGAGAGCTTCATAGTTACTCTTGACATTCTCTGTAAGCCTGTCATAAAAAGAAAATGCTCCTCCAGACAGAAACAGAGGAAGAACTGTCTGCAATTCTTTGACCTTGTGTATCTTCCAAACCAACTCTAGTTTCTTTAGCCACTAAAATCCCCACATCCATCGTGCTGTTTAATCAAGTCTGAGAACTTAACACTGGTACCTGATATAATGCAAAACAGCTTGTAATTAATTAAACATACTAATTTAAACAAAAAGAAAAGATTTTTAATTCTTTTACAAAAGACAACTTTAACCACAGAACAGTACTCAACTAGTAAGTTTATTGCTATGACAACTGAAATCAATAAACATGATTCAAAAGATAACCGAATTGAAATATTAACAATAAACAGTTGATCTCAGTTTATATTACAAGCACAGATGTTAACAGAAAAACTAAACATTAAATAAAAAAAAAACAATCATAAGAAAATAATTATTTCACATTTATAATATTAATTTATATTACAAGCACAGATGTAAACAGAAAAACCAAACATTAAAATCTAAAAATAAACAATCATAAGAAAATGATTATACTGGGTGAATAAGAAGTCAATACCCCCTCAGCTAATATTTTTCCAAGTAAATATACAGAGATATCCTTTTGGTGATCGTGTAATCTTAGCAGAAAGTTTCATTTTATGATTTTGAAATTTTTGAGTGCCCCCCAAAAGGGGGGATTTTGGGGGCAAATCAAATATTTTAAATGTAAACCCCCTGCAAATGACACCTCATTTTGAAGGATTCACAAAAACTTAAAGAATGGTGAAAACTAGAGGTCGCTATCTCTTCTCTATCCAAAATAGTAGCCCGTCAAATGTTGTGGAAAATCAATGGTAAAATTGGGTCGTAATGGTAATATTGGCTAACATTTTGGATAGAGAAGAGATAGCGAACTCTGGTTTTCACCATTCTTTAGGTTTTTGTAAACACTTCAAAATAAGGTGTCACTTGATGGGGGTTTGCATTGAAAACATCTTAGTTGACCGAAAATCCCCCTTTGGGAGAGCACTCAAAACTTTTAAATGTTAATCCCCATTTAGTGACACTTCGTTTTGCAGTGATTACAAAAACTTAAAGAATGGGGAAAACCAGAGTTCGCTATCTCTTCTCTATCCAAAATGGTAGCCAATATTACCATTGCGAACCAATTTTACTATTGATTTTCCACAACATTTGACGGGCTACCATTTTGGATAGAGAAGAGATAGCGACCTCTAATTTTAACCATTCTTTACGTTTTTGTAAACCTTTCAAAATGAGGTGTCACTTGAAGAGGGTTTACGTTTAAAATATTTGAGTTGCCCCCCAAATCATTTGGGGGGACACTCAAAAATTTCAAAATCATAAAATGAAACTTCCTGCTATGATTGCGCGACCACCAAAAGGTATCTCTGTATATTTACTTGGAAAATGTTAGATGGGGGGGGTCTTGTATTTTTATTCACCCTGTAGTTAAAATAACAATTCTCCCTCTTTAGTTTTCTTAATTTATTTTTAATATTTCAAAGACATTGGATCACCTGCAGAAAGTTTTTTGAAATAATCAAAACATAAACAACCATGAGAAAATAATTGTCATTTGATCAGCTAGTACAACTTTTGACTGTCCAATAGTCAATGGTATAACATAACATAGGGTGTCTGGCTCACTAACGATCAGTCTAACCCAGGTAGTTTAAAATTCAGTTCTTTGTTTTACAGACATTAAAAGAAAGGTTATGGCTCCAGGCTTATCCATGGCTAAAATATTGGACAAATTTGTGATGATGAATCCATTCTAAATTAAATAAACTCGGAGGCACATCATCATTACATGTTAAAGCTATTTAATCTTTGTAAGATATGCCAGCTAGGATTTTGTTTTAATCAAACAGTTTCGTGCGACTCTGTGGTGGAAGAGAAGCAAGATAAGACCACATTAACCCGCTGACACTGCCGCGCTAATCTTAGTGTAAATTTTATATTTTACTGCCAACGAGAAACTTTTGTCATGGTTAAAACTAAAACTGTAAAAAGATGTTTTACACAACTGTTAAAGATCTTTTACACACCGAGATGGGGTTTAAAGTTAAATTTTGTAGGTAAGAATTAAACTCTGTTTACTCATATACCTAAAATTAAAACTTAAACTGTGATAATGAAATGTTAATACACCTTTAGAGAGCATTTTTATAGTTAAACCTCGTAGGTAAATAAGCAATTCTTTCTTCTCTTATACCTACAATTTAAAACACTAAATAAAAAATTAATGCTTAATCTTTTAATTTCCTAAATTATATTTTGGACCAACTGTTCTAAAACCTAATCATGTCCTTTTTCGTTTTAGCTGATTTGGATTTACTTCAGAAGAACCGGATTACATATTTGTTTATAATTTATAGGCTTAGAGATAATAATTGTGACAAAACAACATGTCTAATCATTAGTTATGCTGTAATCTAAATTTAGGTCTGGATAATCGTAAAAAGCAGAAATTTATATTTTATTATGAACACATTTAACCCACGTTCTTGTCATTTTCTTTCTAATATCCAAGTTTTTTTATATATTTTAAACCGGTTTTAAAAGACGAAAACGTTTTCTATTAAAGTTTTCCAATTATTTATTATATTTATATTGTTATGGTTTTGATTAATTGTCATGTGTACACAGGGTCAACTGTTACACGTCAACCAAAGTTTTTGAGTATAATTATTTATACTTATATAGTCATTACCTAACAATTCTTCTTATTGAGAAAGATTTATTACAACTGTTACAAACAGTGAACATGAAATTGATACAAACAAGTAATAATGTCGCAATAGGAGTGTTTATTTACATACAAAATATATCTATATACATTTTTCTCATGCCAATATAATTTTTTAAGGCAAGGGTCACTCGAACTCAGTAGCCAATTGTCCAGCGACTATTCCCAACTACTCGGCCGTTGTAGACAAAACGTCACTGCATTACCTTGCAGAAATTCTATGAAAAAGTATAAAAAAATGTGCGCAAAAACTCCCCCATTTCTCCCCATTTAATAGAAAATATGGTTTTAAGTCGGGAAAATATCTTTAGATTGCACATCTCGCTGATGCTTTTCTTTGTAAAGCTGAAAAAATTAAGTAAGAACTAAAGTTCAGAAATAATTTTGTGTGATAGTAATATTGTTAAGATTACGATTTATTTTTACTTAAGTTAAATTTACTTTTATAGACATCCTCGGTGGTTGATACCTGTTTGAATGGTTTAGTTGAAAAATTTTAGATTTTTATTAAACTTTGTTTAACTTGCAATGTAAACGCATTACGCGTATATTTATCGTATCAATTTATATTTTTTTACTCTTTTACTTCTTTATTATTTTATAATATTTTACTCCGGGATATTAATTTGGATTAGAATTATATTATATATTTATTATTTAATATTCACTTCCACGTTAACTAATCACAAAAATATTCAATCCCGTGTCTTTTCAACCTGATTACACTGATTAAACCATCAGTAACTTATTCTAAATAGGTTTTTTCAACAGATTTTAAAACCACTGTTAAACCAGGTGATAAAAAGGATTATGTAGTTATCTGACAATTATTTTTATTTCATACATTTGCCTAAGCTCTATTTCCCTTCATTTTCAATAATACGTACAACATGATTTTAATTATAATCAATATAATTGAGGATAAATGTTTACGGTAACTTTAAAAGATGCACTGTTGAAATACTGCCTGCGTACAAAGATTGCTCTATAAATAGTCAAATATATCATTATAATTAGCTCTATCGTAAAAATGGCTACTGCTAGAAAAAATTACGAACTAAGTATTTATAAAGACATATTTTATTACAAAGGTCATCAATATTAAATACGATACAGCCACTTGTTTTAAAATATACAGTGTTTAATTAATTGGTAAGTTTTACAAGCTTGGATTATCGATCTTTTGATACTTCTCAGGATGACGGGCGAGAAGAGTAAAGCAGACATCACTACCGTGGACGCTGAAGTCTGAAAAAATAAGGCCATTAGAGTGGGAGTTGTAACAATTACTACTCACAGGAAAGCTTTATGTCTATTCATTTTTTTGTGGTGTCTTTAAAAAGATTTACAAAATTCCTATGGCTGTTAACTTAGCCCACATTTAACTCTATGTCTTCATAAAGATAATTCCTAACTTATGTTTTATTTATTTGTCTGATGTGGTAAGTCTTAGTTTTTATCTTATAATAAATGAATTACTTAAAGAATAAACAGGTTTAGTAAGTTTCAATATAAGATTTATTAAGAGCTTTTAAATATACTGGTTTAATTCTATGGGGACTAACAATGGTAACTTAGAAAATGACGGGGCTTCCAAAAGTGGGTGAAAAGCTTCTAGACTATATAAGTGCGTGGCAAATGCGGCATATGCGCTGGCTTGGCAGGTGCATCAATCGATGGGCAGGTGTTCTGTAATGGTTTCAGTATGATGCCTTCGATGAGATACTCATAGCTGGGGATCGTCTGTATTCGAAATCCCGTCATGAGTTTTCCATCGTGAATAGGTACTTGTTTCCCGAAGACCTTGCCAGAAACTTTGATATTTCTGACAAACGTATTTCTATAGAGGGAATATCGTGTCAGTGACGGTTTGTACCCGAGAGGCGGAGCTGGCCTCGGCGAAACTGTCAGTTACTTATCTTCTGTGTTGCGAGAAATTTCGTCCGTCGATTCTCTCGACGGCGGATTTCTGTTTACAAGACAAATTGGTAACAGTTTCATTTTGGCGTCGCCAAGGGCAGTTCTTCATATTTGACTCCCATTCCGTGAACGAACGCCGTCGCCGAGACATTGATGAAGTCAAAAATAAGGCTCGGCTGTATTTGTGCGATAATCTTTCTTCCCTGGCCTCCCTCTTATTGGTAAATACGGCGTTCGTCGGTGGTCAGACTCTGTTACTAAACTTAAATTTTCCGTCCATCACACGGTCCATACGATCGGATGTCTAGACAGTGATTTGACCCAAGTCTTAGAATCTCCATCTCAGACAGTTACTAAGGGAACCAAAGGTCCTGGAAGACCAAAGTAAATTAAAAGAGGTCGTCCAAAAACTATAGACACTACTCGGGAGGAGCAGGTGGATGCGGCTAGGAAGAGGTATTACACCACAGAGATGAGAATTAGTGGTACACAAAATAACCCTGAAGTGAATAGAAGTGCTGTTCGGGAGTACGACTTGCGTCATCCTGGTGCTTCTGCCGAAAGAGTTAAGATTTTTCGACTGGAAAATCCGAAACTGTCCGAACTCCAACACCTGCCAGGTCCACTTGCTCGATCCGTAGTGAAAAATGGCCCACTGTCTGTTTGGAGTGGAGAATTACTGGAATCTATAGAACCTTATAAATTGAAGAGGGTCAGCCTCTGGGTGGACGACATATTCAGATGTCGTCATTGCCACGCACGGCTCTTCGAGGAAGAGAAAAACAGAAAACAATGGTGTTGCGGAGAGGGAGCATTCAACGTTCTTGACCTCCCTCCTCTGCAAGAACACATTAATTCTGATCGTCACTTCCTGGAAAGAGTCCGTGCGTACGACATGTTTGCTTTCAGCGCGCTCGAAGTGTCAGGCGAGAACCGTCATCCCAGTGGTCTTTCTTTTTTCAAGATCGAGGGAAGAAAGTACCACCAGGTCTACAATCTGGACGCCCCAGGACAAAAGTTCACCACTCGAAGTGACTAGTAGATCTACCCATGGCCCTGTTCTCGGTGATTGGCAGACATGCGTTGAAGTGCACAATGGTGGTGGTCTACTCAATGGTGGTAACATATACAACTGCAAACAGCTGAGAATACTTGATCAGCTTTTTTCCCCACTCTTACTTTGTAGGTCATAGGTGTGTTTCTTTCAAAGATAGTATGGGGTTCTGGAAAGTCGCAAAATGTTAGCGTTAGTGTCACCCATGAAGACGTATGTGTTGCAGTCATTTTTGTTCTCATAGTAATGTCTAAGAGCGTTAGTAAAGTTGTCTAAGTCACTGTCATGTGTACGGTATACAGTCAGAACGTTAGATCTAGTTCCTTGATGGACAAAGTCCAAGGTCAGTCCATGCACGTCACCCAGCTCCAGTTCCTTGCATTCACACACATTCACTCTCTCACTCACATACATCATGACCCCATCATTTTTATTTTTTCCCCGAGTCGTGCAATACAATTTATACCCCTCTTTGTCCAACCCCGACCCCCCATCCCTACCCAGCCATGTCTCCCCAAGCGCTATGAAATCAAACCTTACATCGATTGACTGTAACATAAATAGAAGTGTATCGACATTTTTATTGTAACTACGAATATTCATGTAGAAAAAATTGTATGAGCAACTTTTAAAAACAGAGCTTATGTCCTTAAAACTATCAACTATTGTACAGTCTATCTGCCTATATTGATCAAGAAACAAATTGGAATCCTCCATGTTCCCTAAAAAATGCAAACAAAATGATTTTGAGCTATTTCAAGATTGAATCAAAACAAAAACCAGTCGCCGCTGAAAGGCCCCACCCAGTCCCTCGTCCACTAATGAAAGCTATCGATTACAAATTTAAGTTATCTGTCAGCTTCATTACACACACTTATCTTTCATGACATGCAAAAATTTAAATGTTAATTAACTACTTGGAAAATTAATTTTCTTGGCCTTTCTGTATAAGGTCCATGTCTTATTTCGTTTCATCACATTTATTCTAAAGCAATATTTTATATTTAATATTAATAGTCAAACAAATGAAGTGGTAAATATGTTGATTAAATATGAATATATAAGGCAATAGATGAGATTTGTTTATTATATTTTTTTACTGTTTTTAGCATGTCATTAAATTAGATTAACTCTTAAAATAAATAGATACAAATTCATTTTTCTTTTAAAATATCAACTAAATATACCTTTAAGTGTAAATGGCTTAGTAATAACGGGTGTCCATAAAGTCTTGACAACATTTGAAATAGTTGTTGTTCGCAGAATTGATGGGATTATACATGTTTTATATATATGTTGTTTAACAGTTGATTTTATCAAGTTTTGTTTGTATATGTTGGTAACACATAATTTCATTGTTAAGTGTGATACCAAACAAAAGTTACAATTATTGTGTCTGTCGTAAAAATGGCTACTAAGGAAGAAAAAGCTCAATGTGTTTTGTATCTTCACGAGTCTAATTCACCCGTTTACGTTCAAAGACAGATCAGATTGCACTATGGGAGCAAGCTCCAAACTATAGATAAATTATTCGTTGGTTTAATAACTTCAAGAACAATGGAAGTGTTGTGGACCTGCCGCGTTCAGGTAGGCCTAAAATTACAGAAGAAACCGTTGATGTCGTTAGACAATGCTTCGCACGCAGTCAACGTACATCGGTTCGCAAAGCTTCCAGGGAACTTGGTTTACCACTGTACATAAGATTTTGCGTAAAAAAACTCAAACTAAGCGCATACAAGATTCAACTATTGCAATTTTTGAAACCGAATGATTACCCTTACCGAGCTTCTTTTGCTAATTTTAGATTTCATTCATGTAGATAACAACTATCTTAGATATCACACCTTTAGACTTCTTCTTTTGGGGCTTTGTGAAAGACAAGGTTTATGCTACACCTGTCTCAGAAATGGGCGTGTTGAAGACCAGGATCAGAGAAGCAATTTCAACAATCACTGGAGAAATGTTGGCAAGTACTTGGGAGGAGATTGACTTGGGCCTGGAAATTCTACAGGACACAAATGGGTCACATGTGGAAGTGTACTAATGTTATATGAATTGTATATAAAACTTTTTTCCATGCTCTTTCTAAAAAATAAAATTTCACTTTTGTATGTCTAATGGTTTTCTTTTTATTACATAACAAAATGTTTTCAGGACTTTATGGACACCCGGTATAATTAATTTGTGTAGCATGCCCTTGCAAAAATACATTGATCCATTCTCCATACCCAAACTGTTACATCAAAGGGTTACCGTGGTAATTAAAAAAAATCAATGTAACTTAGACACAAACAATTAAACACACATTTAAAATTTCAAGTTAGATAAATTCAAGTAAAAATGATCGGACTGATGCTATGTTATGTTTTTATCTTGGATTCGGTGCATTGGTCGCCCCATGCCACTGGACGACCTGGGCCGCACTGTACATGGGGAATGATACTTTCCCAACTCCCCTAACACCAGTATAAGCTCCCAGAGGATAAGGGGTGCTTGAGGATACCGGCATAAGTATAGCGGCATATGGATACCAGCATATGGATAGCGGCATATGGATAGCGGCATATGGATAGCGGCATATGGATTCCAGCATATCGATAGTTGCATATGGATTCCAGCATACGCATACCAGCATATGGATACCAGCATACGCATACCAGCATATGGATACCAGCATACGCATACCAGCATACGGATACCAGCATACGCATACCAGCATACGGATACCAGCATACGCATACCAGCATATGGATACCAGCATACGCATACCAGCATATGGATACCAGCATACGCATACCAGCATATGGATACCTGAGGCACGGCTTGCCCTCTTGGAGCTTATCAACAACATCAACAACATTGAGAGACAAAGGTGACAAAATTACATAAAAAAACCATTCATTTTACAAAGGTACTAAAGTGTAAACAATAGAAAACTAGCTGTGGAAAATAAAAAGGAAAATGAACTTGAACTTTATTTTTGACAATTGAATTATTTAGATATCGACTAAATAAAAACATACCTCGTCTTGCAGTTGAAATGTTTTATTTTACAAATAATAAACAAATAATAAAGGTGATATACAAAATCATTACCTAACTTAGGCCTAAGTTTATTAAAATTTCAAACACAACCAACTGGTAGGCCTATGTTATCCTAATTAATCAGGTTAGCCTATTGAAAAAAAAATTGTCTTGTTTTAACTTATACCCTAAGTTATGTGTTATAGTCCAGGCGCCAAACGGGTTGAGTATGCACTAAAAGTCTGACAAAATTTGACTTTTGATTATTGTTGGGGACATCTAGTAGATGAAAAAAATCGATGATGTCGCATTTCTAGGGTGGTCACAACTCGGGGGGGAGGGGGGGGGAAGTTACGCGGGTCATCGGTTTACGTTTTCGCGTCTAACTCACAAACGGTTAAAGATAGAAAGGTGAATTAAGCGTCTATCTACGCCTAAATATATTGTCTTTTAAAAAGGTCATTACAACCTTTCTTCTATCTCTTATACTTTAGGCGCTAATCAACATTTATTGCAAAAAATAAAATTTAAAAATACTTTAAAATGAAATATCGGAAATATTGCGCTTGTTTAGGGCATGTTACAAACTATTTATGGTTAGAAAAACTAACAAGTAGTACAACAACACCAAGTTTAAAGAAATCCGTGCAAAAACAACAGAGCTACGTTGATTTCAGTAAGAGTAAACGTGGAAAATTCGTAGTAGTATTGAGGCGCGCATGGATGGTACACGTAGCCCACAGTCAATATAGGTTTGATGTTGTAAGTAACTATGGGAAAGCTGAATTTTTCTATGCTGTTAGACCATGTTGAGATTATCATTTTCCCGAAAGTCAACACTCCTCCCCCCTTGTGCTTTCCTCTAACCCCCCTTTTAAGATAAATTTACAGCCTCTTAGCAATTAAGCTATAACTTTAAAACGGGTAAGGATAATAATGCAATATTTTATTAATCATTTTGCGTTACGATAATCTACAAAAAGAATTATTAGATGAATAAATATTTAAAAAGAAGTATTATAGATTTCTGAAGAAGAAGAAGAAGATAATGTGTTCATTGTAATAAAATATCAATACAGTGTTTTTTTTATTTAAATGCAAAGAACAATGGTCAAATACCGTCTGTTTTGTGTTAGACACACTGATTTTAATATATTTTAAAACAGTTTAAAAAAAATCCATGAATCACATACAATTATTCATAAAATAAACTGATTTCCACTACAGAACATACACAAATAGCACTACATACTAATAGATCAGATATCAATTGAATGAATAATAAAATTTAAATGTAGCCTACTGAGAATCTGAATTTTTCCTACAAACAGTTAATAATTCATAAAACAAACCTGTTACTTTTATCATTTACTTTGATAGATACTTAACAAACAATATTTTATAAATTTTTTTAAATTATATAGATTTTTCCAATTTTTGCATTGATATCTCAATTCTTAAATTTAATAATTATACTCCATTATCAATTCCCACCCTTTACTCCACGCCTCTTTAAGATAGTTTCCAAGTGCCCGCCAATCTTTGCCATTTTAAAATTCAAAAAAACTCATATTCATTTAAATATAACTTGTTAGACCAAAATTGACGTAACTTTTTTTAAATTGGACATTCTGCTATAAAAGGGTACACGTTTCATCCCGGTTGAGATTACATAGTGAACATACATACATTTTATTTTCCATATAGAGTTAACTTTTTATTAGACGACCCCTTTTATTTGTAAAAAAAGTTTTTAGGGATGGTTACGAATAAAAAATATATATCCACCATTTTCCAATATGGCCAACAACTTTGTTATTTCTTATGGAATACGCTGTATTTTATTATTGTTTTAGAATTTAAAAGCTATTTTTTTATTCGTGAAATTTGTTCTCTAAACCTACCCCATTTAGGAGTTACAGCGTGTTATATCTAAAAGAAAGGCTTGTGGTGTACATTCGGCATCCTGTAGCTCATAAACGAGTAAGTTGAGAGAGAAAGTGCAAAGAATAAATAAGTCACATATAAGTCCTCGTTCAAAAAAATATATAAAATACGTTAAAAATACTGATTTTGTTGTTTTAAAAATGACCACCATTTTCAAAAATGCTAGCTTACTTTGATATTGGAACAATTTATTTTATGGTTTTTTTTATGTAGATGTGATTTGAAAAATTGTTTATTCTTTGTATTTCCGCTCTTAAACTTACTCGTTTATGAGCTACAGGATGCAGGATGTACTCACAAACCATTTCTTTTTCGATGTAACTCCTAAACAAGTAGCTTTAGAGAAAAATGTCAAGAATAAAAAGGTTTAAAAATTGTGCGTTTACATTCTAAAACAATCATAAAATACAGGGTATTCCATAGGACTAACAAAGTTGTCAGCCATATTGGAAAATGGCGAACATATTTTTAAAATTCGAAACCACTAAAAAAACATCTTAAAATAAAGGGTAGTGTCCCATAAAAAGTTAACTCTATATCTCATAATAAAAAAGTTATCTATTGGTTCACTTTAGGTGAGACACCCTGTATAATAAAATGAGGCTCTGGCGTACAGCAGCAAATGCACGATATTCATTCATATGTATCCACTACAGTCTGTATATGTACTGAATGAGCTACATAACGTTAATATAATCTATATAAAGCGGCAAATTCAAATACGAAAACCATAATATACGTAATTTTTTTCATTGTTGCGGTGCACAAAAAAGCCAGAGTCCTGTAAAATCAATATACTGTACTATCTATAACCACTATATGTAATCAAACTGTTAATAACTATTAATCATTTTAAAATGTAAACTATGAACCCCAAATTTTGTATCAAACATTTTGTTGTGCGACCTCGTATAAAAAATCTACAAAGAAAAGTTTCATAAATTAATCCGTAAAAAATATTTTTTTATGTTTATGATATTTTTAACTATGAATATTTAGGATACCATGGTAAATACACTTTTTGTAGAATATCGTAACGCAAAATGATTAATAAAAGATTGCGTTATTATCCTTACCCGTTTTAAAGTTATAGCTTAACACTATTTGTGCTGTCGACATGTTTGAACATAAAAGTTGCATTTATTTCAATGTTAAGCAACTGCGGGAATTCCCGTCATCAGCACCCAACGTGTTAATTGCTAAGAGGCTGTAAATTTATCTTAAAAGGGGGGTTAGAGGAAAGCACAAGGGGGGAGGAGTGTTGACTTTCGGGAAAATGATAATCTCAACATAATCTAACAGCATAGAAAAATTCAGCTTTCCCATAGTTACTTACAACATCAAACCTATATTGACTGTGGGCTACGTGTACCATCCATGCGCGCCTCGATACTACTACGAATTTTCCACGTTTACTCTTACTGAAATCAACGTAGCTCTGTTGTTTTTGCACGGATTTCTTTAAACTTGGTGTTGTTGTACTACTTGTTAGTTTTTCTAACCATAAATAGTTTGTAACATGCCCTAAACAAGCGCAATATTTCCGATATTTCATTTTAAAGTATTTTTAAATTTTATTTTTTGCAATAAATGTTGATTAGCGCCTAAAGTATAAGAGATAGAAGAAAGGTTGTAATGACCTTTTTAAAAGACAATATATTTAGGCGTAGATAGACGCTTAATTCACCTTTCTATCATTAACCGTTTGTGAGTTAGACGCGAAAACGTAAACCGATGACCCGCGTAACTTCCCCCCCTCCCCCCCGAGTTGTGACCACCCTAGAAATGCGACATCATCGATTTTTTTCATCTACTAGATGTCCCCAACAATAATCAAAAGTCAAATTTTGTCAGACTTTCAGTGCATACTCAACCCGTTTGGCGCCTGGACTATTACGGCTAATATTCTGTGATTATTCACAACAGGGAATTACACACACAGTTAAAACAGCAAAAGATATTCAAGCGAGTACAGCTAAAAAATGTTATTATGTGTAGTCAAATCGAGAAACAAAAATAATAGTGAGAACCATATATGGTACTGCAACTCCGACCTTTCGAACTGCCTTACCGAACACAGAGTGGGGAGGGTATATTAAAAATACGATTCTGTATGCATTTCCTGGTGTATGTGGATGCGTACACTCTAACACTACCAAAGCCATTAAATTACAATGCTATTCTCCATAAGAATGACATGACAATCGCAAAAGTGGTAAACACCTTCAAATTTTGAATTTAATCTTAAGTTTTGGGGGTCAAAGAGTAAAGTAACGAAAAAACATAAAATTATTAAAATTTAAAGTAAACCAGAGTGAATACAAAGCAGTAATAGTATTTGCAAAAATAATTTACTTAGGTTGGAATAAGTAGCGAAAACCACAAGAAATTTGAAAAAAATACCAATTTTTGAAAGTAAGGCGATCTTTAGGGTTAAAGGGGTGTGATTTTCGGAAAACGCTTAACACGGTTTTGTAGAAAATTTAATTCCTAACTTACGATTTTCTTTCAAATCTGTTCGTGCTCTTACCGTTTTTAGTTATAGCCCTTTCAGAAAGACTTGTTTAGTCGTTTTTAGGTGTCCACAATTTTGGATTTTTGCTGGGGTTAAAATTTGAAAACGGGACTTTTGCAAATGTCACCGTTAATTTAATACTACTACGATACTAAAAAATTTCACGTATCTTGCACGTTTCTAAACGGTTCAGATGAGCACACCAAAGTCGGCCACTTTCAATGTTATTCACCATAAGAATAACATGAGGCGCGTAAAATCTTTCAAATTTTGACACTAAAGCTAAGGGTCAAGGAGTAAAGTTATGAAAAAATGGTAAATAAACCAAATTTAAAGTAACCCAGATTAAATACAAAACATTGATAGTATTTGCAAAAATTATTTACTTAGGTTGGAAAAAGTAGCGAAAACCGTAAAAAATTTGAAAGAAATTTACCAAATTTTGAAAGTAGGGCGTTTTTTGAAGCTAAAGGAGTGCAATTTTCGAAAAAAACGCCCAACAGTGTTTTGTAGAAAATTTAATTCCTGACCATGAAAATTCTTTCATATCTTTTCTAGCTCTTACCATTTTTTATCTATAGGCGTTTGAAAAAAACGTGTTTTGTCGTTTTTAGATGTCCGCTATTTTGGATTTTTTTTTGGGGGGGGGGGGGGTTAAAATTTGAAAATGGTGCTTTTGCAAAATTCACCGCTAATTAAAGATCCCATACTACGATACTACCAAACTTTCAAGTCTCTATCACGTTACTAAACGGTTCAGATGAGCACACCATAGTCGACCACTTTCAATGCTATTCCCCTTAAGAATAACATGGGAGAGAAATTCGAGATTTCGGGGGGGTTAAAATTTTAAAATGTCACTTTTCATAATTTTCCTGGGGTTTGGGCCCAGTACCTACTAGCGTGCCAAATTACAACTCCCTATCACCTCTAGAAGTGCTCAAACATTTGTATCCCCTAGTGAGTTAATGTCCAATTATAACTTTCTCCTTAGTTATAACAAAATGGATGATAGTTACCAATATAGAGTCGGTGCATCACCTTTGTACTACATGCAATAAAAAATAATAGGGTCTGGTTTAAATTTGGTACTTCTCTAGGCAATTGTTCCTAATACTTTTGGAACTAAGCAATTTAAAACTTAGACCACACTTTGGAATGAAATTGACTTAGGCAAAATGTCCTATACAGTGATTTTAACATTGTAAAGACCTGGCAGGATCTGGGGAGAGGCAATAGTTAAAGCTCTGGAAGTCACATGTACATTGTTGAATGGTACAGCTGGTGAATTCACATAAATAACACTTTCCACAGAAGTTTTGATTTTCTTTGAACTAATCTCGAAAAATAATACTATAATTAAGATTTTATTATTTTGCAATTTCTTACAAGGATATAATTTTATTATCAGTGCGTGGAGAATGCGGCCTATTATATGTCCTGGCTTGGCAGGTCTTCTGTAATGGTTTCAGTACTGATGCCATCTATGATATACTCATTGCTGAAGATCGTTTGTATTCGAAATCCCGTCACGAGTTTTCCTTCGTGAATAGGTACTTGTTTCCCGAAGACCTTGTAATAAACTTAATACAGATGATTGAGATAAATCAATTGATGCTCTGAAATATGCTAAGTTTATTATGATATTGTAATATGTCTATGTCCAAAAAAAAAAAAAACATTATTTCACTGAATTTAATATAATAAAACAAGATTTGAGGGTTAATCAGAATAACGGTTTGAAGTACGTAGATCTTGATAAACTTAAGTTATAATTAGGTATATTCATCAATGCCGATTTAAAATGTCCAATGAAACTTTGTTATAACAAAATGGACGATAGTTACCAATTTGGCGACTCTGTCATCACCTTTGTACTAAGCAATAAAAAAATAGGGTCTGGTTTAAATTTGGTACTTTTCTTGGCAGTTGTCCCTAATACTTTTGGAACTAAGCAATTTAAAACTTAGACCACACATTGGAATGAAATTCATTTAGGACAAATGTCCTATAAAGTGATGTTAGCACTGTAAAGACCTAGCAGAATTTGGGGAGAGGCAATGGTTGAAGCTCTGGAAGTCTCACGTCCATAGTTGAAAGGTACAGCTGGTGAATTCACATAAATAACACTTGCCACAGAAATTTTGATTTTCTTTGGACTAATTTCGAAAAATAATACTATATTTAAGATTTTATTATATTGCAATTTTCTTCCAAGGATATATTATTTGTTATAAGTGTGTCTGTGGGGTGATGGGATATTATATAACATAGAACAAAATTGGATGAAATAATACATAATATCAAGGAGAAACATTTTAAATAACTGATAACACATTATTAGGGGCATCAGCAAACATTATAGGAGAAAACACACAAAAAAATAGAGAAATTAATATTAATGATGAACGAATTACATGTGTGGGTACTTGTGTAGGTTTTCTGAGAAAAAAATTCTCTATGAATGATAATTACTTTATTGGCTAGCGTTTTCCTAGTACATTGTCAACTAATACTTGTACTAACAGCC
The DNA here is from genome assembly GCF_028750875.1 of Macrosteles quadrilineatus. Taxonomy (NCBI): domain Eukaryota; kingdom Metazoa; phylum Arthropoda; class Insecta; order Hemiptera; family Cicadellidae; genus Macrosteles; species Macrosteles quadrilineatus. The sequence continues at coordinate 85,472,861 of NW_026542595.1, forward strand.
AAGTACTTAACTCACACTGTTTGGATCAATGTCAAAAAATTAATTAAACTTGACTTATTATGCATGGATCATTATTTGGTGTATCAAAACTCAAATCACTGTTAATTGTTAATCATATATATTGTATTTAATTGTTAAAGCTTATGTATAAACCAATATACTATATTGTTCAATCGAGTACAGCTAACTTTAGGATAGGGGCATCAGTAAATTAACGTTTTAGCTTGAGTTTCCAATTTAATCTGACATGGAGATACAGCATATTAAGCTACCATATATAGGATAGTTTTAAAATATCACCCGTATTCTCCTGAACTCCCTAACGATACAACCTGATGTATTATGTTCATGTAAAATGTTGAAAAGTACAATTTATCGCACGCAAATCATTGCACTCATCAATGGCCACATATTATATAACATTTTATAATCTCACTAAACCCCCTCATTTTCCCCAAATTAGCCCTTTATAGATTCTCAAAGCTGGAACCCTATGTACAAGAAACATGACCACTTGAAGATCGTGAAAATATAGATTCAAGTGAATGGCCACTTTTTATCTATTAGATTACCGTGACAGTTAACTTGCCATTTACATTTTGTTTATAGTGTACCCACATAGTTTCTGATGATATTTGTATTTCTTAAGATAATGGATCAATTAACTCATCCATTACAAAACATTGTTTAAAAAACATTGAATGAAAATTACCCACACTCGTTAATTACCAAAACGGTCATTCATTAGTAATGCGATGTATTGACTGCGTACATAATCAAATTTTGTGACACATTTCAGTTTAGTAGATATAGTAGTTTCGTAACCCCCCAGAATAAAACGCACAAACACAGATATAAAACAAACTGCCCTTAGAATATTTAAAGTAAAATCTCACTTATTTGTCATACAATAATCCAGCAGACTCAACAACTTGTCATCGGTTTTATGCACTTCTTAAAATTGAAGAAGCGAGAATCTACGTGCAATATGCAGCCTGGTGCAGTAACAGATCACAATTAATTTAACCTTGAAATGTGGTATGATACCTTATAGCAATAGCTATTTAGCAGTATTATTGCTGTTCTCGTCATAACGGTTATTTTATACAGATCTCAGTGGTTACATATTTACTGTCATAAGTTGGATTCAGATTTCGTACGAGACTTGATTCATTTTGCTCTTATAAACTCCTTTACAGCCTAAATAAAACTGTCCATACATCGACTACCCCTACTATAACATTCAAAGTATTGTTACACATTCCTAATGTTGTAATGGCTTAACTACATGGCACCTTGCAATACTATAGTGCAGAAAACACTGGATTGTATGATCAAAGCGTCTGTAATTGTATCCTAATGAAGTGACTAAAGCGTCGACGTGATTGCATTTTAGCACAATTAGGACGTCCTGAATCCTGGTACAAGAAACGTCGAATTGACTGTTGTAAATGCAATCAAAAAGTTTAATTTTGGTTTAAAGTGTTGAGATTATACTAGTGTAAATTGTTAGGTAAAAAATTATTTTCTATCAATTAAAAGGAATAATAATAATAATGTAAAGTGTGAATGAGACAGCTACGGAGTGATCCAAAAGGTTTTTTTGTTTTATAGTCCTCGTGTATTTATAATAAAAAATTAAAACATAACTTTATAGATTTAACTATGAATGCAAGTGTTGGATCTATATGAATCTGAATATTACAGTGTGAATAATAAACTTGCATATGAGTAACGGTTTATGGGAATGGTATACATAAGTTCTTTTTTTAATTAAAAGAAATAGTTAGACCTTGTCAAAATCGATTAGATGTCAACTTTATCATCCAATAGTCAACACGTAAACTCTTTTCAAAACTCCGAGGAAACTAAAATATAGAACCTTGATTCTCCACACTCGTACAAAAGAAAATTACTGAAGTTGAAAATTGAATTTCAGAATGTGGTGCACTATGGGTATATCATTCACTACGTTAATTTTAAATGGAAAGATTATCTAGAGCTCACCAAAATCAATCGGTGACTACTTCGTCACCTAAAATTTGATGCTTGAACACTCGTTACAAAGGTGTCAAGGAAATTATTTAATGAAACCAAGAAGAAGTTTCTTCTTGATCTTGAGAGAATCGAGACTCTCTATACTTAACCTAAAGAATATTACAAAGTTATTGGCCTATACTCACTTGTTCCGTGCTCTTTGTTATAGACCTTAGCCTGACCACCGTTCTGAAAGGCCATAGTGAAGACATCCATGCCCCAGTCTACTGCACAAACCCAGTGTTCGACCACCATCGGGGTACCTAAATCAGACAAAAGTTAAGACTATATACTACTAGAAAGTGTTTTAAAGGAATTAGGAGGTTTTAAAGGAACTAATTAAAATTAAGTAAATGGTAGTTTTACTTTACGAACGTATTAAAAGTGTTGATCGTTACAGTTAATTTAGGAATGATCACGAATTAATTGTAGACCCCGTAAAATGTAAGTAGTCTCCGTAATGGATTATGAAGTTTTTGGACGTTGTAAAACGACTCCTATGATTCAGTTAAAAGATATATCATTAAAGAAGGCAATGGAAAGACCAAGAGAGGAATTTATCTCGAAAGTTCTAATCATCGATTCCTTGATACAAACAATAAGTAGAAGATAACGAGCTAGTTAAGGTAAAAGTATTGATATTTAAGATGAACAACTTACAAACTTTTTCTACTTACCTTTAGTATTATCAATGTTTTCCGAATACTTGCTGCTCTGCTGCTTTACGGGTTTAACTACAACAATATGCAAAATCTAAATACAATTCAATAGTTTAATTTAATTTTAGCATAAAGTGGTACAGAATATTTTGATCTTAATGAGCCAACTCCAGAGTCTATTATTTAATTTTTTGATGGAGGCGAAAATAAAAATAAATAAAATAGACACCAAGCCTTTACCTAACAAATTAATTTACCTTTTTTACAGAAATATAATTGAAAGGCTGATCCATCCTGCGAAAAGCGTACACTGCACAATGCATAAAATATTATACTAGCGTTAAAGTCTGTGTTCAATATTTGAGAATGTTTTCCTTATAACAATAAAATACCGTTGACCAAAGAAAAAGCGTGAATATTCACAAATGTACTTTTTTAATAATCATACCTAGCTAATTATTTGTTTTGAATTCACCAAAGAAAATCCAGCAGAATTATTGAAACTTTGTAAAGAAAATGGTTCAAGAATTAATTAGTTTTGAATAACAAAATTGATTGTTATTTTGTCTTTTGATGTGTTTTCTCTAAGACCACTGGGGATTTTAGCCGGGTGGAAAATTGGCTGAACAATTGGGAAGACCGAGTTATGTATATTGTGGTGATGTGATATATTTTATTGCAAATTAAGTGAAATATATAATTGCCTGACTGTTGTGCTAGAGCCTGGAGGACCCTAGCATGTTGGAATTAAGAGCGTGCTATCTTATGCTACCTTCATAAAATGACAATTTAATTAGAAACGTTGTTGGGGGACCAGAGGGCGAAGATCTTTACCCAGACCAGAAGCAGGCCAAGCCAGCTTTGATTACTTTTAATTTAACTAGACCATTAAACTATAGCTAACCTTCCAAAATAAATTGCTAAATAGAGTGAAATTTGAGCAAAATAATACGGTGTGTTACACATTTTGGAATTTGTATTCGTTTGCCGGTTCAATGTACCTTTGTCAATCCCAGCCTGAATGAAGGCCCTGCCTCTCCTAGTGACATTTCTAGAGGCATGGTACAAGTACGAGAAGATCCGGTGCACTCTTCTACCAGCGGCATGTAGCAGACCTCCCGGCTGTACGTCCTCATTAGTTTTGGTGTTCTTGGGAGGTCCTGGTGAACACACAAGTATGACTACAATTATGTTTGGAACGTTTTAAAATGCTAAAACATCAATACAAATGTGTTTACTCTAAATCATTGTTCAGGTTGCGTTACTAATATAGTTGCCTCCTTTGTAAGTTTTTAAGATGAATACAGGCCAAATATAGGGCAATACACTACTCTTTCATTCATCCTAAAATCGTAATGCACAACCTATCTTTCAATGGCTGTTTCACCAATCAAATACAGTGATGTTTGTACAATAAGTAATATAAGGTGTAACAGATTATATTATGATTATTAGACGCATAATTTAGTGGTGTAATAAGTAATTAATTGATTTCAAAGGAGTAATTAAAATGAAAATATAGTTGATGTGCATATTTTTGGCTGTATATATTGGTTGGGAACTAAATAGTGTTGTCTACGAAAAAAAAAATTTATTCCACTAAGGAACATTAACACAACAATCATATCATTAGTTAAAGAAGTTATGTAGATTTTCAGGAAATGTGAAATGAATATTATTATTAAGAATTTTGTTTGTAATTACATTGTGCTAACAGTAACAATGTTCTTATTTAGACTAACCACATAATAATATAAAAATTATTTAGGTATTTAGTATGAATTTGATGAATTATTATCAATGATTCTACCCCTATTCATAATGCCATGGACCTTTCACTACTGACTGAAATCATAATAATAAAGGACAGTTGTGTCTGGTATTGAATAGCTAACAATCTACAGAAATTTTTTAACATTGGCAAGTAGATGATGCTTTCCAATAGCAACTTCAAGTAAAAATCTTACATTTTCTACCAGAAGATATAAGGAAATTGCCGTTCTTAATTATTGCCAACGGGTCCATAACGCGTCAACTCTCCAAAATCTAACTCTAGTCTTTTATTTTTAACTTCTAACTTATTAATAGTTAGTTGGCTCTAGCCCTCTAGCCCTCTAGCCCAGTCGACTGGTGTAGGCCTACCCCAGGAGAAGCCGTGGCCCGGAGTGCGGTGAGCGATCACGACACTCTCCCCACTGTCCTCGACGTCTTCAGTCCCGTGGGACTCCGCCCCCTCGGCCACCACACTGCTGTTGTAGCTGCTCACACCTCGTACTGGGGACAAACACAGGTTAAGCCTAACAAGTAACGTTATGTGCATCAAAACTCATCCACAATTATGTAATCGAATAAATACAATTCATTCAGATGGTTTCATTTAACTAGAGTTAAAAAGTTAAATGAAACATTTAGCCTTCAGTTGTAAAGCACACATAAATTACCTGCCATCTTGCCATGCGTTATAAGTACCATAGATGATGGCAATAAATATAGTAACAAATACGACTTGAATCTGCATATCCCATTCTTATCCAAATGCTGAAATCGTATCACATTTGCTGAATATGATTAAAAAATATTATTCCAAAACTGATTTAAAATGTTGGCGTCGGCTACTAGACTTACTAGACTTAAAAAAGCAACCTAAAATCTAAGTTATGGCTTCAGCATTCCCTTTCCACCAAAATAAGCCTTTCTTCAAAAGAAGGATCACAAAAATCCAAAATGCGTGGGTTGGTTGATTCAGAATCTTTGAACAAAACCCTCTTCAAGTTTAAATGTATAGTATTCAAAAGTACAAACGATTTTTCAATCTTGATTTAAATCCAACACTCAAAATTTCATCATTTCGATAAGTTTTTACTTCAGCCAAAATATCTGTGTATTGTTACTGAAATGGATTATACTGATCACGAGATATTTCCAAAGTCTTTTGAAATATGATCGATAAAATTTATACTCATAGGTTATTTCAATATGATAACTTCACCTTCAAAGATACTCAAAACCAAGGTAGTTGTGGAACACTGCATAAAACATTAAAAATTTTATTTTCCATTAGGGTAAATTTAACCTTAAAATTACACCTTATAAATGGAAGAGAGGTAACTCATTGGGGGTGGCGGAATTGTACCCCCCTGGAATTGTACCCCCTGCTGGTTTGTGACGTCACGATGACGTCTCATTTTCTCGACCAAAACGGCGTGTACGGGCTGGAATTGTACCCCCCTCATAAAACTTTGATATTGTTATGCACGAGTGGTTTGATTAAATCCACTGGCATCTAAAAAACTGTACGGACCGGAATTGTACCCCCCTGGAATTGTACCCCCTCAGTTAGAACTCACTTTTATTTGACCAGTGTACGGGGTGGAATTGTACCCCCCTGGAATTGTACCCCCCGGTGAGTCTAGCCCTTCTTATAGGACCGGAATTGTACCCCCCTGGAATTGTACCCCCTGGTCACGGCAGAAGAAGATGTACGGCCCGGAATTGTACCCCCTGGAATTGTACCCCCCCCCCCCATTTAACCGAGGAGCTTGTCTATTATGATTACCAACTAAAATCAAAACAATAGTTATGTTGGATATTAGAGGGGAATCACACGAATGTGAAATGAAGCAAATTACCCGACACCTAATGAATTGCTTGTTGTAAAAGGATAATCTAAGAAACTGCAAATTAATTCAGAGTAACGTGCGAGAGGCCTAACAGACTTCTTTGTACGTTATTCATTAATATTTTCCTTCCGAAGTAATAACTGTTCATGGGTTAGCTTAAATTCACAAAGGTTAAAACTTTGACAAACTGTGAACTACTTTGTACCAGATACCTACATTCGGGACCACGTAAGTTTGCAGTTGAGGGAGGAGCCTATTTACCATATGGTTTTGAATGGACCAATGAGAATCGTGCGGTGTTGCCAAATCTAATAATACCAGCTGATTTGATAATATTGCTTAGTATATTTTAATTAGTGTTGTCAACGGGCGATGTGGCAAAGTCGCTCTAGCCTTGTCTTGTGATTGGCTGGCACCATCTGCAAACTTACGTGGTCCCGAATTAAATTTTACAACAGGTATTTTGTCTATCTTTGCCAGTAATAACTGTTCATAATTTGTTACCGAATGAACAATAATGCACATTATGTTTGAATGAACAAAAATGAAATACATCAACTTCTTTTCACGGTCATATTAAATTACGTTGAAAAAGAACGAAGAAAAGTGACGTGAACAAATAACCATTCCATTCTTATAGCGTAGTTATTGTATACAAACTAGTTTAGCTTAGTTATTAGGCCTATGTGCAGTAATCAAAAGGCAAGTATTTCAAATCTATATAACCAAGCCGAAATTCACTACTTGCGACTCCTCTTAAAAACAAAGTTTGTTAGGATTTGCACTGCTTGTATCGTTTTAAAAAATCAATCAGCTTCGGTTATAAATTATTTAGAAGCTTTGTCCATGAGGGAATCAAGCTCAGCGTTAATTCGTAAACGTTTATTCCTTATTGCTTGGCCTTTTATTAAGTCACTAAGGAAGGCAACAGGTATATCCTGCGATCACAAGAACATCGCAGTTACCCAAACGATCACAGCAAATTTGTCGTCATTTCCCACGATTACGGCAACGCTGTTTGTTATCATCTCTTGCGATCTCTGATACAATGTGGTAATTTACCGAAAACGCGATTTAAGAGACACAAAAACAAGACGTGATAAGGTAACTAACGGCGACTCGTTACAGATTGCTTTGGTGGATATTATAAAATGTAAATTTCTCTTTTCGCTTACTACCTAACTACTACTTTTTGCTTACTCTGTTCGATTACTACCTAGTATTAACTGTATTTATTTGTTTATTTTACTCATTTTGCTTCCAACGGTACAAACAAATTAATTTACAATTATGTTTACGATAAATATTCAATGTTACTAATATCTGTATGATGTGTACTTGGACGAAAGCCAGGATAATAAATCAAAAACTCCTAAACAAACTTGAAGAAGACATTCTGTACAATAACGGCTACGTTAACTATATTATTCAGAGATAATCTATGCATTTATCTATCCACCCATCTAACTATCTATTTATCCTTCTATCTATCCCTCTATCGATCTATCAATATATCGCAATGAAATAAATTTATTAAACTGATTTAATACAAAATAATAACAATGTAAACTACTTATAACGTTAACAATATAGGTACAAAATGTAATGTTCCACTATCACTCTTAAACACATTACAGCGATTGTTTATATAATAAATAAACAGAGTAGCCTACAAGACTTAGTATGGGGTTGGATAATATGTGTAACATAATTATTGTGATACAAGCTAACCTCAAATTAATATGTACCATAATACGTACACTTAAGCAATAATTAAAAAAATAGCATGCACGTTTAACACAATGACACGTACCCTTACATTTTACTCACATTTAATGTATGTATGTATGTAGACATTAATTTTCATTGTACAGTATATAGTTGAGCGCTTTTTGCCTGTGCTTGTGTCACAACCATGTCACCAATGGCTGAATGCTTGAGTAATGAGTATGCAACGCGGGAATTCAGTACATTTTTGAGACCAAATCGGTTCTGAGATGACCGGAAACCCTGTCACTCACTTACTTGTGAGCGATTTGTTGCTTTACGAAGAATCATTACCGAAGGTCATGGCTCTTACAATAATCCCTATATCTTCGGGCCTGCATTGCTGTTTGCTTAATTAGCCTCTTAGAAAAAGCGTTGACCTATGATGTGATTGTGGCTTCGTCTTGTGTATTTTCAAAGTTTGAAGGGGATCAAAAGTTAAATTTTATGATCAGGTTTTATGTTATTAGATAATAGTGTATAAAAAGTATTACAGTAAAAACAAACTAAGCAATAATGCATTCAAGTTGTTCATGGTTTAAGGAAAATAAAACAATATATAGCCCGAGGCGAAGTAAAGTGGCGAAGCCAGATTTTTGGATAATCTCTTCACAATTATAGTTCCTTGGTACAATCCCTATATTCTGTACAGGTTTGAAAATCCGACATATGTCACTGTAGAAGGCATTCTCTACTACTTCATTTTCATAATACCAATTACAGTAGGTTTATCGAGTGGGTGGGGGGTACAATTCCAGCCCGTACACAAGCCAAGCTAGCTGTCCAAGAGGGGGGTACAATTCCGGGGGGTACAATTCCACCCCGTACACATTTGGCTTTCTGATGGGGGGTACAATTCCAGGGGGGTACAATTCCACCCCGTACGTAAATATTTTGATGTTGGCAGGGGGTACAATTCCAGGGGGGTACAATTCCGGGCCGTACATCTCCTGCTCTTTTTAATATCTAATATAATTATCCGGTTCACTGATCACTTGCCCACATTAAATAGATTAGATTTCGTTAAAATCAAAGTGTACAGGGTGGAATTGTACCCCCTCTAGGCGTGACGTCAAAATGACGTCAACGATCGCCGGGGGGTACAATTCCAGGGGGGTACAATTCCGGCGACCCACTCATTGCATAAGATGACCATATTAAATGTAAAACAAAATGTAACAAATGTAATGTTCATTTGGGGCAGAAAGCTAGCCTTGTGAGGATAAATTATCATTCTAATTTTACACGTTAAGCTTATTATACAGTATTGTAACATCAATATAAGCTTATATTTTCCTGCTCAATCCAGTAAAAACAACGAAATTAATGCATAAGGATTTACTTAATTACACATCGTGTATTTATTTGGCATACGATTCTGGTTTGATTTCATTACTTTAAGCTCAAATAGCCCAAGTATCTTTACGAACGAAAAACTTGTCGGATGAAGAGTTTGATGACGACCCGCTGAATGGAGCTTGATTCCAAGACTCCTGTCTACTTTCAAAAGAACGACGACGCGCCAAGGGTGGAATCCCAATGAAAGCTGCTAATGGGGAGTTCTTGTTAACTCTGAATTCTTCAATTAACTCTTGCCCTTTAACTTCCGACAACTTCAACAACTTATAAATTTCTTCAGACATGATCCTGTGATTACAACTTTTCTTAATTAGATTATCTGGCATAAAACGTCTTCCTTTTGAGGGGTAAAATACAAAGATGTTTACACAGTAACATATTCAACGAGATCTATGTTTATTTTTATAAAAAAAATCTTAAAACGATAAAATGTCTAAATAAAATTTAAATGGTTCGGAATACAACAGTCACATAAATGTGACTTCGATGTATTTTTACTATGACGACTTCCTCTAGAATTAATTGATGTCCTTCAAAGCCTGATGAAGTTCCCTTGCAGTAGTATATATGGACTACTAAGGATCACTTTGACAGTATAAGGTATTTAGTTATTTGTTCATTATTATACCAGCGATCCAGTAGGTAACAGCATGAAGTTAAATCAAGTGCCTATAAACTTAAAAATAATATAAATGTTGTATAGCAATCCTAAAAAGGTTCTCGTATTAGCTAAAATGCCTTTTTAAGTTTTAAATAGCAAACAATTTTTGTAGAATGTATTTTGAAATTGCAGCTTTTACGTTACTAATTGTTAGACTTAATATTTAAATTGGCTATAATCACTTATCATATGAAGTTAAGCTTGAAATATGACATAACGGTCACAATTTTAAAAGAACAATTATAAGCATAACATGCTCAAAAAATGTAAGGTGTAAGGTAAATGTAAGGTTGAACATGTAGGCTACAGTATTTAATTTACTCGTACTTATACCACGATTAAATTTTTTTCTGCATATAGCTTCTTCTGCTATTGTTATTTAATTCTTATTTAGACAACATTGTATTTTTGCTGACCTAAGCTACTTAAAGAGTAAATATTATTTATATACTTACGCCAATTTAAAATCGCGTTCTTCTTGACCACCAACAGCGATTCAGGGGTGACTGCTGCCGCAGTTAAGTTCTTTATGTTGTTTATTGAATCAATAGTTTTATTGCTAACTGGAACAACATATTATGTTAATCAGCATAAGGAACGGACATATTATCTTTAACTATATAAAAAATAACGCGATTTAGACATCCCCATGTTAATGTTTTAACCTCTAAACCAGTCTTAAAATAATAAGAGGAACTCTGTTTATTTTACCCCTACGGTGTAAAAATTTACGGATTCTCTCTCCTGATTCTTTCTCATGCATGAAATGTTTTACCTTGCCAAACTTGAAGGGCACTAATGAGAAGCTATTTCATCGTTTATATTATCACTATATACAATATTATATACAACTAAGAGAGAATTAAGAACTCTTTGAAATATAATGAAACGAAAAAGAAATTTCTAATTACTACAGCAATGGCCTTGTTGGCCGGAATAAAACTCAATAACGTACTCTACTTTGTTCGCATTGAATCATAAACTGGATTTAGGGATTTTATGATTTAATAATACATTATTTACCTATTCTTATGAAAATCTTGAAATATAAATGTTTTTTGTTAATTTAGTGTTTACTACCTAGTTTTTAATGTAAACAAAGCCATGCTTCAGCTATTATCTATTTGGGCTCCAAACATAGATTTTTGTGTACATCACATAATTTTCTTTGCGACTATTATAGCCTTCTTAAGTCATTGAATATTTTGGCCGTTTAAAAAAAAAATTGATATACACAAGTACTTAAGTAAATTTGTTTTGACTTTAAAATTAACCTCCTCTTCGTCAGTAGCAGTAAAGGCATTGGCGGCTGATAAAAAGCTTGCTCTGATACAAAATTAACGAACTGTAAAACGTCCTTTAATTTTTGTCTCAGAAATCCCTTCCATTATCTCTTCATTTAATGCACCAGTCCTTGAATTTATAATTTTGCTTCTTTGTAAGTAGCTACATGTTCTTTGATAGTTTTCGTTACTTTAACCGATTAGTAAAACTAATCACATTAATAAATCCCACGTAGCTCTTACGGAAGTTGTTGGGTCAAGTGATATTTTATAACAAATCAGATTGAAATTAGCGTATTTTTTAACAGTAATTTTGTTTTAGGCTACCTAAAAATACAGGGAGCCTACCAGTAGACCGACAAGATACTTGGTCGTCTGGCCACTAGACCGTCTTTTTTAATTAAATAGATAAATGCTGAAAACCAGTACGTCGACAAGTTATTTCATCGTCAGTCCAGTTGACCGGCCTGTAAAACTATATTATTATATTCGAGAAACCAACTTGTCGTCAATCCTCCCGACCGACTTACCACTTGCTCGTCTTTTAGGTGGTGATAGGGGCAGAGTGGGAGGAGCTAACTGGGGATTACCCAGGAGTTTGAGGCGCTTCTCATGGTTGAACCACCTCGCTCTAGGTTAGAAGCCAGTATTGCCAACTGAAAGTATTAGCTCCGTCGAATACTATACACGCGGCGTGTTTATACAGTCTGGCGTTAAGTTGACGTTGGCGCGCAATTCTCGTTGCGTCGTTTCTATAGCAACTGTGCCGTGACATTGTCCTTGGTCTCGCGCATTCCTCTGCCTTTGTATTATTTAATCTGCATCGAAAGATAAGACTCGCTTATATGCATTGACTATTGAGTCAATTAAAAATTTCATTCGGGGTTTTTGATCGTTTGTTTGGATAAAACTACGTACCGTATATTGTAGAATTAAATTTGTAGTGTGGTTATATGGTATTATGGTATATATATATATATATATACAGGGTGTCTCACGAGAGGTGTCTGAAATCGATTACGGGAAAACGGCTCAACGTACAAGGATGAAATAAAGTTATTTCCCGCTAAATCGACCCCAAGGAATAACGTAAAAATATTTTTAACTTTTTCCCAATACAGGGTGTGCCAAAAACTGAGGGTCACTAGTTCGAATCTCGGAATTTTCAAATGTAAACATATGTCATGTTATACATCATTTTAAAGGTATTTAATAGACAAACATTTTAGCGAAAACAGAAAGTAGTTATCTTTTTCCGTTTCAAAATGGCGGCAGTTTTTTTGGAAAAGATCTATATTTTTTTAATACTCTGTGTTTCCTATACCAATGCATTTATCCCTTCTCCGGTTGAATTTTCTTACTCGTTATGAAATTAGCTTTACTTTGATATGCTACAAGTAACGGTTTTTTGAAATTATAAAAATTCCCAAAAAAATTATTTTTGAAAATTTGCAAATGCTAATTTTTCAAAAATTGCAAATAGCAACATATGTTAAGTGGCACATAATTTTATAGGTTTTTTTAATTCCTAAACACTTTGTAATTTACACTTACTTCGTATCTCTTTTAGTTTTTGCGTAAATAACAAAAAACCTAATTTTCCTATATCAAATGCATGTTATTTGGGTTTAACACTAAAGGCCCAATTTGATGAAGTGTTAAACCACGTCAAACCCAAATAACATGCATTTGATATAGGAAAATTAGGTTTTTTGTTATTTACGCAAAAACTAAAAGAGATACGAAGTAAGTGTAAATTACAAAGTTGTTAGTAATTAAAAAATCTATAAAATGATGTGCCACTTGACATATGTTGCTATTTGAAATTTTTGAAAAATGAGCATTTGCAAATTTTCAAAAATAATTTTTATTTTTTATTTTTATAATTTCAAAAAACCGTTACTTGTAGCATATCAAAGTAAAGCTAATTTCATAACGAGTAAGAAAATTTAACCGGAGAAGGGATAAATACATTGGTATAGGAAACACAGAATATTAAAAAAATATAGATTTTTTCCAAAAAAACTGCCGCCATTTTGAAACGGAAAAAGATAACTACTTTCTGTTTTCACTAAAATGTTTGTCTATCAAATACCTTTAAAATGATGTATAACATGACATATGTTTACATTTGAAAATTCCGAGATTCCAACTAGTGACCCTCAGTTTTCGGCACACCCTGTATTGGGAAAAAGTTATAAATATTTTTACGTTATTCCTTGGGGTCAATTTAGCGGGAAATAATTTTATTTCATCCTTGTACGTTAAGCCGTTTTCCGTAATCGATTTGAGACACCTCTCGTGAGACACCCTGTATATCCTACTCATATTATAAATGAGAAAGTTTGGATGTATGAATGTATGTTTGTGACAAGTAAACGCAGAAAATACTGGCCGGATTGGGCTGAAATTTGGTGTGATGATAGCTCACATTCCCGATTAAATAGACGCATTCTTATCTCAAAAGTCCGTTCGGGCTCCGCCCCAGTGGCTCTGGAATTTCCCATGTTAACCTTATGAGTAATATTTAAAACGAATAAAAGAATTTCGTCAGCTGTTTCAAATACACAAGTTGGTTCTGTGATATTAAATTCGCATTAACAAGTTATAGAGTTTACTGACAGGATACAGTACTATTAATTTAAATGAATATATAGAATAATCCATAGCCTATATTGATATTTTTCATTGTTATGAGTGTAGGACAGATACTAAAGTGCAGCCAAATTTTGTTTCTAAAAGTGGTAGCCTATATGTGTAACTATTTTATACAACAAATGTAAAGATCAAAATGTTTGTATTTTGTGTCCTCTTCCCGTTGCAAAGCACGGGTACAACAGCTAGTATATACATATATGTACCAGGTTTTGCGTTGGATTTTTCGTCAGTTTCGTCATTGAACTCTCTCGTACTAAGTTGTATCACTTGCGTCTTGTTCATGTTCTGTGGCATATTTTGTATCACTTGTTTCCTGAGACGTATCAGAGTGGTGGAAACTGGTCCACGACGTAGAGGAAGTGGAGGGAAGTTGCAAAGGCAAAAGGTCTGGAGTGTGGGAAATGCCAAGCGACTATAGAATAATACAAAACCATGCTTAAAAAGGCTTAGGGAGTGATGGAAACAGGCCCACGACGTAGAGGAAGTGGAGGCAAGTTGCAAGGGCAAAAGGTCTGGAGTGTGGGAAATATAAAGTGACTATGGAAATATACAACACCATGCTTAAAAAGGCTTGAGGAATGATGAAAACAGGTCCACACGACGTAGAGGAAGTGGAGGCAAGTTGCAAGGGCAAAAGGTCTGGAGTGTGGGAAATATCAAGTGACTATGGAAATATACAACACCATGCTTAAAAAGGCTTGAGGAATGATGGAAACAGGTCCACGACGTAGAGGAAGTGGAGGCAAGTTGCAAAGGCAAAATGTCTGGAGTGTGGTAAATATCAAGTGACTATGGAAATATACAACGCCATGCTTAAAAAGGCTTGAGGAATGATGGAAACAGGTCCTCGACGTAGAGGAAGTGGAGGGAAGTTGCAAAGGCAAAAGGTCTGGAGTGTGGGAAATATCAAGTGACTATGCAAATATACAACAACATGCTTAAAAAGGCTTGATGAATGATGGAAACAGGTTCACGACGTAGAGGAAGTGGAGGGAAGTTGCAAGGACAAAAGGTCTGGAGTGTGGGAAATTTCAAGTGACTATGGAGTTATACAAAGCCATGCTTAAAAAGTCTTGGGGAATGATGGAAACAGGTCCGCGACGTAGAGGAAGTGGAGGCAAGTTGCAAAGGCAAAAGGTTTTAAGTGTGGGACATGTCAAGTGACGATGGAATTATACAACGCCATGCTGAAAAAGGCTTAGGGATTGATGGAAACACGTCCGCGACGTAGAGGAAGTGGAGGCAAGTTGCAAGGGCAAAAGGTCTGCAGTGTGGGAAATATCAAGTGACTATGGAATAATACAAAACCATGCTTAAAAAGGCTTGAGGAATGATGGAAACAGGTCCTCGACGTAGAGGAAGTGGAGGGAAGTTGCAAAGGCAAAAGGTCTGGAGTGTGGGAAATATCAAGTGACTATGGTAATATACAACAACATGCTTAAAAAGGCTTGAGGAATGATGGAAACAGGTTCACGACGTAGAGGAAGTGGAGGGAAGTTGCAAGGGCAAAAGGCCTGGAGTGTGGGAAATTTCAAAAGACTATGGAATTATACAAAGCCATGCTTAAAAAGTCTTAGGGAATGATGGAAACAGGTCCACGACGTAGAGGAAGTGGAGGCAAGTTGCAAAGGCAAAAGATTTTGGAGGGTGGGAAATGTCAATTGAATATGGAATTATGCAAAGCCATGCTTCAAAAGTCTTAGGGAATGATTAATAATTAAATTAATTTAATTAATAATTAAATTGAATCTAAATTATTGCATACAATTATTATCTGGTCAGAGGTGGCAGTGCCATCGTGCGCGCAGAATGCTTCTATTGGGAATTTTTCCTTCCTACTTGGACGTCCTGCAACCTTATTTACGATGTGCCGCAATTTTCTGGAGTCTCCGTCTGCATCTTCGATTTTATTTTTGAAAAAACTGCACTTGGCTTGTTTAATTAATGACTTGAGAATATTCCTATATCCCGTCCGTGCTGTATGAAAATGACCTGTGCTGTATGAACTTGGTCAAACTACAGCACAGACAGTAGAAGGACAAGGATATAGGTTACATGAGCCTGATAATAGATAAGGAACTCTTACACTATAGCTGTCTGCCTGCATGTCTCTGAATTTTACTTTATAAGGAATAAGGATGTAGGTTTGAAATACCTTTAAACATTAAATCAAGAGGACAAATTGTAACAACTGTTGAGAATTTAATTGAAAATACTGTAAGACTGAAAATATGATTTTCTGGGTGAAGAAAGTTGTCTAAATTTGAGATTTCAAAGTCCCATAACTTTCGAACGCCTCAACCCATCAGTATGGGAATAAGTATACAATGTATATGATTTAAATCTCTACAATATCTGACCAAAAAAAAACAGTATGTCATCATGACTCATATCATGGTTGTATGTTGTATGTATAGTGTCCTATGGTCTGGCAGAGGCCTGACGTCACGTGGAACTGTCACTGTAGGTCTAGCTCTTTAGGTTTAGCTCTTTCCTGCTTTAAAACTCTCAATTCTTGCGTAAACTATAGGTTTTTTTCTTATTACCTTGCTCCAACTCTTTTGATGGTATGAGGTTTTAAAAAGTTTATAGTTATTAATTAGAATATTATTCACGCCTGAATATTTATTATTTTCTGTTCAGTTGTGGCTCAGTAGTTGCGATGCTAACACCACGGCAAAAGAAGGTTTTAGCCATGTACCTAGTATGGAGGCGAAGAAAAAGAAATAATAATAGCTGATTTGGGTTCACACAATAATCGGCACGAGTTTGGGGCATCCAGGGTGTTACTCCCATAGCCCTACGCCGGAAACTAGCTATTACAGCATGGCAGTTGATGAGATATTATTTAATTGTAATAAAAAGAAAATATTACTCTTTCAGTTCTGGGTAAAATGCAGAGCAATGCTAAAGTGGTACGTCAACTTCGTATTACGTTGTCATGAAATAACAACTTAAAATTTAATGATTGACAACCCCTTTCCTAAAATTGACCAACGTTAAAATGTAATTACAATGCATAATTAACAATATCGAATACATAATATTGGGGTTATTAAAGTGTACAGCTGGCTAATCATTCAAAGAGACTTAATTTTAGTTGTAAAAGGTGTTAAAAAATTAGATTTCCCTTGTTAATTATAATGAATTATTAATGTTGATTTATTATAAGTGAACGAGGAACACAAAAGGATACATAAGACAAAAGACCATAATATATGGCATAAAAACACAAACAAGACATTGCAGTAGTGTACAGTGTGTGATAGTGGTACGCCTACAATAACAATCGTTTTTATTAAAGTAAGATTTTTTTATGATTTTCTAAATATTAAACATTGTTAATTACTAACATAGGCATAAATATCAAACAAACTTTAAAACACTCATTTAAACTTTATGTTGACTTACAGGGTCGGCTACTCAAACATCTTTATTTTTTACAGTTGTTACAAACTGCATAATAGTGTCAAAACAATTATCTTATTCTTATTAGAATATTTAATCACTAGGACCTCAAGTGACTCTTTTTGACCCGAGGTCAAGTTTTACGACCTAGGCAAAGCCGAGGTCGGTAAATGAGCGAGAGTTGAAAATTGCCCGTGTGGTGAACTATATTTTTCGTCATATGCATAATTAATTAACAAACTAAACTAGAAAACGAATAAGGTTTTGTGTATAGATAACCTATCAAAATGAGAAGCAGCTGTTTAGCAATGGATTTAATCATTTCGTCTATTACGATTGGTACATTATACCATACAAGTAGACTCCTCATATCTATATATTAATTACGTAAGCCGCGGGTCTTTACCTCAAAATTGTGGGTGACTGGGAAGTCGTAGAAGGACGGGAGAGGGCTCAAATTAAAGGACTCGATTCCGTGACGGCGGGAAAAATAGTTAATTTCCCCAAATTTCAACACAAAATTATATATAACAACATAACATATATATACACACATACATATACATACATATTGTATATATATACAACGTAACATTTTCTCCATAAGAATAGCATTAGAAACCACACACAGCTGATTTTTGTTTACTTTAATGTACGGTAGTTGATCACAAATAAAATTAGAGTTTTGTCTGTACACTGTTCAGAATTATTTATTTTCGGTTATTTTTGCGTTTATACATTAAAAAGCTTTTAGTGTTTTATCTCAATTTCTGTCTGTCTGTCACGGCCCAGAAGGTATTTTACGTAGTGTTTGCATGTAAAGATGAACAAGAGGTCTTCTCTTGAAATACGAATACGAAATACGATAGGCATTCAAATAGTCTTTTTGTATTGACTGAATTGGCGAGAGTGTATTTAGCCAAATATGCATCGCTACTTATGAAATAACCTGACACCTCGAGCAAGCTTGGTCTCCTGATACTCGTGTATTAATCAAACATTGTCACATTTTACATTAATAAACAGAAACAAATGACTTAAACCTTGTCAGATAATGAACATCAACATCAAGTGAAGGCAACACAACATCGCTATTTACAACTTAATTATCGTTGTTGTCCCATCTTATTTTTTATCTTATTTTTTACAGTCATGTTACATTTAATTTATAATTTATGTCATACCGTACTGTATAAGTTTTGCGTTATCTGTCTGGATTCCGAAACGTTAGTTCATGCTACCAAAATTTTAACACATTTAAGTGAACATTTTTTTAGCAAACCGTCACAAAATACTTACGCTTGACATTGTTTACGTTGCGATGCTTATTTTACCTGTACTCTAATTAAATTTAATTAGAGATAAGATTTTAATCATATTAAATGTCATAATTAAATTCTGTACTTTAAAATGTATTGATTGGGCCCAATGTTTTTAAAAGCCATCTGTTTCGAATATTGGTAAGTTTAGTAGTGTTGTGTGTTGCCTTTGTGGAGATTTAGTGTCCCGAAAAGGGTGGCAAAAATGTGATCAAACTAAACAACCGCACATTGGGGCTGTAAACTAGAAAGTGCGTCTTCCTAGAAATGCCTAACAAACAAGGAAACTCCAAGTCGTCAGAACCAGTCCCATCCCCATCTGGAACTCAAACGGCTTAGGCGGGTTTTTTAGTATTTTTTTTTGTAGTTGTTTTATGGACGATTTTATCATTCTAGTATTCTTATGACCTTACCATCTTGTCGCATTATAGTTTTGTTTTAGTTTATTTCGTAGAAAACACCAAGTAAAATAAAGTTGTATATACAGTACAGTATAACAATTTGTAAACCAGTTTTACACAAATTCTGGAACTGTTCCATTGTTATAGTGTGATTAGTCTCTATTCGTTATATTGTTTTAAGTTAACTTTTTGGAGGGAGTTTTTTAGAATAATCATAGAAAAACCAATCCAAAAATATAATTTTATACTTGTATACACAGTATAAAATTATATCATATTTGTAATCCAGTTTTAACATAAATGTTCGAACTGTTCCATTGTTATGTCGTGTTTATTCTGTGTTATAACTAGGTGAAACCCGTCGAAATCGACAGTTACTTTCAAGGCTAATTCATCTAACTGCGATAAATTGGGTGAAATTTTACATATTTTGAACATTTAGCATTGTTTAAAGATTAATAAGTGTAAAAACAAATACCCCCGCCGCAGCAAACCTGCAGACTAAGCGAATTTCCATTTACCTGATTGGATTTACACTAAAATGTCTCCTTAAAAATATCACATTTATTTCCTAATTAAATTTAACGAGTACTTAGGTTTGCTGCAACAGGGAGGGTAAACAGTTTTTTTATGTAAAATGTTAAAAGGTACTGTGGTTTAGTTAGAAATTAATGTATTTTCCAAATTTGATCAAAATATGTTCATAGACAAGCAAACTACAACAGTTGACTTATGCTCCATAAGAATAACATGGAAATTTTAAAATTACAATTTTTTTTTAATTTTCTACGTAACAGTTAGGTGCATTATAACGCTTCAATATACTAAATTATTTGTTTTTTAAGCTCTACAAAATGGTTTAAAAAGAAATTGTGAAATTTTGTGTTTTAGGGTCAAAAATGGGAAAAACCTATTTTTACCCCATAAAACACCCCTTAACCCCCGTTCCCATAGTCCGATCATGCTGGTTCGCGAACTCATTCAAGTTTATCCCGCCTTACACCTTTAAACCAAATTTTATCAAAATCGGACAAAAATTACTCAAGTTATCGTGCGGATGGACACACACATATATATATATATATATATTTTTTGATAGTTCTGTTCACTTTTTAGGGCTACTTTTTCAATTAATAAGCGAAATAATAAAATATATATATATAAATTTGAACGAATGGTGTTTTTGGCCTCTGGGGACATCAAAATGAAAAAGTAAATCGGTCCCGGGCTTAGGTCTTACCATGAGACCTACGGTAATAGCTACTTTCCTATAGGGAAATTCGCTAAAAAATAACCAAAAGCCAAAGATGTTTTTTTTTTGTAAAATGTAATAGTTTAGTATGAAATTAATGCATTTTCCAAATTTGATCAAAATATGTTCATAAGCAAGCAAACTACAACGGTTTACTTATTCCCCATAAGAATAACATGGGAATTTTAAATTTACAGATTTTTGGAATTTTCTCTGTAACCATTAGGCGCATATTAACGCTTAAATATACTAAATTATTTGTTGGTAAGTTTTTATGGGAAAAATCTATTTTTACCCCATAAAACCCCCCATAACCCCCTGTTCCCATAGTCTGATCATGCTGGTTCGCGAACTCGTTCGAATAAACGTAGGTTTACACGTTTGTACCAAATTTCATCACAATCGGATGACTTTTGCTCGAGTTATCGCGCTAACGGACACACACACACATATATATAAATTTGAACTGATGGTGTTTTTGGTCTCTAGGGACCTCAAAACGAAAAAGTAAATCGGTCCTGGGTCCAGGTCTTACCATGAGTACTACGGTAATAGCTTATTCCCTATAGTGGAAATTCGCTAAAATGATATTAATTGCGTTAGTTGCCAAATATAGTTGACCATTTAATGAATAAAATATTTCCCATACTGTACGTAATCGGAGTTTTTATTAGTATGTTAATCTGGTATCTCTTCCTTTGAAAGAACCTTTAAATAGTATTAAAATAGTATTGGTGGATCTTTTGTAGCTAAACACTTCCGTGATTTCATCAGTGTAGCCTATTAATCTATGATTTTATTTGAAAAATATATCTGTTTGTTGGGAAGACATGTTTTAACTTTAAAGGAAGGTATATCAGTTTACAGCGTAAGTTTGATTTTTTCTTCGTCACGTCGCGTCAGTTCGTATCGTACTTCTATGCCAATGAATAACCCTCTAGCACAGTTTTGAGAAATTAATTGGTTGTGGGGTTACTGTTAAAACTGGAATTCCTTGACATGGGGGATGTCAGTTAATTGTCTCAGCCTTATCAATTTCATAAAGATGTCAATATAATCTCTCTACGGAATGTTAGGTGTAGTGGAATATACTTGAAGTGAAGTTAGCTTTTATTCTTGAACTGTTAGGGGCCTCCTCATTTATATGGGTGTGCGGCTTCATTGGCAACAAATAATGGAAACAAGATTTATGGCTTCAGCGCTCGCACCACAAATTTAGCCGCGGCGCTCGAAGCACGACACCTATCAGTCAGTATAAGTTTGTACACTTATGTGTAATGTACACTCAACATAACATGTTATGTTATGCATTCCTCTACCTCTCATAACCACCCCAGTAGTGCCAACCCACACATACATATATGCATTTTCGGTAGTTTTACTCATACACACGTTTTTGAATTTCACTCATGAGGGCACCGATGGTGGTTAGGCGGGTATTTACGGTATATACGTGTTTATTGAATTTTAGCAGAGGAAAATAATTTGTATAACTAATTCCATCATAACTACCATCCTAGAACGTGCTTTGTAAGGTATGAGTAACGACGGACTACGCACGAAAGACTAATCAATTTATAACGTCAGTGGTGACGCCGGTCCACCACAACAATGGCAATTCACGCCTGAACCTCGGAGCGTCGTTACCCCAAAAATTCAACGCCGACAACTGGAGAAACACTGAGGATCGGAGATAGTATTACTCGAAGGTCAGTGCATATAGTGCAAATGCCAATTACTAAACTATAAATAAATGTCGGTTCGGTTCCAGATACCGTGCATCCCAAAAAGATTGAATTTACATTTAACTTTACATTGTACTCGAACAATTTTGGCTCTTATTGCATTACTCTAAAACAACAACTTGACCACAATAAGGCCAAAAAATATACTCTACGAATAATCTTTGGAGTGAGATCAGTGCGTGTAAAAGCTTAAAACTCGAATAGTAAATAAATTTACTCAATGCCTTTTGATTGAATCTAAAAAAAATAGCAGCAATTAAATTATACAGCTGATCAAAATGTAAACAATTATGTTCTTCATAAGGATAACATGGGAACTTTCAAAGCCACTGGGGCAGAACCCAAGGGAATTTGTCAAAAATGTAAGGCCAGTTTGCAAATCTACGCGACACGCTCTTTCCAATGAGACGTCAATGGATAAAATTGGTTAAGAAATGGCGGAGGAGTTCAACCGACAAATTTTCATGTAGCGTAATAATTATATAGATTACATAGAAATTTGACATTTCCAAAAAGCAAAAAAAATAAATTGGCTGTTACGTAATTTATTGACGTTTACATGCATTGTTAATCAACGTATCATATAAAGGATGATGTGATCTAGTTTAAAAGGAATATGACCTTTCTGTTATGACAGTAGCTGCTTAAATAGTATTTACTAATTTGGCCATTTTTACAGCCAAAATGTCGTGTTATTTTTAATAATGTTACCAACCAGTGAGCCACGGTCCGTAATATAGGCCACTGCAAATAATTTGTTAAGACAGGTACCATTTTTAGGCAAGGTTTTTGTCTTTGGATGTTATTAGACACGGTAAGAGTACAATAAAATTCTTCTCTGTAGATGAATTATCTGTTGGAGAAATATAAGCGGAATTATAATGTCACAATGCGAGTTTGAGTATTTTGTAACTATATAGGTAAGTTACATAGATTTTTTTTAGGCTGCTGCTCAGTGCACTTTAAGAATATACATTTTAGAGATAAATTAAATGGTTTTTGTTGCTGAGTAGCGCTAGTAAACATGCACAACCCTTTTCGTCTAATAACATTCAATGGCTCTCAAAGAGTTCAAGTTCTTATTTGTATACGTATCTATATTATGTTTTCACTAAGCTGAATGAATACGTAACCTCTCTGAAAAGTCTGTAGTATATTGCAGTTTTCCAGCTTAATGACGTTCTAAATCATGCACATATTTCTACATAAATATTGTAAAATGTTTATCCAGTTGCTGTAAACTACTATTAATTTAACAAAATATGGACACGGCTCAAATGGGTACCGTGCCCTTCTGCACTTGTAGTATTTAGAACCTAGTGTCCCTTATTGTTAGTCCCTAGTATTAACCACAGCCATGGTTTAATTCGATTCGTTACAAATCATTCAATTAAAATGCAATTAAAAACTACTTTCGGCCAGATATTTGGTTGGAATGTGGAATATTTTAGCTATTGTATAAAATTATAGGTTAACTAGTGTACATGTTGCTCGAAATCGAGCAATTGCAAAGAAGTACAGGAGTTACATATAAACAAACGACTTGTTAAAAAACTAATAACAGTCATAATTTCCGATGATTTTAAAAGATTCAACTAAAAGATTATTAACTAATGGAAATACTCACAATTTACATAACAGTCCTATTCCAGTTTAAAGGGTTATTTTTTAACTATCAAACTGCCCATGTACGGGAAATGGTAAGCTTACAATTTAAGTCAACATAAAAAGTCTGTCAGCTTTTATAATGTACTGTACCTAGGTTATTTAGCCAATTTGTAGACAATAAGGTGTAGGCTACTTTAAACTCTACATAACTCTCATGCTTCCATGGGGAGCAATTAATTATTAATATTTAATTCCTGACAACAGCTGGAGTTTCAAAACAATGTTTGTTTCCCATGTTAATCTTATGGAGAAATACGAAACTTTAAAGGGTCCCAGGGCCTTACTCTTTAATTATTTACCTAAAAAGAAAGTTTCCTGCACAACTTCACGTTACGCTCTTTCCAATGACACCAAAAAACATGTCAATCGGTTCAGTAGTTTCGGAGGAGTAATTGTCACAAAAATCCTGCTTGCGTATTAAATAAGTATAAATGTGACTGTGGACCCAATTTTGTACTAAACACACGCTGTTGTTTGATCTCGAGTAGCCGACCCAGTGTTAGCATCAAGAGGCCAAAAACTAGGAACGTAGCGCCAGCCACGTCCCTTTCACTTTCAGCAATTTTACAACCCTCGCCAACCCTACACATCCAAAGACAGAGAGAGAGCTGAGCTACCAGGGCTTGGACCCACAGCAGACCGGAAGTATATGCTCCCAGCGAGCAGGCACTTCCCCAGACGTGGCGCTAGTCAAGACCCCACTACACTACTGTAGTGTAGTGGGGTCTTTGCGCTAGTCGCCACAATCATATACACCTGGACCTGGAGGGAGAGAGACAGTAAAACAGCTGTCGAAGTCGATCGGGTCGACCTAGCCTCGGTCGTCAACTCGCTTTCTTTTTCTTCGCCTACAAGCGTTTGTATAGGGGCGCGGGAAAACTACTTGTGTGATGCGGCACGCGTAATACCGGAAAAGGCCTTCGGGTAGTTCTAGAGCGCCGCCAGAATTGGGTCGCTGGAGTCGCGTTTTAGTTGCCACTTTACTATTGAAGACTCTTAAGTGGCAAAAGAGTTTATGACGAAATATACCCCCACCGCAACAAACCTGCAGACTAAGCAAATTTCTATTTGCCTGATTGGATTTACACTAAAATGACTTCTTGAAAATATCACAGTTATTCCATATTTAAATAGAATAAGTTTAACAAGTACTTAGGTTTGCTGCAACAGGGAGGGTAAAAGTGTGTTTTTTTTTTAAATAATAACATTTTATAAATAAATAAATGATTTTTTTCTAATTTGATGCAAATATTTTCATAAACAAGAAAACTACTACAGTTTACTTATTCCCTGGTGTGAGTGAGGGTATACATTCAACTCTAGAAAATACGCTGGTCAACGAACGACAAAGAGCCGCCGATGTCTAGAGTTTCCTTGGATGGGTGGCCGACCGACCGGTGGTCATAGGGTGACGACACAAAGGGGGTGGTAGGCGGGTATCCGTGTCGGCCAGTGAGTCAGTGTTACCGGTGTTACTTCAAAGATGAATTATTGCCCTCGGGGAATCCCGAGGTAGGCGCGGCGCCGCCAGCTCGACACTTGTTTCGGTCACTGGTCTTGGTTGATTGTTTCGTTTTCGTTTTACTATCTTTTGATACTTTTACATAAACGATATAGCCATGATATATTACTAATGAAAATTCAATAAGTACATTGCACACTAGGATAGTTCATGTAAACAGTTGTTACTTAAATCGTTTGGAACTCTGGCCACGTCTATATTCTTCATTAGAGTGAACTTAACTGCAGGCTATTCAATAGACTGTGAAAAAAAACTGTGAATGATTTTATGTACTTGGGGTTTTTTTTTATAATTATAGCAAAAGCTACCAATCTTTGTCATCCGCGTCATAATTCTTGAGCTAACTACTTCTGCAGTGGCCTTACACGTCACAAAACTGTATTAACCCTAGATCCAGTACCTCTGCTCCAACTAGTATTATAACATTGCCGTCCAGGAATCTTTGAACATATAGTTTGACAATAATTGCATGGATAGTACAGCCGTTTCAACAAGGATTTATTTACTATATGTTCTTAAAACTGAAATTAATTAGAAATACTATTAAAATAAATTAAATTAATTAATTTGATGTGAATTTAGCTTTAGTTAACAACACTCATACAAGTTCATAAACATAAACCAAATAAATTTTTTTTTACTAGAAACGATTTGCAGGGTCGTCCAGATGAACTTGGAAATAGTACCATAGATAAAAGGAGTAGACATACTCTGTCATACATACATGTCTATACTCCTTTTATCTATGATAGTTCATTAGAAAATCTGAATATGCAGTAGTGCCGTGCATTTGAAGTACTTACTCAGAACACAGACTTACTTGAGGACAGTTACACAATAAAACGCAAAGATCCACGGAAGTAAAGACTTAACATTATTTAGTAAAAAAAACAAGGATGCGTCAGTTAGGGCCAGTTAGACAATTGAAGTACACAGAATTGAATCACCATAGTATTGTCCATGCAACAACGTGAGAGGATAAAACATGTACTTCTTCAATTATAATTACATGTTTCTGTGTAAAACCGAAGACGTCTACAGACTTTACTAAGAAAAACTTCTCCCCGGTAACACAGGCAATGGGAATTCCTTCTAGACAAGGTTTTCAATAGGCCTACAACAAAATCATAAAACAAAAGATGTTTCTCAGGCTAAGTAGCACACTGTGCACTTCAGCAAATAAATAGTTTACCGAGATAACTATTGCTTACCAAGACAGCAGTGTCAGGAGAAATAGTACAAACTAATGTCACCAAAAGTCTAAATTCGTTCTTTATTTTATTTTTTTAATAGAGGGAAAAATAGACAACAAAGCTTTAAATAACCGGTATTATCAATTTGTATTTATCTCTCAATTGAATAAATGTAACGGTAGTTACCTCACCACTGTTCACAATATTTGACCCTCCTATTACATAAATATGTTAGTTAATTTAATATTCAAACTCGTGTACATGTTGCTCGAATTCGAGCAATTTCAAAGTATTACAGAATTTATTTCAAAACGAAAAAAAGTAATATTTAATGAGTTTAAAAGAGTCAACTCAAAGATCACCAGTGTGTAACTGCTGGAGATACTCACGATGTACAGTATATACAGTAATCAACATTTCCTGTAAATATTTTATCATATTTCATAAATTGGTATTGCTTTTTAATGTTTCTACAAATGTTTCCTGACTTATAGCTGCATAAGGTTGTCCATGTTTATCTTATTTATTGATAAACCTATGCATGGCACCACCCTTGTCGCCAGCAGTAAGTTTACAAATTTCAGTAATTTTTTAATAAAGATTAACACTTTTTTGATCATATTAAGGACTTCCTGTTGTCTGTAACAATTTTATTTGTTCAATCGGCGTATTTTTATTTATTTAGCTAAATAAAACATTTATTTAATTGAAGTAAACTAATATAGGCCTATTTATATTCACTGTACTGTGTATAACAAAATATCGATTGAGAAACAAACAATTACACGTAATAAAAACCTCGCTAGTCCGCTGCATTGTGATAGCTGAAAATCGTCGGAATGAAAACCGCCGCTACAAGATACAGAAGTTGGTACGCCTGCAGTGCCCTCCACAGCTGCGCGCGCCGCTGGCACTGCCGCTCAACACATCCCCACCTAAAAGACGAGCAAGTGGTAAGTCGGTCGGGAGGATTGACGACAAGTTGGTTTCTCGTATATAATAATTTAGATTTACAGGCCGGTCAACTGGACTGACGATGAAATAACTTGTCGACGTACTGGTTTTCAGTATTTATCTATTTAATTAAAAAAGACGGTCTAGTGGCAAGACGACCAAGTATCTTGTCGGTCAACTGGTGGCCCCCCAAAAATACAGGGGTTAGGTACATATTTATTTTTAAAGGATATCTAATAGAGGACAAACCTTTAAAAATAGGTAAACACATAATTTTATAATGGTTTTAAGACAATTCTGGGTTATAAATGCACAGCAATTTTTTAAAGAACAATAATTTTGCTTTGACACAATAATTTAAGTTGACATAAAAAAAATCTTCAAATTTCGTTCATTATGACTGTATGTTCAAGGTATAGATTTTTCTACGAAAAAACATTTACTAATAACTAAATATTACAATATCCTAATCTAGTATTTTATAAATTTTTTCAAGAAGATTAGGCCTGTGAAAATAAAATACCTAGCACAAACCCGTTTCTAAGATGTTTCATGAAATATGTTTAAGTCTCAGAATACCCATTTAGCTAATAATTATTATTAGCTAAATTGGTAGTCTGAGACGTAATGTGGTTTGTCATATTTTGTACGCTAAAATGGGTTCTTCCCAATAGTTTCCCCTTATAAACATCTTACAATCACGATCCAAAGTAACAAAGGATAACAAAATTAATTTCTTGCTTTTTACGTTAGTAATTTGACTACGACTCATTGATAGAAGATATAACGGTGGTACGCTCATGCATGAAGCAGAACAGGAAGGTAATAGCTTTGACTATTAATACAACAATCCAACTGTCAATGGTAATATGTTAGTGGAATGACAGCGCCGTGTGCTGAGCGCGCAATGTAAAATGGCGTATATAATGGGATACAGCAAGGCCGCACTAGATATACGATTCAGTCTACAATCCTCATCAAACGGCCGTCAGTCTAAATGTTTGACCTACTCCGCACTTCAGTTACCTAGCAGGACGGGCGTTGGGATTACTTATAATTTATAAATTTATATATATGTGCTGTTTGCCCCAGCGCAAAAATCTTATTTCCAGAGTTAAGTTGGACGCTTGATGTTCATGTGAGGTTGCCAACAAGACGAGTCGCTTTTTAACATTCTTCTGCAACTGATCCTTTCTTAACCTAATAACCCAGAAAACTATTATAAGTTGTTGCAATTAGACGAATGAGTTTTATGTCCTTCCTGGAAATACTAACCCCTAGAAAGCGGCGATCTCATCCCACTGTGCTGTCATCCCACGCTGATAACCCACACCTCCAAACCTGACCAAGTTTACTATTGAGAAACAAAACCGTTCTACTACTTGCATTATTGAAATTGCGAGGTTAAGTATATAGTTAGATCAAATAGTGTATTTGTAGATCTGGATGGTATAATTATGATTTAGAAATATCCAACGACCGTTTAGGGACCAGCCTACTGCTCTCATAATAGTTAAACATTATAACACTAAAACGTTTGAGTCTGAATCGTTTAAAATATACGTTTACGAATGGAAGAATACAGTGCAAGCAAAGTGTGCAATATTTTAAAGAAGTTTTTGTGAAACATATTCACTGTGGACTACCAGTATGCAAAATCGCTACTATATACGTCATAATGCTCTTTGTTTACACCAATTGTGAATTAGTAATTACGTACTCCAGCCGATTGCATCCTCAGACGTTCTGATGAGCTTAGCCAAGGCCTCATGGTGAGGGTTTAGTGACGGTGGTGGATTTGTGGTTACCTCTCTCCTGCTGAATAGATGTCCTGCAACATATCACATCCGATACTTTACATCTGACATATCACATCCAGCATGTCACGTCCAGCATTTCACATCCGATACTTAACATCTGACATACCACATCCAGCATGTCACATTCAGCATATCACATCCGATACTTTACATTTGACATATCACATCCATCATGTCACATCCAACATATCACATTTCATAGCATTTGTCCTACATGAGTTCGTTAAGAACGTTACGTAATTATTCATGTGAATTCATGATAGCCGATTGAATCTAAATAAAATATTGTGTTAATACTGCCCAGGATCTAATATAAGCCTAGGAGTGTAATGCTTAAGAACGTATGTTGCTGTATGTGTGTATGATCTAAAATAATTCTTATGTTACATTTTATCTTATCTAAAGAGGATATCAAACTCTATGTTGCAGCCTAGTTGGCATTTCTCATTTTCATATCACAATTTACTGTTAATTCAATTGAGTTGCTGACACAAAATGACTGAGTGCTTTTTCTGCAAACAAGAGCAATGAAGGGACAATTTGACGTGTTTCTCCAGCTCAGATCCCCTCAGAATCGGTGTTTGGTTTGGTCACGTTCACGGTCTACTACTCCGGCGAGTCACTTTGTTCATTAAATTACAAGTGTTCAATGTTATATTGTTCCATTACTGGAGTGGTGGCAAATTAATGACGACTTGAATAGTTTTTCTATAAATGCATGTGTTAAAAGTTAAAATAACAAACATTTTTACGCAACTGTAGTTCAGAGTATAGAAGTGTGTAGCTAGTCTAGTGGTAGAGCACAGGCCATCGATAAATATAACCTTAATAATATGTTTTAATTAAATGTCCAATCAAAAACATTTGGTAAATTTTAAGTTTGATTTAGTAAAGAAAAACCTAAAAAAAACTTCTTAAATTTGCAATAAATATCAATTAGACCTTCATTGATCTTATTTATAATTGAATACCGATTGAAATAAACTGTACAAGTTTCGTTAACATTGTTCATTTTATTTATCACACAATCCCTTTTTCCCGCTTTCAGTTCATTACTAACTAGCCTATTAAACGCATTCTAAATCCATCGTTGCTTAAAAGAATATACAAACCAATGTGTGTTTGTTTTGTGATGTTCCTTGGAATTAAAATTTTTAAGTTTACAAACCTTGGTGTGGGTTTTAACATGTTTTGTCCATGATTCAGGGGAAACTGTTCGAAACATGTTATGCATGTGTTCTTTTACGTTTAATAAATTATTTTTATTAGTTAGTATAGTTAGTACACTGCGGTACCGGAAGAATATTATTATTGTCAAAATAAATTCATGGATTTGATGACTTAATGTGTTTCTTTAGAATAACACAAGTTTTAATATTTTCTGTTGTACTTTGATGATTTTGTACATTTTATTTATCTCAAAACATAAATATTATTTTTTGCATGGTATGGCTTTAGATTTGTTAAGACATTGATTATTCTTCTCTGTTTGTTACAAAGCTAAACTACCATATCAACTACTTGCATGGATGCATCCATGACTTATAATTCTAATGAATCTGATGAAGACAGTTATTTCCGTACTGTTAGTGTTCGTTTATGTTTACTGTTTCTTTATTGCGATTTAACTTATTTTAAGATTGTTAAAACAACAACTTACAACTATCATAAACAACAGCTTCTCCCCAGGGGCTACAACCATTATTATAGGACAAATCGTAAAATATAACCCTAAAAGAAATAGAATAATAATTACAGCAAATACTAACCAACACAAGTAGACTTCTTATCCCATTATAAAATCTGAAGCTTTTTTATGTCTAGTTTATGTTGGTGACAATGGGCGCATTTTCTTTCTATTATTTTAAGGTTAATTTTATGATTTGTGTTTTACTGGTTGGTCATAAGCAGGAGAGTTATTGTTTATGATTAGATCGTTAGCATTGGTTAATCAAAGTTTAAAATAACTAAAATAAAAACAAACAAATTGCAAACAAACACACGGTCCTCTTGGCACCAGACGGGACTAACAATAAAATTGACTTCAGCTGATCCATAAGAATGACGGATTAACTAAGGGAGTATGTTTAAACTAAACTTTTATCAAACATCAGTGAATTCTAAATGTTACCAACACGAAGCATATTTATAGCATGCAATAAATTTAGCAAAAGGATGAGAGCTTTACTTTACAAAGTTTACTTTGAAGATTTATTCAAATTATAGACACACCATTGTAGATGTTGTTGATGTTGTAGATGTTTATGTTGTATGTAGATGTTAATATTTTATCCGTAGCATTTACAACTTGTTTTACTTTGTTTTTATTCTTAATGTTTATCGTGTATCATTCATAACTTGTTCTGCTTTGTTAGAATTCTTAATGTTTATATCATGTATCGTTCATATCATTAAGTGGTGCTTACAGTTTAAAATAAACAAATAACTAACATATTGATACTCTCAAATCAATCTATTTTGCTCTGATCGACTCGCATATGGCTTACGGTATTGCTATATATGGCGGGACTAGCAATAAAAACCTTAAAACAATTCTGAAACAGCAAAAGAAAGCATTACGAATTATCTTTAATATAAAAAAAAGAAAATCTACAAAACCATATTTTTCAAAATTAAGTATCATGACGGTTTATGACCTATATATATTTGAAACCATTTTACATGTAAAAAAATTTAACACACAAAAATACAGTCAAAAGTGACATACATACAAATTGAGAAATAAAAGATATGTAGAACCACATAAATAACAGGTTTTTGAAACTAAAACAACTTTTATTGGTACCAAATTTCTTTATAATCTGCCTAAGAATATTCTTTGTGAAGAAAAATATAACAGTTTCAAAATTCGCCTTAAATAATACCTCCTCATCCTATCTTTTCAAGTAAAGATTTTTTTTTATTCAAGGTATGTAAAATAAAAAAAATTGTATTAGTGTTATTGTCATACAACAACATAAAAACAGTTTTATTTGTAACCATCATATTTTAATTAAGGACATTAGCTATAAGATTTGACTCTATTCAATGTATTCGTGTAAATACAAAAAATGAATAAAGATGATTTGATGTGATTTGATATGACGTTACCAGTTATCCCAGTCAGTACGAGCACACCGAAGACACAAGCCAGAAGCACCTTCATGTTGCACGCATGTCGTCGCCTCGCTGTCAAGGGTTTGTAGGGGGCACAAGTGTCCCCTTTCAACATACTACTGCATGGTTCCATCTGATTACAGTATGAGATTGATATCAACAAGACTCATTCTCGTCGTCGTCTTATCACTTACGTTTGTCAACCTCAGCATTCAGTCCACGCATCGATTCAGCTCAGTTTTATTAATTGGACAAACTAATACTGATGACTCGCTCATCCGCACATTTACTGTTGGACGTGCACATCAAGTTTATTTAATAGCTTCGCTCGATTCATTGGATTGGCTGACACGACTAAAAATGAATTTTCTTCGTGAATTGCAAGGAACCTAATTCTGAATTTGATATATCTTCGAATAAGCTATTGATAACAACTAATTTATCAAACATTTCCCTAGAAATAATAGTTTTGAAAAATAAAATGTGTATGTTCTTTCAACTTATTGTTAGCCTAGGTTTGTGACTGTAATCATGTTATTGCTATTTAATTGTTCATATTTGCTAAAACCATTATTATATCTTTTTACGTTTGCTAATTTTCCACAATACATTGTTTTTAACGTTGAGGCTTTTAAGTGCGCAGCATTTCTGCTTGTTCTACCGTTAAAGCTCTTTTTCCAAATATTAATTTGTTGTCTTTGTTCAATGTTTGGACAGTTACGTTTGTTATGGGGTGGTTTTTAGCAATATGTTATTATTTTGTATTAGTAGATGATGTGATAAATTAGTTTTTTTACACTCTTTGTGTTGTTTTAAGCGCTTTATCTTATCAGTGACTTGTACATTTAGTTACTGATATTCAATCTACAATAAATTATAACTTCATACTTGTATTTTTTTAATTGGTTTTTCATTTTTTGCTTGAAAGGACATTTTATTAAAATGTAATCATATAACTTGACATTTTTTGCATAATTTACTTAGAAATCATACAACATGTGTTGAAACTATCTAAAATATATTTGAAATACAATAATATTTTAAGTTAACCATTCTTTTTCGATAAATAAACAATAGCCTAAAAGTATGATAGAGAACTATTTGTGAAATCTAATGTAATGTTGGGTGGCTATAAATGTCGTAGAAGGTAAGAAAAGTTCTCAAAACATTCTGAGCACGAACTCCAACTGCAGTTAATGTCCTCGTAGCCGGCCAGCAGATATCCTATGACCCCTACGCCTTGCTTCGTATAAATTCTTGAGAGTTTTATATGCATTCACGTAAAATAATAGGGTGTTGTCCATGGTGTTTTATTTGTTTATTTGGATAATAGACCTTTGCTTTATCCAGTCTACTAATTCAGACGACAATTCACTCTTTATCGTTTACGGCGGTTACAATATTTACTGGCTTCATTGCATTCAATTAACAGCTGTGTCTAAGGAATATGTCGGCCTTAGTCGCTAACTAGACTACAAGATCACGCCACTCATCCTACACTCATTCTTCACTCATATTTGGGTTGAAATACGCAGATAGTGGTGTCCCCATCTTACGGAAAGTAAATAAAGATACGTCTTATAACACTTAAAACATATATTTACGCTTATACTGTTACTCACAAGACGGTAAATATACAAAAGATGGTAAGTGGTGATCGACTTCGATTGGACACTCCAATCATCATCAGATGAACATTCGCCTATTGGCTCTGATGATGATTGGAGTGTCCAATCGAAATCGATCACCACTTACCATCTTTTGTATATTTACCGTCTTGTGAGTAACAGTATAAGCGTAAATATATGTTTTAAGTGTTATAAGACGTATCTTTATTTACTTTCCGTAAATTTAATAACACGTACAATGCTGATCAAGAAGTTATTTATTTTCCCCATCTTAATCTTAATTAAAATTATTGATATTAATTTATACTTTTATTATAAGGAAATTGTATTAATATAAATTTATTTCATAATATGAAAAAATGTAGTTTGTCTCTAACTTTATATTAAGAATTAAAAATAAATTTAAGTGATTACGTTGCAATACATCCAACCCTAAAAGGTCTCGTAAATATCTTTATTATCCAAAAAATGTTCCACAAGAATGGTGTAGTTTCTACATCACTGCAAATGTATAAAGCATATAGATAACCATCTGAATGTTTACAATAATTAGCTACGACCTATAAGTCGTGAGTACTCACCTTTTTTATCCACTCTAAAACAGTGTTTTTTTTTTTCATTTTTTTATATCATAGAGGTGTTTTATGTAGAAAAATCATTTTTTATGCCAAACAAAACCCGTTCTCTAATTATGTTTGGATAACTATAACCATTAAATTGTCTTTGACTTAACAATGCAGCATTGCGACTTGTCAAGAAAAAACATTTGGTCATGTTCAGATATAGGAAAGGTTTGAAAGTTTCGGTTTATCACTAGTACCTTCTATATCCATTACAGTTGCCACACAATCATTATAGCAAACGTTTCAAATGCGAACTGTATGAAATTCACAGCTAATCTAACATAATAAGTTTAAGACTTCACAAAAATAGCAGTATGAGTAAACCGGCGCATACTTTCTCCTATTAGCTTGTCAACAACTCTTATAATGGGTAATTGGTTGGTGTAACTATGATATTTCATTTGGGGAATCACAAAAGTTGCAATTAATTTTGAACCGTAATTTTTACAGCAATGGGGGTTGTACTGTTAAGTTTAGAGTTGAAAGTATTACAGCATTCTAATTTTTTATAAAAGTGCGGGCGCTTCATGAGATCATTTTATATTAAGAAAAGCGTTTAATAGTTAGAGATGGTGTAGCAAAAAAACAACTAACTATGACAATAAAAAAACTTGTACGGATTCAATCAGATTCACAAAAAAAGTAATTTTTCCCTGAAGAGTGGATCAATGACGAATTAAATCACTTAAGGAGTCGTTGGTATTTAATGCATCAAGTCTACAGCGGACGTTGTCATAGGAAATCGGTTGTCCAAATGAAATAATTGCCGTAATTTGTTTATGCAATCTTCCCAGATACATTTATTATATTAACTATCAGAGTTATTTAAGTGGTTAAGTATATTTGTAAATTTAACATAGTTTTATTTATACAGAACAATATCCATAATTTCCTGATCAATGTTATTCATAAACTCCCTCTAATGTGTTTTGTATAAACCGAATATGCATGTTTTTACAGGCTTTCATTTTTATCATTAAATTAAGATTAAACACATAATTATACATTTTATTCAAACATAAACGTAATCATTAATTGTGATTGGCACAATAATTTTTCAAAGACTGCTTGTGCTTTTATCATATAAATACGGCTTTCACTTGGGTCTGAACTTCAGGAAATCACTTGGAGAAAAGCATAGGAAATAACATCTAAAAGAATAGTTGATAGTCAACTATATAAATAGATTCAATAAAGAATAAACCATAATTCTAACAATACAACTCTCCGTAGTCCGAAGTGATACTATCAACCCACTATGATAACTATGGTTTGAGGTATGGGTGCAATAAAGTCCAGTCGTGTAGAAATATGGGAAAAATTGCACAAATCTGAGAAGCCACATTAGATACGTGATCGGAGCATCAATACCGTCTCTAGTGATACCCCCCCTCCCTCCCCTACAACTAGGAGGGGAACTGACATTACTTCCCCTTGGTCGTAATGTCAGTTCCCAGTAAAGTACATTGAACAGTAAAGTAACAACAGTAAAGTAATTGAAACCGTTCGGCTTCAATTACTTTACACTAGTCACACGTTTTCTGTTTATTTAACTTTAACATAAGAACGAAGTGTTATTTCAGGAAATTTATTTAGTGAATCTATTTGTTCATGTTAAAAGTTTTTCAATAAAGTTAGTTGAATAGTTAGTTTGAATAGTGATAGTCCTATGTCAACATTGTACTTGATCTGAAGTCGGTCATTTCAAAAGAGACGGGTAGTGCTACCAGAGATAGTGACAGAATAAATGAGATAGCAGTGCTAAGAAAGATAGTAATGAGCCGAGAGACACAGTGGTACTACCAGACAGTGGTATTACCAGACAGTGGTATTACCAGACAGAGATGCTACCAGACAGTGGTGCTACCAGACAGTGGTACTACCAGACAGTGGTGCTACCAGACAGTGGTACTACCAGACAGTGGTATTACCAGACAGTGGTACTACCAGACAGTGATGCTACCAGACAGTGGTACTACCAGACAGTGGTACTACCAGACAGTGGTTAAACCAGACAGTGGTATTACCAGACAGTTGTGCTACCAGACAGTGGTACTTATCGCACCAGACAGTGGTACTACCAGACAGTGGTACTACCAGACAGTGGTACTACAAGACAGTGGTACTACCAGACAGTAGTGCTACCAGACAGTGGTGCTACCAGACAGAGGTACTACCAGACAGTGGTACTACCAGACAGTGGTGCTACCGGACAGTGGTGCTACCAGACAGAGGTACTACCAGACAGTGGTACTACCAGAAAGTGGTGCTACCAGACAGTGATGCTACCAGACAGTGGTGCTACCAGACAGTGGTACTACCAGACAGTGGTGCTACCAGACAGTGGTACTACCAGACAGTAGTACTACCAGACAGTGGTGCTACCAGACAGTGGTGCTACCAGACAGTGGTACTACCAGACAGTGGTACTACCAGACAGTGGTATTACCAGACAGTGCCAGAGAGTCATTGCTGGTGATTGAGTAATGCAGCAGAAGTGTCCAGTTTAGACTGATAAGGCTGTGATATGATATGCAAGCTACTGATGGTATTGATTACATCAAGTAAGTTATAGTTAGTAGTTTCTAGTTATGTTCAACACTCCAAGTTGATGCAGTAATATTGAGCCAACGATAAAACTTTTATAGTGGTATTCTTATGTCGCCATCATTAACATACATTTTTTTTATTAAACCTTCACTATACAATTTATAGTGAAACAATTCTCCATTAAGTAAATACATTTTTTGATTAGGTTACGTTTGGAAATGTTATGTGTAAAATATTAATGTGACATTACATTTCTTGGATATACAAAGTTCACATTTATTTTAGACTGACACTAAACCGTCATAATATACAAATCCAACATTTTCTTGAAGTTTTATCTGGCTTTTAGGATGCTTGTAATAAGAATACCTCTCAATGATAATTATACAGATAATTATAATTTTTTTGTCCCGTAAGTAAACAGCCAAAGTTCGGAAAATGGTTCAAGATTCAGAAAATCTGAAATTTTTTTCCCAAATAACGCTTTGTTAACCAGATATCTGCCTTTTTTAATAATCATTCTTATTTTAGATTTTTTCTAACCGATGTTTACAAAATTTGGTATTTATTTTATTGTAGAAGTAACCTATAATGGAAAAAATTAAGTTTATTCAATTTGAAATTTAAATGACAGTCCTTTTGATTCGTGTAACTTAAATTAAAGTACGAACAAAATGGGAAATTTTATGAAAAAAATGTCATGAATATGTTACCTTACCTTACCTCCTCGGCCACTCAAACCTACGAAGGTTTTTGGCCTCGCCAACAAGTTGTCTCCACTGCTGCCGGTCTGCCGCCATGAATATGTTATGTTGTAAAAATGTTATGGAATACTAGCAACCTGTGTTACTTCGTGACTTCAAAATCCGTGATATATATTTGAATTTGTTTACAGTTTTCTATTGCTTTGAGCTAAGTTTAAAATTATCTATTTTTACGAGATAATCATTAACTTTAGAAAACACAACATCTAACTTAAGTAATTTTCTTCTTTACATTTTAAACAAAAAACATTACTGTACAATATTTTACTTGAATTTTCTAAAACATACTATTAACACACAAAATCCTATCAAAAGACAAAATCTAAAGTAGGCTAATTAATTTTCTTATTTACATTTTATACAAAATAGCATTACAATATTTTACTACTTGAATTCAATAAAACATCACCAACTGTAACGATAGTCCAATTTTCTTATGGACGTAAACAAAATATTGTACCATGGACATTTGTTTTATAAAAAAATTTAAACTTGAAAAAGTTCAGATGATTGACAAGAGAATTCAGCACAAACTCAGACATTTTAAAAGGAAGAAGTGCTTTTGCGGGATATCATCCAAATCCAAAAAAAAGGCACATCTAGAGGATACGAGCTTTAAATTGATAGGTACCCAATATGCCAATAAAAATAAATTTTTAGTGGTCAATTTGCTGCACACAAAAATCCAATAAATTCTTTTAATAATATAGATGACTGTTTTAGTTTCGAACGAGACGCAGCCTGACGCCTCATATTCTTTAGCTTAGGCATATTCAACCTCATTTTACTGGCGTAGTGTAACTGCCCCGACATTTTGGGTGCTTTTGAAACATGAAACTGTCCCGCTCATTAAAGTGGATTAGGGAAGGGCCGCCTCGCAAGACTTTAAATGCTGAAATTGCCCCCCGAACACCCGGCCAGGTAGTCGCTACGGGACTGGGGAAAAGGGAATTATTTTGTCCCCGTGTCCTGTCAGTGACAGCAGTCTTCTAAAACTGCCGTCGACTGTTTTTTCTAAGTCACAATTGTTTCTGTACCGATACCTAACCTAACCTTAAATCAGCTAGTAATTCCCGATATTGGTGGTAGTTATAATAAGACTGTAGTCACTGACAGAACGCAGGGACAACAATAATTCCCTTTTTCCCCATACCCGTAGCGGCTACCTGGCCGGGCGCTCGGGGCAATTTCAGCATTTCTTGTATGGCGAGGTGACCAGGGGATAGCCCAACTCCGCGCAGTGGTCAAATTTAAGCCGAGGAAAAGTTTTATGGCCCCCGAAGGGTTCAGTCCAACTCCGCGCGTTGGCCACATCTAATCTCTACCCCTAGTGCTTTCGTATGAGATATGATGTGTTTAATATAAAATATTCTATATATGTTACACTTTTATTTGCTCATAGGTACTTTATTCATGTGACAGGTTAGGTTTGGTTAGGTGTTAGGTTTGGTTAGGTAAGGTTAGGTTAGGTTAATAATAGGTAAATTCTAATGAAACATAAGTATTCTATTTTGTACTAATTAACTTTAAGCTATAAGTTACTTTTGTTTCGTACAGTTCTAAATTATGTACATATATAACAATTTCAAACTTCAAATACAAACTCACAGCCGTCAGGTCTGTGAGAGCCAAAATTGACCACCGCACGGAGTTGGACAGTCGGTTTTTACATATTTCTGATCACCGTGCGGAGTTGGGATCATCGATGTATATAACCTATACATCGATGGTTGGGATAAGCCCGGCGACCCTTCTTGGTGCTCTGTAATGAGCGGGGCAGTTTCATCGTCCCCCATTTTACAACTAAAATTTGTGAAATTTCAGCTATATTTTATTCAATATTTTTTATCTTGGTGTTGTTTGATAAAGGTTTTAAATGCTATATTGTGTTCTTGGCATTTGTTCATAACATCAGCCATATATGGTCATTTAAATTTAAAAAGTTATAACTAACACAATTTTAAAATTTTAAATTGGGCCAAGGTAACTTTTTTTTAACAAGGGTCTCTCCTACCTCAACAGTCATAATGATCGTTTGGGACAGTCCAAAGATAAAAATAACCTGCCTTTATTTTTAGTCTAGCTTTTATGTAAACAAGCTATGCTATAATAGACAAAACATTGATTCGATGCAAATTTAACAGAATTTAATAAATTTTACTATTGTGTCAGACAAAAGGGCTGTGTGTTTTTGGCTTAATAGTCAAAAATAATAATTTAATTCTAATTAAGTTCAATGTGAATTTCTTTAAGGGGCAGCATTGGGTAGAGTCCCTTGCATCGACAATTGTGACAAGCCCAAGATGGTGGTGTGTGGCTTTGACAGACGGCAAGGAGCGAAACTCTTTGACAACTTGTGTGCCATGGACGCATGGAACCTCTGCTATCACACAGGTAGCTGGAACAAACAAGAAAACATATTAAGTGCAACATATAAAGTGCAACTTCGCCACATTGTCTAGTGTAAGAAGATGTTATGAATATAATCATAAAGGGTTCAAAAATGAGATGCGTGGAGTGGTTGGACCCCTGGTTTTCTGCAAGATAGGGTCTGCAAGCAAGGATGTTAGTCATGCACCTGTGCTCAGAATGCTACATTTGTATTTGAACACATGTATTGAAAACATCTGTTTTCACTTCAGTAAGCCCATCGAAAAATATTCAGGCCTACTGCTTCTCTCATAGTTACTTGTCATGCTTATTGAATTTCAAAATTAAATTAAATGTCAAAAAGATCCATATTTTAATGTTCCAGATTTTGAAGCCCAACCAACAATTGAAGACTGCATGAAAATGTTTGAAGAGCTTTTGACTCAAGAGAAAGCATGGTGCCCTTTAAAAATCCTTTAATAATACAAATGTATAAACACAATAAAGTAGACAATCTGTACTTATAATCATTGTTTTTGTGTGTTTCTTATGACTACAACAAAAAATTCTTTTTTATGTAAAATACAGAGTGATTCGTCAAAATGTTTCACACTTTCATGTTAAGCTTTCCTTTGACAGTAAAATTCAAATCATATTAAAACACTGATTGTCAAACTTAAACTAAAAACACTTTATTACCTTTCCTGTAGAAGCAAACATCAGTACTCTTTAGACTAATATAATTTAAATAGGGAATATATATATTTTAAAGTCCAATGAGACAAATTAGTGAAAATTTCATTAGTCTGCATGTTTGATGCCAATGTGGTATTTTTTGCTTCTTTTGTAACTAAACGAATCTTTCAAAATTCCTTCGGAGTTGTGTGATATTTTGAAAGATATTCGGAGCTAGGCGAATAATTCTATTT
The DNA here is from genome assembly GCF_028750875.1 of Macrosteles quadrilineatus. NCBI lineage: Eukaryota > Metazoa > Arthropoda > Insecta > Hemiptera > Cicadellidae > Macrosteles > Macrosteles quadrilineatus. The sequence goes on from NW_026542595.1 coordinate 85,514,168, forward strand.
TCGAAACTAAACTAAAGCAGTACATTATGGTAATTTTCTGTTAAAGGGAACATCCATTATTATCAATTATTTTTCTCGATATATAGATATTTTATTTTTCAAACCAATATATCCATGGTGGAAGAAAAATACATAGGTGTGCTATTCCCGTCATTTGCCGTAACCCAGATTGCAAACAAAAAAATCAGCTAATGTATTGCCATATAGGTATATAGGTTAGTCTATGGTTTTATCTATTTAGCGATTCGGAGATATGAGTGATTCGGATCGGAGCTATCGTTTTCGAAGCTATGGGTCCTTCTCCAAACTCTACAATAAACTTATGTGATGCTCCCCTGCTTTCTAGATTCTAGAACAGCTGTTTTTGTGTGACAGCTGAGCTGGCCAAGAAAATAAAAGAAGATTGCAGCTACTAGAAAAACACTGATGCTGTCAAAGTCAAACGTCAATCTGCTAACTTGAAATTCGTTAAATTTTTGGCAATATAATTGAACAATAATCTGAAAATACTTTTGATTTTTGTTGGTGTCAATTAATAGTCATAATCCAATAACTCGATGTCTTAAAAAGAAAGTAGTACCTCTATTAACTATGTGACGTCGAAACTCGTGTTAGGTTAGGAAGGTTATAGCCTATTTATTTGGCATTGACAGAACACTGTTAGCACTCAGCACTGTCACATTAGTCAAGAAGAGTTAGTATAAAACCACACTTCTTGGTTGCTCTGTACCACATTCCTGTTTGCCTTGGTCGATTTAGTAATACCACTGTATTGTTGTATTTGTACACAATAGGTGCGATATCTGTCCACGTAGTACACACAATCTCAAGTGACACTTGTTTACTCTCCAACAGTTTAGCTTCACTGGTTATCTGGACTATGGACTCATGGATCGACATGATATTAAAACAATTTATCTTATCATTTTCTTCAAAGTGAATTATCTCCATATAACTAGCTGTTTCTACTAAAACCACCTCTCAGTCTACAAAGTGACAGTAGACTTTGTGCTTGTGTCAGTGAGGGGGCTGCTTCAATCTTTTCCTTAGTTATGGCATTGTCTAGGCATTGGTCATTGTTATTTCGCCAAAGAAAAAAGGTTGATTTGTTATGAAATTATCTAAATAGTTTTTATTATTATATTAAGTGTTTTAAAGCTCAGTATTATTACATTTTTTAAAGATCTATTTATTTGTATTCAGTTGGCCTATCTACTCTAACTTAGTTTGAAATTATGGCTCCTCCATTAAAAGATGTGCCTCTTGGAATCAGGACTCTACAAAAATGCTGCAATATATTTTGTCCTGGAAAATCTTTCAACCGGAATGCATGGTAAGTCGTTTTATATTTTGATATAGCCTACATAAGTGTTTGCGATTACTTGCCAAGTTAAATAGCTAGGCCTAGTCTTCAAAGTCTGTTGAAAGTTTGACTCAAACCTAATTACTTAGGCTTAATCGATTGTTACAATTGTGTAAGACTAAATTACTTACGTAATTCCCGTCACAGCTCAATAAAACTGCACAGCTCTTTTATTGAGCTGTGACGGGAATTACGTAAGTAATTTAGTATTACATTATGTCCAACAGCTCAGGGGCTACACACATGGATTTAAATTGTTACAATTGATAGGCTATAGAAGATTTGTTTTTGTTAGGCTAAATTTGATTATCGATAGAATTGACAATTAATTTGATAATACAATAGAGACTAAGATTTTTTTAAGGTAGGCCTAATAGGCCTATTTTGGTTGTGGTTTAATAAAAAGGTTTAAATCTTACCAGAGTTTCAGATCTGTAAGCATAAATATTTTCAAATAGAGGCCCATATTTTTTAAGGTTGAACCCTGAATAAGTTAAAACTCACAATGCAAAATGTATTTTTTTCTTTTGTTAGGGCCTAAGTTATAAGTTAATTTATACCGTATTTCTAAGTTAGCTTAGGTAAGCTAGGCCTAACTTCTTAAAGTAACTTTTTATAGCCTACCCAAACTTGTTTTTCTATCACAATCATAAAGCTAACTTAGTGTACTGTAAGCCTATACATTTTCTACACACTAAGTTATTGGGAATAGGTAATTGTGATTGCTTAAACACGCTGACATATTTTTATAGGTATAGAAGTTCTGTCGTAGTCTTAACCTTCCTCACGTACATGTGCTACCATATGAACCGCAAGCCTATCAGTGTGGTCAAGAATGTGCTCCATCGTAACTGTTCGGAAGTGAATCCCAAGCCAATTAACACTACTAACCCAGACTGGTGTGATTGGGCTCCTTTTGGTAAGTAGTTTACAACCCAAGATTACTTAAACCCTGTGTAGAAATTAGTAAGTATTTAACTAGCTAGCTGACTCTATAGTAGGCTATTGGCTGATCTTACTTCTCATACAAAACTGAGATTTAGTCTAGGTACCAAAGTATTACTTTCAGTCCACAAATCCTCCTAACCAAAGATAAGTTATATTGCATCAGTGACAGTGAGTGTAGGTCCCTTAGTTGCCATTAGCTGTTTGGGCTATTAATTAACAGCTGTGTCTAAGGAATGTCGGCCTTAGCCACTAACAAGACTACAAGATCGCGCCACTCATCCTACACTCATCTCCATTCATACTTGGCTTAAAATACCTACATAGTATGGTCGCCATTTCATAAGAAAGTATAAAGTGTGAGGGTGTTTGTATGCACTGATCATGTATTGATTGGTTTTGGTTTGTTTCCATTACACCTAACCTTACAAATTAGGCCTACCGGTACGTCTACTGCGTAAGATTGGATCTGACAACAATTATAGCCAACATAGCACATTTCTAGAACTTCTAGTTTTAACTTTATGGTAAAAATTTCTTTTTTATATTAAGTTTTAGCCTAGTGAGTTTTCAAACTCCAGTTGAAAAAGAATCCGTGTTAAACTAAAGTAACTTAGGCCCTAATCTGTATGAAACCAATAAGTTTTAAAACAAAAATTGAAACATTATGTTACGTATATGGGTTAATTAAAATGTCTATTTAACCCGATTTGGAGGCTTATAAGTAGAGTCTACTGTACAGGTATATCATTGTCTTTTTAAGTTGTATGGAAGAAATTCAAACAAAAATTCTTATATAAAGCCCAAAGTACCCATGAACTTTTGAGAAAACTAACTTACAAGTCACACCCCCATAAACCATATAATTAAAATGATCGTCATGACGAGAAACCTTGCACCAAACTATCCATTATTTCATAAATATCACCCTTTAAGGTCCTAATTGCTTTCTAAGGCCTCGTTCACACGTATCGACTTTTCGCCGTGCGCGTGCATGGCTCGGCGCCGTGCATTCCTGAACCACGCCGTGGACCACACGACTCGCGCCGTGAACAACACGACTTGGGCCGTGCGGGTCTCATTTAGTTGCGTGTAAATTTGTTGAGGGTGACCACGATGCGGCGAGCGGCACCGCTCAGCGCCGGTCATGGTTCCAAGTCAAAAACGATTTTCGCGAAAACGCTGCTCGCCACTCAGGTGAGTCATGCTTCATTTAGGCCTAAAATGACAGGGAAACAGCAGCAAACATGCGATACGGGTCGATACGTGAGGTGCAGTCCAGGGAATTTTTGTGGAATGACTATCAGCACGGAAGTTTTAAAACTCTTCAGTCACCATAAAAGTATGGAACAAAGTTAGGGTTAAGGTTTTTCTAAAAACTAAGTTTTTTTTTTAAGACAAACAACTGTCAGATAGCAACAATAGTTGCAATACGTCTTGCAGGTAAGCATAGTTTACCATTTTCGACTAAACTGACTTATAAAACTGGGTAAATTTCATGAGTGTTATAAAAGTGCCGTTTGTATCGTAGCCACCACCGCCGCTTACGTGCCGCTCAGGTTACCGCTTGACGCTCGCCGCTCGTATCGTACCCGAGGCCTTACTCTCAGGTTTTGTGCTAAAAGGTGTATTTTATGTATCATACAAATTATCTAAGCTGACTTCATTTCCAAATAAATCTGGTTAATCTTTACAAACGAGCTTTGTGGTCCATATTAAGGCATGACTTCACTGTTTAAAAACTAATGTTTTATAGCAAACAATACTATGAATTTGTGAACTGTACACATAAGTTATTTTTACAATTTTTTTATAAAAGAGGAAGATTTCGCCTTTTTTGATGGATGTACTACACCTCTCGAATCCAGGAAGACTTCAAACAATGTCTGTGCATGCGCTAGACCGAGTCGGGATGGCCCCGCATCGACCTGTGTGAACGCATCCATAAGAGACCATGGTGTTCAAGAGGTCGAGTACGGCGCGACACCGCGTCGTCGCTTGAAGAAGGTCGTGATCTCCACGGTCGCCGTGGACGGCGTGGCGCTGTGGTCGATACGTGTGAATAGTTGCATTTACATCAATGCTATTGAATAAACACGACGTCGTGTCGTACACGGCGCACGGCAGAGAGTCGATACGTGTGAACGAGGCTTAAAGGAAACTTTCCATATGCCTAATGTTAAAAATACCTCAGCTGTACATATTTGTTTGTTATTCTTTTAATTTATTACCTTATTAGATTATTTGTCTGTACTGTATTCTGTTTTGTTTATTTAATCTTAACTTAACCAATCAATAATTTTATTAATACTTATGAAGTCAAACGGGGTGTAACCCGTGGGTAACAGCTAGTTATAATAAGAATATTTTATGAACGAAATTAAATAGGCTGGATTATCATATGATTCAAGGATCTTGGGGTAAAAGTAGTTTTGACAAAGACAACTACCTATTGTACTGTCGATTCTTCCTATTTCCAGTGATTTTGAATAAATATCACTTATTTTTAGATGTATTCTCAAAATTCAGGAATAAAGGAAATTATAAGTAATTGTACCTAGAACTCTGGGAAAGTTCTGCCCTCCAATATCAATCACTAACTATCCATAAGTATCCCAACAGAGTTTTTCTCAGGGTGAATTTATTTTTATTGAGAAATATGCGTTATTACCTACCGGCAGTTTCATGAGTAACCGTACCTCACACAGGTACTTCTTTCTAAGAACCGATTGAACATAATTTTGGTCTCCACCTCCCTCATTCGACCCTTTAAATTTAAGGCTGAAGAGTCGCGTAGCACGGAGCCCGCTCCTGTTAAGTTCCGTGTGTTACCTAGATGATGTTGTTTTTGTTTGCCAAATATGTTTAAGTTATAAATATGTCAAGTAAGGTTTTTATTTATTTAATGTACACTTTTAATCTATACTTATTTAATACGCAAGCAAGTTTTTTGTGACAATTACTCCTCCGAAACTACTGAACTGATTGACATGTTTTTGGTGTCATTGGAAAGAGCGTTACGTGAAGTTGTGCAGGAAACTTTCTTTGGAAATAATTAGAGAGTGAGGCCCTGGGGCACTTTAAAGTTTCGTATTCCTCCATAAGATTAACATGGGAAACAAGCATTGTTATGAAACTCCAGCTGTTGTCAGAAATTAAAAGTCAGAAGAAGAAGAACATATGTTAATTGTAAACAGTACCTTTTAATTGAAAGTTTCGCGAGCGAAGCCACGACTGGTATGCTAGTAACTATATACATAGTGTTTATACCTTTTTTGTATTGAAACTGTATTTGTATAAAATAACCACCGATTGTGTTTTAGAATCAAGGATTCCGATTAAGAACCTTTGTGTGCTATAGTTAGCGTAAGTAACTGTTAACTAGAAACCAGTAACTGGTTATTTGTTTGATAATGATTGTTCTTAAAAAAAACTCTTGTATTGTAGATGGAGAAAATGCAGCATCGCTTCTGGGATTTTTTGATTCCTCATTCCTCTTTGCATATGCAGGAGCAATGTTCATTAGGTAAGCAAAAATTTAATTGTTAAAAAAATATATAATACTGAAACTATCCAAATGGATTATGCAGTGAAATGATTAAGGTGAATTAAGGTTAAAAATCATATTGTCCAAGATTTCATTGAAATTGTAAAATAAGACATCTTTGCCAACATACAAAAAGGGATTCTTATTAGGCCACTGGAACTATTTAAAAAATTCTATTTGACTAAATCTTGTATAGACCTACCATTTTTCTTCAGACTTTTTTCATCATATTTTTAAGTTTGAAAATTAATTTTTGAATGATTACGTTGTGACACTCAACGCAGGAAATGGAACTATCGGTAACTAGGTCAGCGGAAAAACTATTTGAATAGTGAGTCAAAAATGCCATTAATAGGTATTTTTTTTAGACAGAGGGCCAGGCTTACAAGTAACCATGGGATTGCATCATAGCTAGAACAGCTTATTGTGCACCCTCATTCACAGGTCCTCATTCTCCGTCAAATCCCAGGTCCTTTGTGAACCATGAGATGTTTTTGACCATGGTAAACTGTTCTTCCCTTTGATCTCCAGTCGATAGGGCAATGGATCTCATATGTAGACACCTTGTAGGGCTGGGCACATAAACATCACGTGGAAGGCTGACTCTTTCTCCTCTCCTTATTTCCTACATAACTTGAATCCCATCTTGAGTAGATGTCTGCGGAATAACCAATGGCCTCAGATGAAGCTAACCACCTACCGCAAGGTTCTCCTATTCAACCCAAGGGCATCTGCCGCTATTGTACCAGTAGGTGTCTGCAGTATTCTCTTTGACTGTACGTTGCCTTCTGTTCTTTCCCAGGGCTTTCATGGTCTGATGACAGTCCCATACAGCCTTAGAGGCAAAGTCAAAACTGTCAAGTGCCATTAGTGCTGCTTTGCTGTCCGAGTTCATGTATATAGTATGGCCTGTCAGACCACGCTTTAAACACACTTGCAAACTCGGATAGGGCAACAACTTCTGCCTGGAATACAATGGCCAGTTTCCCCAGGCTTACGCAAAACTGCGCCTTGGGTCTGACTCCATACATTCCAGCCCCGGTGCCCGTTGGCTTTGTCGAGCCATCTGTATACCAAGTGATCCCCCTTTTCATGTATTCAGGTTCTTCTTTATCCCAAGCAGCCCTGTCAACAGTGTTGACATTGTATGGCTTTTCTAGATCTGTGATCTTCACCATCCTGTCTACTAACATTTCCAAGGTGTTCACCTGCACCTTGTCCACAATTATTCTGTGCTCACTGGAGCACACCTCCAGTTGCCACTGCAAACCATTCTGTATGCTGCCATCCTTGCCTCTCCTTTCACAATAGAGGCTAGGTCTTTAATAGGTCTTTATATAATTTCTATATCAGGAATTTCGTTTTAGGTGTATTTTAAAACTTTGACTCAATCTAATGTATCAGGGGTTTTTCTGCATTGGTGTATTTGTCTTGAATTAGTTTTATGATTAAATAGCCATAGCCTACCTTTTGTTTGAAACCAAGACTAGTAAATTTTGAAAGATATATTTTTAACAGATTCAGGGAGCAAATTACATATAACTAGAGCTCGCCCCGTGGTGATGAACTTTGCTGATAATTGCTTTTAGTTAGAAATTTGTTTAATTTGTTGAAGGTAATGATTTACAAGCCAGTTACTCATTCATTCTGATTCACACTATCCCAACAAAACATTTTGACATTGGTACAACAATCCTTACACATTTGATGACTGCAGGTAAAGAAATACAAATAGTATACAAAACAATATTAAGAGGTATTTGTAAGGTACAAAACACATATAGCGAAGATTTCAAAAAATACTATAAAATGTTGGACTACATATACTTGATATGCTTGATTTGCTTTAATATCCCAAGACTCCCAAGGCTCTGCCCCAGAGGCCTTTAAAGTTCCCTCTTCAGATGTGTTTACATTACAACCATATGCATACATTTACACTACTTTTGAATGAAACAGCTGTTAATATTTAAACTGTGATTTACTAAATTTGTCAAAATTAAGTATTTGCAATGGGTTTTTTATGATTTTAAAATAGATTTTCTTCTGAATTGTGCCATGTTTTGCAATATAATGTTCTATTACCAAATCAGTGGAAAATCCTAATATCACAGTAACTCTTAAAATTATTTCTTATGGAGTTAACTTATATCTATTGTATGGGTTGGTTTCTGCCTTTTTTACCACTTCTTGGAGATTACACGTAGACGATATTCTTTGGCGTATTGCATCTGTATTAGACGATACTTGGTTGGTGTAATTTTTAAAATTACAATGGAAAAAAGTGAGAAATACTGCAAAATTTGATATATTAAAAATAAAACTGAATTAACACTGTGCTACATTTCTTGAGCAATAATTGAAAGAGTCGATTTGCAAACAAAGGAAACAGGAAAGTCATAGACCACAACCAAGTACAGTAGAAGAAATAGAAATAATGTTTGTTTTTTCTTTCATTTATAATCGTTATTATAGACAACCTAATGCGGCTATGAGTGGGGAAAATTTGTAGAAAACACTAAAAAACAGGGTCAGCTTTTCAAAAAAGATAAGATATTAACAAAAAATTTTGATTATATCTAACTGCTGTGTACATCTTGAGTATTTCCATAATCTTTGAGTCGACTCTTATAAAGTCACCAGAAATTATGACTGTTATTCGTTTCAAAAAAACGCCTGTAATGCTTCACAATTGCTCGAATTCGAGCAACAGGTACACTAGTCTATAATTAAAATAATTTCACTGTCATTCCTGTTTTTATTATTCTTATACATATTATTCTAATCTTTTTGGCATATTATGACAGATGCGGAACATATAAATTAATGTTAACTAGAGCTGGCTCGTGGTCGAAAACTCAACCAAAATTATGTTTTGTGCTTCTCTATTTTCACCCCAGGCTGTAAATGAAACATGTCACTGGAATTTCTGCTAATTGTTTTGATTTTCTGTTTTTATTTTGTTGTTATTTTGTCACCAACATGGCAACCCATAAAGCCCATGTTAATTTTTTTTAAATTTTAAATTCATTTCTGTGCTCTTTTTCGAGCCTATTTTAATTTATAAAGGGATTTTGCACATCTACCTAGGCAAATATCTTTCTAACAGTATGCGTCGATTTTCCCTTCAATGCACAGAAGCTGAGATTAAAGGTTTTCAATAAACATGCTTGTCTATTAATATATAGAACTAGCAGTTACCCGGCGCGCGTTGCTGCGCTAACAAAATACATCTGTCTGTGTGAAAAGCATGTTTTTTTCTACATCTAAACAGACGATTGTCAGGGATTGCCCTAGTGCCTTATAATGGTGATTGCAAAAGCAAGACACTAAGGAAATTGTAGTTGATTAAATTTAGAGGGTAATTCGGATGATATCATCAGCATTCTTGGGATTAAGACTATTTATCCCTTAAACCTACCACTAATAATTTTTGCTTTAATCAATTTTGATGTCCGTTAGTCTGGTAACGTTGCACTGCTTCGGTGGATTTAAGTTTCGCATTAGTTTTATTGGAGTTCCTTCTTTTAATGGCAGTAATGTGGTGGGTTAATTAAAAATTGAGAGGCATTTGAATATCCGTGATAGCACGCACGATTATTATTCACTTATATTGTTATATTGTGTGGGTAGGCCTATAGAACGAAAGATAAAAATTGTAAGGCATTGTCATCCCTTTTATTGTTTATAATACTTTGATAAAGGTTTTTATGTTTTTAATATTTAACATTGGAGATTTTAAACGTTGTTGAATGCACAGGTGTGCTGCGATCGGGGTTTAATACATTTGGACATATTCAAAAGTAAAATAGTTTCCTGTGCTGCACTCTGTAGAAACACTGTGGCACTATTTCAATTAATACAGAATGTTGTGATCATTCAAACCTACAAAACAGTTGGTGAAAGTAAACATCTGCTTTTAAATTATATTTATTTGTAAACATTGTAGATCAAAAAGTCTGACATTGGCCCACTTAAACCCTCTGGGGCAGAGCCCTTTTGACGGATCTGCACCAAACTTCACTCAAACCATTCTTGAAAGATGCTAAATAATGCCTGAAAGTTTCATTACAATCTGTCGAGCGGTTTCGGAGTCCATGACGTATATACACACACACATACATACATACATAGTTCCTCTTTTAGCGAATTTCCCATATAGGGAATAAGCTATTACCGTAGTACTCATGGTAAGACCTGGACGCGGGACCGATTTTTTTTTTTCATTTTGAGGTCCCTAGAGGCCAAAAACACCATCCGTTCAAATTCATATATATATATATATTTATATATTTATATATTTATATATATATATATATATATATATATGTGTCCGTTAGCACGATAACTCGAGCAAAAATGATCCGATTTTGATGAAATTTGGTACAAACGTGTAAACCTATGTTTATTCGAACGAGTTCGCGATCCAGCATGATTGGACCATGGGAACGGGGGTTTACGGGGGGTTTTATGGGGTAAAAATAGGTTTTTCCCATTTTTGACCCAAAAAACATAAAATTTAGCAATTTCTTTCCAAACCATTTTGTAGAGCTTAAAAAAACAAATAATTTAGTATATTGAAGCGTTATTATGCGCCTAATGGTTACGGAGAAAATTCCAAAAAATTTTAAATTTAAAATTCCCATGTTATTCTTATGGAGAATAAGTAAATTGTTGTAGTTTGCTTGTTTATGAACATATTTTGATCAAATTTGGAAAATGTTTTTATTTCTTACTAACTATTAACGTTTTACAAAAAAAAAAAAAAAAACAGTTTCACCCTCCCTGATGCAGCAAACCTAATTACTAGTTAAACTAATTCTATTTAAATAGAGAATAAATGTTATATTTTTAAGTAGACATTTCAGTGTAAATCCAATCAGTCAAATGGAAATTCGCTTAGTCTGCAGGTTTGCTGCGGCGGGGGTATTATAGATATAGATTAGCCCCATGTTAATTCTCCATAAGAAAAGTTGAATTTCTAATTTTGACCCAATTAACATAAAAATTCTCAAAATACCAATAAAACCTGCACATAGGACCGATAACCTTTCTTTTGGTACAAACCGTGTGTAAATCGGTTCAGTAGTAGTCAGGCTAGCCGTCACAAGTTTTGCAAAAGTTTTTTTTATATAAAAGATAACAAGAATACTGTAGTAGATTTTTAAATCAAAATGCACTTTTAAAGGGTTTTAGAGGACGGTTGCAGAAAGTTTTTCTTGCTATTTCCAAATAGTTTTCCTATTAAATAATTGTTTGCCTTTCGTGATAGCATAATAATTTGTTTTTCGTGATTGATTCATCATTTCCAAAATTTGCCGCCCGGGGCAAAGTCTATCTCTATTTAAGCAGAGAGACATATAATTATAAACTGGTGGAGAGAGTAGAATAGAGTGAGGTTAAAGTAACCTAGCTTTTTTAAAATAAAAATACTGTAATAATTTAAAAAAAGTTTTCATCATACTGCAGCAAAAACAGCCGTTTTTAATGCAAGCGTCTAAAGAAGCATTTTTACTCTTTAGGCATCTAGGGCGTAATAGAAAAAACGATTGAATTACCTTCAAACATCTACTTACATCTACTTGTTTGCATTAGCAAATTGAACTGAAAACAAGTTAGAAGTAGTTTAGAGGTTTTTATTGTAAAAAAATGTCTTTTCAACCCTCGCTCATTTTCCAACATCGGCTTTTACTCGATCGTAAAACTTGAGCTTGGGTCGATAAGAGTCACTTTAGGCTCTAGTTATTGAAATGTAAATTTTATTGTAATTGAAATATACTAAACATTTTTGTAATTGAAATACACAAAATTTTTGTTACTGTACAGGTTTCTTAAAGTGTTTTTAATTTACTAAGGCATGTTACATAATTTCTCTCTAAATGGAAAAGTCGAAGGTCTATCTTACAAGGAAGTCAACAATGTTTAGTAAATATTATTTTGATAATTGATTCTAAACAATCACGTTGCTACAACCTATTGTGGGTTGGACAAGACAAATACTTCCTCCGACCCTCTCAACAAACTATTTACTAAATAAATATGAAAAAATAACTCAGTATACTATACAGGGTGTTGAAAATGTCTGGAACCAACATTATATCTGGCGAGTGGTTAAAGAAAAACAACTGATATTTTGTGTATGGATATACTAAGGTTTTACCTATCTTTTGGTGCCTTATGAAATTTTTTACCACTTATAGGGAACGTCCTGTGGAGGATGCAGTAAAAAGTTTTAATGGAGGCCTATGGTAAATGATACATCATTTTAAAGGCCATTTTTTTCTGAGTAAGGAGCCGCAAGTCTCATCTCAATAGGACCACCCTAGCAAAAATGGCGACTGTTTGAAATTTAAAAACCCACTTATAGGGAACGTCCTGTGGAGGATGCAGTAAAAAGTTTTAATGGAAGCCTATGGTAAATGATACATCATTTTAAAGGCCATTTTTTTCTGAGTAAGGAGCCACAAGTTTCATCTCAAAAGGACCACCCTAGCGAAAATGGCGACTGTTTGAAATTTTTGAAAATAATTGAAAGCTTAATTGGTATTTCTGTTGAAAATAAGTTTAGTAAAACAACACAAACAATTTAGTTAAATGTTTTTTTTTCAGTCATTTTTCAGTTCACCACATGATAAACTACTGTACTTCGTAACTGGCTTGTAATAGCATTTAAAGGAACCAAATACGGACCATTTAAATAGCAATGTTTTTAAATTTCAAACAGTCGCCATTTTTGCTAGGGTGGTCCTTTTGAGATGAAACTTGTGGCTCCTTACTCAGAGAAAAATGGCCTTTAAAATGATGTATCATTTACCATAGGCTTCCATTAAAACTTTTTACTGCATCCTCCACAGGACGTTCCCTAAAAGTGGTAAAAAATTTCATAAGGCACCAAAAGATAGGTAAAACCATAGTATATCCGTACACAAAATATCAGTTGTTTTTCTTTAACCACTCACCAGATATAATGTTGGTTCCAGACATTTTCAACACCCTGTATATAGAGTGAGTTTTTTTTTTTTAACAAAATGAATAATTTTTTACAGCAAACAATTTAATTAAAATAAAAGTGTACATACAAATTATAATATGTCTTTGGGTTTGTTTGCATTAAATAAGTTGATATATTTCCAGAATCAAGAAACTAAATTTATTCAATACTTTATTCAATCTTCCATGTTAGTCCGCCATTGATGATTATGACATTGTTAACTTGTTGACATTGACAACAGTTGTTAAGCTGATCAGCAGTCACTTCATATCTTTCAATTAACTCATTAGATAAATAGAATTTTGACAGCTTAATCCAAGCGAATTTGGAATATACCTGTGGCATAATATAGATATAACTCAAGTGCCAAGATATTCGATTTTGGCTAACATTATATTTATGTATAACAACATTGCCATTTAAAATTTTTTTAACGTTTAGAGTTTTTAACACATTTTCTTAACTTACTGAATGACGTTTTAATGTTCTACAATTTATTTTCATTACAATTATTGAAACAATTCGTTGGTACTGTAGTCTTATGTGTGTATTATTAATTGTATGTCTTTCTACGCCTATAGATTTTTTACATCTTTGGTAAGAAAACGGTTCAAATCCTAGTCTTATTACTATCTAAAGTTGACCTTTTGTTAGATACCATCGTTAATTATGAGCCCAATAAATAGCATCTAGGTCTGGACGATGTCGAATGAATTCCATTATTTGTTGAACTTAGAGTAGACTTCCTCTTATCCGAACTCCTCGGGACCGAGGCCAGTCCGGATAACGGGTTTTCCAGTTAAAAAACCTACGTCGCCAAAAACTCGTTAAAACAGACCTTTTAAATGCATACTGTAAAAGCCAATAATGATTATTTCGTATTTAGACACGTGATCACTGGTCTCAAATCTTTCCCACAAGAACAGTCGTGTCAGTACCCCCCACTTCCTGCTGATCTAGTCCGGTTAAAGAGATGTCATTTCCGCCAAGTGTAGTCCGGTTAAAACGATGTCCGGTTAAAAGGTGTCCGGGGATAAGAGGGAGTCTACTGTATCAACTGTATAAGTTATACTGCCCAGAGTACATTTGTTACAATGCATTGAAGAATCCTTTATTTGAAAGGTTACATCATTATATGGAAAGTAAATAAAAATATGTCTAACAGTACAATAAGCATATATATTTACTCTTATACTGTTTTAACAGGACAGTTAATGCATATGAAAGATTGTAGCGTTTATAATAGTACTCCCATTCACTTATTTTTACCCTTTCCCTCTCCACAATTTCAAATAACACTTATAGTCACCAACACTCCAAAACTGGTAATAAAAAAAAACTTGAGTGAGCAACTTCAGTAAATGCCTTTTAGCAAATTGCCGAAATAGGGAATAAGCTATTACCGTGGGACTCATAGTAAGACCTAGACCCAGGACCGATTTACTTTTTCGTTTTTAGGTCCCCAGAGGCAAAAAACAACATCCATTCAGATGTAACACTGTGGGCTATGTGACCGTTAGCAGGTTAACTTAAGCAAAAATCATCCGATTTTGATTAAATTTGGTAAAAACGTTTAAACCTACATTTATTTGAAAGAGTTTGTGAACCAGCACAATCGGACTATGGGAGCGGGGTTCTTAGGGAGTTTTATGAACCAGATTACAATAGGAGCTCTCTTAACCGTCCGTCAGATCAACCAACTTTATGTTACAACAGGTCGATCATATGTTTCCTGAGCAAATCAAATTCAATCAGTTGCTATCAATACTTTGTGTGGGCAATCTTTACTGTCTAAATAGCGTTTCCGTTTGCTAACTGTGTTATGTAACAGTTTTTGATACTTTAAGTTTTTATTTTATTATCTAATTAATTGTGTTGATTATTTGGTTTAACAGTCCTTTTTCGTTATCATCCGGTCCAGTAGGAGTCAGTTAAGAAATCTTATACTGTACATGAACATTACCTAAAATAATAATAAACATCTTAAAGTCATGTGGGACTAAATGGAATGACTTACCTATAAGAATCTAATTAAGTTTTCAAGATCTTTAAGACATCAATAATAAAGAAAATTTGGCCTCAATACACTTATTTCATCAGCAATTGTTCCTTGGTAGGTATAACTATAGTATAGGCCTATACGCACATAGCTTTAACCTCCCCTAATTTAAAAATGAAATATAAATCAGCTTAGCCAATAAAAAATCTCTACTTGCAATTTACTCCTCTCCTATTGTTAAGTCCGGCATTAGTAAACTCGTCACCATTTCTGAAAGCGGTAATCCTGTATAGTCACTCTCTTACTTGAAGAAACCAAGGGTGTTATGCGATCTTGTCGTTGTAGTTGGTATTTTAAGTGGAGATGAAAGAGAGTGATATTCAAACGCTTTTTGGGAAAGCTGTACAAACCCATATGCTTTGTGGGCGTGCCTGGAATCAAACCTGTCAAACCCTTACCACTAGGCTTCACAACACACAAAACTGGCTGTAAAAGTAAGCACTTCTGGCATAGAGTTTTATAACTAACTCGATTGACATAAGTTTTTAAAACTGTTTTGTGTGTCTAATCAAGAGAGCAGTTGTTGCTTGTAGCAGTGACAGTATGCCCCTATAATAAATCCAAGAGCTTCTCTACTCCCCTCTAAGATCATTGAATGTAATGTAATTTAACAACTGTAGAACCAACACATGCAGTGACTATAGCATGCATTCACACAGTCTTAAATCTGTCCCAATTTAATAAATGTTAAAACAAATCCATACATCTGTTTTCTAAATTTATTTTATTTGTTTGGATTTTTTTGTGTTTAAACCAGTTTTGCTAAACATTTTACACATCTAAATTCCTTTGTTATTTAGGAACAATAGGGCAAGTTGATGAAATGTCACCCCTCGTTGACCATGTAATCTTTGACTATTGATACAACTGGACACTCCATTCCCATGTTGAAGTTGTCGCCAGTTTTTAAATCTAAATTGTCGTAGTGGATGTGACGGATTGCGTTGGTCTACTAAATTAATAATTTTCTGTTGAATATACAAACTTTTTTACCCAGTTACACTAATGGGATGACTTATTGTGAGTTATAGCAACTGTTATGACCTATCAACTTGGTCAGCAACACAAAATAAGGTATAAATCTGGGCAGTAGCACATTCTGTGACTGGTTCACACAAATATGTTGTTTTTTAGTAAAAAAATTGACAACAGCTGGTCCAATGTATGTCTACTTCAGTATCAAATAGTCAATGGAATGGTCTAATTGAGTCAAGATTGGGAGTAATATTGTTATCTCATAATGCTGACAACGACAACAGTTAGCAGCACGTTATTAAACATTCACTTACAATCTGCAATTTTAGCAGATGTTTGATTATAAAATATTTCTCAATGTTCTCAGCTGACAAGGTATTATCTATAAAGGTTATTAATCACTGCTCTCATATGGTAACAAAAATAGGTCTTGCACAATGTGATCATGTGCTACAGTACACGTGCTTTGTGTAATAAATAGCATTTGAATGTTAGCACAACACAGCTAACACAGCTAGTTTTATAGTTTTCATACTACTATTAGTAGCCTACTTTTTTGGAAAATAATTGTTTAAGCAAACAGGGATTAGATAACTGTTAAAATGTGTTCAAGATGACTAGACAGCTGTTACATATCCTCGGATGTTGTAGATTGTTGAGTTTCATTGTCTTATCCATGAAGTGGACCATGTGTGGCCAAGTCTGTGATAACTTGTTATCTCTGGCCTTGGATGTTTGAGGGGTCAGAGAACGGTATCTGTGTGTAATCGCTTGTATGGAAAAAATCTCTTTTGCCACCCGTAATTGGTGTGAGTGAGCATAAAATCTGAGGAATTTAGATAACCTAACGACATTGATATACTTCATTTCTTTTAAAAAAACTGCCAAGATAACATGGCTTATTGTAGTGAAATTACCTCAAGATATATTTGACTCAGCTAGAGAATAATTTGTGCAGCATCTAATGTCACGAAAAGGGAAAGAGTAGGCCTATATTTTTATATGAAACAGAAAAATAAAAAAGAACAATGTTCTCAAGCTGGTAAACTCTAGAAATATATTTTAATACAGTATTTTTTTTTTTTAAGTTATGGTATTACAAAAAAAGTAGTGTAGGTGCAGCTACAAGTTTTAGTAGTGTACTACAACTACATTAATACACAATATTAAGAGAAAACTAAATTAATTTTGTTAACCTGTTAATATTATAAATAAAAAGTTTACAGTGTGGTGTGGTGTAGTAGCTTACAGTATTGCCATCATTTTAAAGATTATTTTGATGTTAATTATTGTGATAATTTATTGTCCGCTGCCACTTTTTCCCCCAATAACACACCAAATTAAACTGATTAATTATTTTTCAAATATCTTTTTTCATTTTTATGGTATAGCCATAATATTTATGATATTTATATAGCCATAGAAATATTTTTTTACGCACATACTTGTGGATGTGGTCATTTCAAATATCAGCTGGCTTAGCAGCATAGAAATAAATAAACACTACTTTGAATAAGGTTATGGTTTTTGTTGTCTTTTGTTTTGGCAGCTGTTCAACAGCTGTCTGTGTCAACTGATGTGATGTAATCGATCCCAACTGTACTATAGTTCTTACTATAACAACTATGTTCAATAATAATATTTGCTTTATTCTTAACAATTCAACAAAAAAGTTTATTCAAGAAGTTGAAGTTATTGATTATCAACCCAAATGCAAGATGGAATAGAGTCCATCCACAATATTCATCCGTATTACATCGACAATTAATTTTACTCTAAAGCGTCTAACTACTTTGGCTCTACTCAAAATAATTTTCAACAAGTATGGAAATTCATATTGAATGTAGCTTAACTATTCTAGCTTTAAACTTTTCATCACTGAGATTAGATAACCGTAGCTTTTCAAAGTAGACCACTTGTTATTGGTCGAATGAGATTTAGCATGGTGCCAGGAACTACAGTAGTCTCCCTCGTATACAGACTCCTCCGGACTAAGGCTGGTCCAGATAACAGTTTTTCTGGTTAAACTGATGTCCCCTAAAACTAGAACGTCTAATAGTATATAAGCCTATAATGGTTATTACAGATAGTGTCACGGTGCGTGGCGCCTCGCTGGAGCATGCGCACTGAGAGCTTTCCCCCACTACGCCTCAATGTATGGTACAGTCATGTTCAAATACTGAAGTTGTGAACTAGCATCAGCTTTGTCAAATTAATTTGCTTTATGTTTACGTTTTTGTATTTTTCTGTCTCTCTCGCACTGCCTCCCCTACACGCCAAGCACGGTGAAACGGTCTGTACATAAAAATAGTGACTAACAATACATGTGCATGCCACAGGAATCACTTGAATTCTATCCCAAATATTTTACTTAAATTTGGGCGAGCATTGTATTTGATCACTAGTCTAAAATCTTTCAGACAAAAATGTTTCAGTACTACCGGTACCCACTTCCTGCCAATTAAGGCCGATTAAACCGAAATGCTCATTGTCCGGTTAAAGGGATGTTAACTTATGCCGTGTGTAGTTCGGTTAAACCTAAGTCCGGTTAAAAGGTGTCTGTATAAAAGGCAGTCTTCTGTAGAACAACCTTGTGATTTAATTTGATTGATAGGTTCTTTAGTATTATGAAATTAAATATGCACAGTATTTTTGATCAATTGATTCATTATATTCTAATGAACAATGTTACATGTTATTATCTTATTTGGATTGGTTTTACCATAGACAAATAGAATAAATATAGACTGTCAAAGGAAGTTAATAATTACAACTTACGTCAATCAGTCCAGTAATATTTATGGAGGACGCACGTTTCGACCTTTAGGTCATCTTCTGCTCCGCTGTTGCACTAGGTTATTACTTAGTTGCATTGTTGGTGTAGCAACCGCGTCCAATAATTTACATTGAGAAACATAGTCAGACCACGTAAACATAAAAACACGACACTGACGAAGACGAAAACATTAATAAAATAAATAATAAAATAATAAATAAAACTATAACCAAGCCCACGGCTGAACAGGCTCGGGACTGCGGCGGCACTCAAGGGCGGGACTGTGCCGAGCCCGTTCAGCCGTGCGCACGGTGATAGTTTTATTTAAATGTTTTCGTCTTCGTCAGTGTTGTGTTTTTGTGTTTACGTGGTCTGACTATGTTAACTAGGTAATAACCTAGTGCAACAGCGGAGCAGAAGATGACCTAAAGGTCAAAATGTGCGTCCTCCATAAATATTACTGGATTGATTGACGTAAGTTGTAATTATGAATTTAAACATCAATCTGTTTGCTACAAATCAATCATGATGTCAAAGGAAGGTTCCGGCGCCCACCTCTAGGCTTTGCCGTGTAGTTATGGCGCACACCGCTGCAGCTGGGGAGCCATATTCGACCATCAGACGCTGCAGCGATGTGTGCTGTAACTACACGGCATACCTAGCAGTGGACGCCTTCTGCTAACCGCAGCACAGCTGACGGTCTATATTTATTCTGTTTGTCTATGGTTTTACCTAAAGCTAACAACAGAACACAGTAACTTAAACTCTCCTAATTCCTGACTAATTTGAGATTTGAACTCAAATATAATATTGTATGTTTGTTGCAGTGGTCTGGTGGCGGAGAGAGTGAGTCTCAGATATTTCTTATCTCTAGGGATGCTGCTATCAGGTCTTGCAGGATACTTGCTGGGTATTGCCAAGTATTACAACATTCATTCCATATCCTACTTCATGCTGGTTCAGGTAAATTTACATTATTTGTCATTACAGTAGAATGTCGATTATTCAACGTAAAGCAGACGCCGCTAGGTCAGATACATGGAAAGTAATAAAATAACCATTGTAAACACGTTGAAACAAAGTTGATTTAATAAAGTGGGAAATTTATGCTATCCAAATCATTAATATCAGTTGGTTAATGTGGGAAAAATGAAGTAAAAAACTACTGTATTATATAATTATAGATTCGGTTTGTTATGTGATGAACATGTAACAGCTCAAAATGCATTATGCAACTCTGTACTCTTATAGTTAGCTATGATCTTGTTTATATTTTCAGGTGTTTGGTGGAGTAGCTCAAACCACAGGATGGCCAGGAGTTGTTGCTGTCATGGGAAACTGGTTCGGAAAAGGAAAAAGAGGTATTTTACCAACCTTATATAAATGTGTGGTTCGTTGCCCAGCTCCTTTAATAAATCACTTCCTACAACAGTTTAACTTTTCAACACTCTCCTAACATCTGAATTGTTTTAGACAGTAACAAAATAATTAGTTCAAGGTACATCGCAAGAGTGTTCCAATATTTTTAATGCATATCGTTTCCCTGTGTGAAATTACATTTTTCTGTGCGCTTGATTATTCTGTACTGAACCACAATTTGAAGGTGAGTGTCGAGTAGAATGATGTCTTTGTAACTTTCTTACTGACTTAGATCAGCTGTTTCTTTAGTCAGGGTAATTTAAAAGCCCAATGGTCTAGGACATCTGGATTTAGTTTTGAACTACATATCAAAGTATTACTGACTTTCTCATGATAGATTTGGTGATCTTTTGATCGTTAGGCAAGCACTATAACCACACAGCTACCCTGTACTGTCTGTAAACTGATCATGTTCATATTATTGTTTATCAGCGGGGTTATTTGTTTGTTTTTGTTTGTGTGTTTTGATTGACTTGAACGGGAATAAAATAAAACTAACACATTAGAACATAATTTTATTCCCGTTCAAGTCAATCAAAACACACAAACAAAAACAAACAAATAACCCAGCTGATAAACAATAATATCAACATGATCAGTTTACAGACAGTACACTCTTCCCCCATAAAATTAATTGTGAAATACTTTGAATTTCTTTAGTTTGTCTAGCGTTCTCTGTGGATGGATGTCTCCAGCTCTTCTACACGAGATTGAGCTTCACTCAGCGTTCTTTGCAATCTTCTATTTTCTAATATTAACTCATCTTCTATTATGTCTAAAGTTTCCGCAATACACTTATACCGAACTACTTGAGTCTCCAATCTTGCAACGTTGATTTTAAAAGTATTGACATCTTGTTCAGCCTTCTGGAGTTTGAAATTATAATCATTACCTTTCAACCGAATGTCTAGAGATCCAGATGCATGTTGCAGGACTTCCGCTACTTCTGATGCAACTAGAGCTCTCCTCGTAGGTTTTGCCCTCGGTGTTTCGACATCTCCCTCGTCATGATCCTCTTCACTATCTACCACCACTATACCCGCCTCTTGGATCAATTGCAGCAACTTCTCCAAATGAGTTCTTGATACTTCCAAATCTTGCTGCAGTTTGCTCTTACACCGTTTTGTCTGTTCAAACTGTTGGTAGGGTTCCTTTTGTTCTATCAACAACTGAAAATGTTGTTGCTCCAACTCATACTTGTGTTTGAACAGATCCACCATTGCAGCCTTCTCTTTGGACATCTGCACCATGGTCGCCATAGCCTTGCGGAACTTCTCCTCACATACCCTTAGCTCCATTCTGACATCTTGTAGGCGTTTGACTTCCTCTAGAGAGTCTTTAGAACTGTGATGGGACAAGTGGTGGCTGTTTTTGGAGGATAGCATAGATCTAGAAGTGATGACCGAGTTGTTTCTAGGAAGTCCAGTTCCTACCCCGTCAGGAGTTTGTCTTTCTAGCTTCCTCGTTACGATTTCTCCGTCCTTAGACCACGCCTTTTTCTTGATGGTCAATCGAGCCTCTGCCTCTTTTGCACTCTGGTCGAGCACAGAGTGTTTGGAGCCTTTCCTCTTGTGGTGCTAGCCTCCTGTCAATGACTTGCATTCCACCACCGCGGATCCATATTGTTTATTTGAGTGATCATTCTCCTTCTTAAGCTTGATTTTATTCCCGTTCAAGTCGACCAAAACACACAAACAGAAACAAACAAATAACCCAGCTGATAAACAGATATTATTGTTTACTAAACAATAATATCAACATGATCAGTTTACAGACAGTACATACCCATATATCGTTTGATCATATCAAGTGTAGCTTATTCTTAAGTTGGTTTTACTATGCCTTAAATGATAAAGCTTTAGTTTTTTTTTTTTTTGATTAGTTTTCATTATAACTATTAGATAGGAATCATAAATAAGGATGATATCAAAGGATTTATTTTTTGTGTGTGTTTTTACTTCAGTGGCATTTTTTACGTTTTGAAAGGGAACGGTCCAAACCCTGGTCTTGTTATTGGTATTAGCTATGTATCTAATGTTTGACTTTAATATCACAATTTGATTCAGTAGCTATTTCATTAAATCAGTGCTGTTCTCTGTTCAAACCTAATGTGTAGATAAATTGTTTATTTATTTTTTTAAATATAGGTACCTAATCTATCAAGGATATTAAAATCATTCATTTTGTGATGTAGAGTGCAAAAATACTTACTGCTGCTTACTTACTGCCGTGGCTCTTGGTACCCAAGGAGGTACTTTGCCTCGCCAACACACTGCCTCCAGACTGCACGATCCATTGCTTCATCCTCTCTTCTTCCCATTCTTCTCAGATCTCTTCTCACTTGATCTCTCCACCTCAACTTGGGCCTTCCAGGAGGTCTTCTACCCTCGGGATTGTTGTTTAGGGCGTTTCTCACTAAGGATCCCTCTTCCTTTCTTAACACATGGCCTGCCCATCTCAATCTCCTACTTCTCACCTCAGCCACAATATCTGGGTCCCTGTACAACTCTCTCAACTCCCTGTTGTGCTTAACTCTCCATTCTCCGTTTTCAAAGGTTGGTCCAAAGATTTTCCTTAGAATCTTGTTTTCGAACACTATAAGTCGTTTCTCAGTTCTCTTGCTTATCACCCAATTCTCTGAGCCATATAGTAATACTAGTCTTATTATAGTTTTGTATATACGGATTTTAGTTTTCTGTGAGAGTAGGCGAGAACTCAACAATTTGTGGCATGCCGATAAACTTTTATGAGCTGCATTTAATCTTTGCTGAATTTCAGAGTCTTCCTCATTATTATCTGTCAGCATTACTCCTAGGTAAGAGAAATTGTTTACTTTATAAAATTTGTGTCCTT
The DNA here is from genome assembly GCF_028750875.1 of Macrosteles quadrilineatus. Taxonomy (NCBI): domain Eukaryota; kingdom Metazoa; phylum Arthropoda; class Insecta; order Hemiptera; family Cicadellidae; genus Macrosteles; species Macrosteles quadrilineatus. The sequence continues at coordinate 85,537,096 of NW_026542595.1, forward strand.
CTATTTCTACATGATTCTTATTATTTAATTGGATAGCTCTTCCACATTCCATTATCTTGGTTTTGTCTACATTGATATTTAAGCCAACTTTTTTAGTGTGGTTTATGAGTTTTGAGACCATAACTTTTAGTTCTTCTTCGTTTTTGGCCACAAGTGCCACATCATCTGCAAATGCCAGGATATTAATGTTGGTTCCCATAGTAATTCCAGCTTCTAGCTTTTGTAATTCTTGTAGAGAGTCTTCCAGAGCTAGGTTGAATAACAATGGGGACAAACCATCTCCTTGTCTCACACCAGTATTTATATCAAAATCCTCTGAGAATTCTCCATTGACTTTAACCTTGCATTTAGATCCTGAAACAGTTGACTTTGATAGACTTATTAACTTTTTAGGTATTCCATACTTTTCCATTACTTTCCAGAGTTTTCCCCTAGTGATCGAGTCGTATGCTTTGGAGAAGTCAATGAAAAGGCAGAGAAAGGATTTGTTGAATTCATAATATTTTGCAATTGCCTCTTTCAATATAAAAATTTGATCCGTGGTTGATCTTCCTCTTGTGAAGCCGGCTTGATGGTCTCCTATGATATTTGATGTATACTTCTCTAGTCTTTTTTGTAAAATCTTTGATAATACTTTATAGGTGCAGTTAAGGAGGGAAATTCCTCTGTAATTGGTGCATTCTTTTTTGTCTCCTTTCTTGTGAATGGGAATGATAACTGCTTCCTTCCATTCATTCGGAATCAATTCGTTGTCCCAAATATCAATGATCAGTTTGTGGATCTCCCTTGCCAGTTCTGTGCCTCCTGCTTTGATTACTTCCGATGGGATAGAGTCCTCCCCTGGGGCTTTATTATTTTTTAATTCCTTGATGGACGTTTTTACTTCTTGAATTGTTGGGTATGGTACAATTGGATCTACATTCTGGTACACTTCCTCCTCTTCTTCTTCTTGTTCAGACTGTCTTACATTCAAAAGATCTTTAAAATGTTCCTGCCATACTTGTAGTCCTTCTTTGTTCTGCACCACCAGTTGTCCTGATTTGTTTTTAATCCCATATGGCATTGGACTGTATCCCTTCCTAAAAAATCTTATTGATCGGTAGAAGTCTCTACTGTTGTTTGCTGTCCTGTCTTGTTCAGCTTTCTCTAAGATTTGGTTTACCCATTCTCTTTTTTTCCTCCGAAGTACCTTTACTGTCTCTCTTGAGATTTTTGTGTAGTTTTCTCTATCTCTTTCTTGTTTCTTATTGAGCCAGACTTCTTTTGCTTTTTTCCTTTGTAAGACATTAGCTTTACATTCTTCGTCGAACCATGGTTTTTTGTTTTTCCTTTCCCTTTTCCCACAAACTTCTTTTGCACAGTCTTGCAGGGTCTCTTTGATGTTCTTCCAAACCTTCTCAATTCTATTTACCTCTGAGTCTTCCTGATCAAGGTTATTTAATGCTTGGAAACGGTTAGACAGTTTAAGCTGAAACTCTTTCCTTACTCTTTCTTCTCTTAACTTTTCAAAATTAATATTTGTTGCAGTTTTCTGTTTTGTTAGTTTCTCTATCTTAATTCTCTGTCGTAGATTGACTAGAATAAGGTAGTGGTCTGACCCACATTCTGCGTTCCTTATGCTACGTACATTGCTAATATGACTAGAATGTCTGAGATCTATTAGAACATGATCTATTTGGTTGTTAGTTTTTCCATTTGGTGATGTCCATGTGACTTTGTGTATGTCTTTTCTTGGAAAAGATGTACTCATTACCTTCATGCTTATGGCTACCGAGAGACTCAAAAGTCTCACTCCATTATCATTGCTGTTTGAATGAAGGCTATGTGATCCTGCAACATTTTTCCATATTTGCTCTTTGCCAATTTTTGCGTTAAAATCACCCATCATTATCTTAGTATCATAACTTGGAAGTTTCCTATATTCTTCCTCCACCATTTCATAAAAATCATCCTTAATATCATCTTCCGCATCTTCCGTAGGCGCGTAAACACACATTACAGATATATTCTTAAATTTACCTTTAATCCTAATAATACATAATCTTTCATCTTTGGCTTCAAAATATATCACAGCACTCTCAATCTTCCTGCTTACAGCAAAACCTACTCCTCTTTGGTAACTTCCATCTTCATTGCCACTATAGTAAACAATGTAATCTTTGGTATTTAGCTTTCCTGCCAATGGCCATCTTGTTTCTTGCAGGGCCACTAGATCCATCTCATATTTATTTAATTCTTCTGATAGAATGTCTATGGCTCCAGGCGCTGCTAGTGTTCTGACATTCCACGTACCAAGTCTCAAAGTCCTAAAGGGTAGCCGAAGTTCATTCCGTGTAATCCGTCCTGTGTCCGAGGCATGGTGTTGGTTTTTCGTAACTTGGTGGTTTTCCGAGGTGAGTTGTTGGCCCGACGCTCAACCCCCACATGCCCTTGGAGGACCGGGTTCGGGTTCTCTGATTTCGCCTACCTTATCAGTGCTAAGCCCACCGAAAAGGCGTTTCCCCCCCTGCACTACGGGGAAGTAACAGAGTCACCCTTGCCAATACCGTTGCTTCATCACCACTGGGGCTAGCAGTCTAGGTGCATCCGCGGTGGTATTAGCCTTTAGCAGCTCTTTATTAAAGAGTGCAAAAATAGATCAAAATACATTAGCCTGTATCATTTTACTGCTAAAAGTTATTCTTAGGACTGATAATGTATAAGAATATCGAGAACATCAAGGAATAACTTTCTCACTAGAAAACTGATTAAGTAAAATGGTTATTGATTTTTTATTAATCCTTTTAATAATCTTCTTGAATGTTGAAATTCTGTGTTTATAAACAATGTCATAAAATGGACTTATGATATAATATTGGTTTTTGCTGCAAGATAGTTGTTCAGTAATGGATTAGAAGAGCGTCTAGGGAGCTATACAGTTTTGTCAAGTGTTTTCTAAAGAGATAAAGCTTTGTTTTATCAGTATCCTGTTATCGCCACCAAACTCTATAGAACCATCATTAAAATGGTTCAGTTTATGTACTATTGACTGTCCCATTATCATAGTTGGGTATAGATTCTAATCTTTCTTGGTTGTGTTTGATCTTTATTAAAGTTCTCTATAACTATAAAGTTCACAAGCATTACACATTGGATAAAATACATAGGACTAATGACTACCTTAATGCCATTTTTGTATGGAATAAACACAAATCCTTTTAAGAGAAAAAGGCATCCATACCTCTCAAACTCATGCTAGGTATCAAACATGTATCCCTTAAGATAATTCCTTTCTTAGCATTGTTTGAAAACGTAGTATTTTATTTTGTTTGTTTTTACATTATTTTTATTTATTTTATATTTAAAAGGAGATGGTTTTGTTACTATCTAATATTTGTTCTTATTAGTGACATCCATGAATAACTGAGTAGCTCAGTGGATTTAACGCTTGCCTGTTAATCAGAAGGTTGCCGGTTCAATCCTAGGAAAAGTCAGTAGCTTTTTAATAGTTTGTAACTGCACCCTGCTGTCCTTGGTTCATTAGGTGTTAGATAGATGATCCTGGCTACGTATGGATTTAGACTATATTTTAAGGATTTTTTTGTTTATAGGATAAACTACTACTGACGAAATAAGAAATAGTTGAAAATAACTAACATAAACATTTAAATACATAAAAAATAGAATCATCGGAAATACTAGCTCCTACTTCTGTTGTAGAATCTGTATTCTTGTTGTAGGTTGCAATCAAATAATCTATATGATCTGGTTCTGTTCTAATCTACCGTAAATCCCATCAAAGTCTAAAACACTTGCCAAGAGGCCATCTAAACCCCCCTTTCTAACCACCATGCCAAAACCTTAGTTTCAATGTCCCAATCAGGTGTATCCAATAGTATGTGTTACGGATCATTTTGTGGGGTTGAACATCAATGACAATAGTGAAGGGATGGGGAAGGTCCAAGGCAGTTCAAAAAGCAGGTTTGTTTATAAATGAATTTGTCTCTGCTGCACTATGTCCCAAATGTCATCCAATTTTATGAAAATTACATTCTTCCTTGAAGCCAGATTTTGTTGTCTGGGATTTAGAATCTATTGAGGATAAATCTGAGGTTTTATCAATGGTTGAAAAACTAATGAGGTTATTTCCATGTTGACGTTACGGCTGAGGCAACATTAACCAAGTAGCTTAGCAACCTAGGCGTAGAGCAATATACTGAAATTCTGGTAGGGAATACTGCAGGAAAAGGTACACTTGTCCATTAGGAAGAACAACTGGGAAATCCATGTTTTTCTACCAGATAAACCGGGGGTTTCTAGGAGTTCTGTGGCTACCCTGAGAAAATAAATTAATAATTTGATCAGGTTTTATCCACAACTTTGGTTTCAGGGTTCATCTTCGGTGTGTGGAACTCTCACACGTCCATCGGCAACATCCTGGGTACAGTGATTGCTGGTTACTATGTGGAGGACAACTGGGCTCTCTCCTTCATCGTCCCCGGAGTCATCATGTCGGTCCTGGGCTTTGTCAACTTCTTGTTTCTCGTCCCAAACCCCACTGACGTAGGCTGCGTCTCCCCTGACCAGAACAGGCCTAAGGATAAGGTCGGTCTTATACTCAAGGTGCATGTTTCTAATCACTCAGTTGCACTAACAACTGTGGGCAAAACTTGGTAATCTTAACAACCAAGCTTTAATAATCCAACTCTAATATTTCCAAAATTAATTTGGAAAAAAAAAGATACGTTTTTAGTAAAAAAGTAAATTTTACAAATAAATACATTTGTATAAGTATTATTGTCAACAAACCACGCGCAAAGAATTAAATTTTTCTATATATTACTGCTTCCTATAAAAATGTTAGAAACAAAGACATCCTTTTTAATATAGTAAAACACCCTTTACCTGGACTCAAACCATGATAAAACATTAAAATCTATTAAGAAATTAGCCAGGCACAGGAACTGTCTGTCTTGGCGCAAGTAGTTGGCCCGGCTTTGCCAACAGGTTTTAATAGAACAGACGATGTCACGGATCTCATACCGTTATAGAAATAAAGGTCATAAAACAATTTATGATTATTTAAAAATATATATTTTGGTTATGTTTGTAAATTTAAATTTGACAGGAATTAAAATAACGTGAAAATGACAGTTGTCATTTATGAACCAAAATAGTCTTTAAATTCCAACCATTAATTAATCAAACAGATAGGTTATCTGAAATGACCTCGTCCTCTATATTTGAGTTGGTCAGGGTTTTACAGTTTAACTGTTCCCAGATAAACCAACAATGAGATCTAAGTTATTTTCTAAATTATTACTGTTAGGTACTAGTAAATGCTACAAACAAAGAAATCAATAAAGTAGGTACCTAGCCTACTACATTACCGTCCATATTATTTATGATCATTTGTTTTAGATACTGCAAACGCTATAATTCAATTACCTGTACTCAGTAATACTGTAACTTATTTGTCAAAGCATCAGTTAAAAACATCAAAAATTAAATAGATTTTGTATTAAATTACGAAATATATGAACATAATATTGCTTAACTCTTAATCTATAATGTCTCTACTTTTTGTTTTCAATCAAATCTCCGTTGTATTATAAAATATTTTAAGTTTTGCCCATCTTTTTTTATTTTTGTTGAACTAATAAAAATGTAAATATTTTATAGGCTAAACCAATAATCTTTTCATTACTTTTTACTGTTAAATGGTGATAAACAATGTTAAATTAATTTAAAATATACTATCAACTTGAATAAGATTATTAAGTGTTGTATCTAAATAATATAAAATCAAATTGTTTTACTCATAATGTACAGTTGTGTACAATAAATAAAGTATATTATTTAAAGAGTTTTTAAAGAGATTTCAGGATATGACAGCTAAAAATCATCATTCATGTTTTTAAACCAGTTTAAATAAATCATCAGTTAAGATTCAACTCTGCCATCAATTGAGGTAAACTGTTTATTAGGGTGGCACGTAAAAAATCTAGTTGTAAAATTAAATTTGCCATAGTTCGGGAAAGTTACAATTGATAGGCCTACAAAAAAATGTTTCAAAAAAATGTTTCAAATCGTATTGCATTTTTCAATCACGTAATCTTCCAAAAATGTTTTAAGATTAGGAAAAATCATTATTTATTTTGGTTTTAAAAGTCCTATAGGGCTTTTCTTTTACTTAAAGCTGTGGTAGAAACTTCTACGAATTATTAATCCTCTTGGGAGTATTTCATGCGCAATTTCATGAAACTAAGCAAAAAACACAATTTTTGACAAATCTATTGTGTGAGGCATATTATTTGTTGATTTTGAATTGTGTTCCAATTTTGCAGCTCTTACCTCACATTAAATCCTAACTACCTATAACTGACCACGTGGAGGGTGCTGTCTTTACTTATGCCCCAAAGGTATCCAAACAAGATACAGTTAACATCATAGCCACACTAGAATCTATATCACTTATGCCCAATTAGTGGCTCCTAAACTAACTACAGGAAATAGTTACAACAGAATAGATTTGCAGAGTTAGACTAAACCAAAGAAATTACCAAACATGCAATGTGTAAATAATGTAATAGCTAACTTTAATTTTGCAGCTTAAATTTTTACGCACCACCTCACTGTTAATTAGTTATTACTTAGATTTGTTTTTAACAATAACCTAGGTTCTTAATTTAACTCTCTATTTTCACTGACACATTTTATAGTAAAAAAAAATAGTAAAAATTGTGTGATTCGATTATGTATTTTCACCAATAATTTTTACTGTATTGTACAAATATAATCTTTAAATTTTTTTAACACTTCTTTTGTGATTATGAAAATACAGGTGATGTTGTTAAACATTTTTTTTAAATATGTATCGTATACTGTTTAAATAAACAAAATTGATCAGAATTAGGGTGTTTTATAGATTTATGATAATTTTGTATGGAAAATATTCATCTTGTATTAAAAGCTGTGTTTTCTGCATGATTCTGCATCCTAGTTATGTGTGTTAACTTACATGTTTACTAACATGATATTGTTGTGTATAGTGTATGAGTGTATAGTGTAAGGGATGACTGAACTAACACTTCTAACCATGTAACCGTATGCAGAGTAACCTGATACAGTTGGATCGTATGGATGAAACAACTTCCAAGGTGCGAGGAGCGAAGCATGTGAGAAAGCGAAGCTCGATCAAGTTCAAGACCAAACAGAAATCGGGCAGGTCTCAGATACGCCAGATATTGAAATCAGTAAAAAATGTTGTAGAAGTACACAAGAATGTAAGTTAACCTATATGTGGTGCTGAGCTGTCATCAAGCTTTGAGCTGAATCATCATCATCATTATCATCAGCGACGTTTGTGCGACAATGTAGCTACTGTCTTCTAGCCGTCCTGCTTACTGTAACGTAAAAACTGCAAAAAAAAACATTAAACACCCTAACTACTTATGTAAACTCAGTAAAATTGTATTCAAACTATTTAGCTAATATTTTGTATTAACCTAATTTTTTAAACCAGTATGAAACTGGGCAATTTTTTCATTCTGGATATAATAATGTTGGATGTAGTAAGTTGCATGATTGTTTGTTTCTTATCTGCTTGATAAATTCTAAATAATAATAAGAATAAATTATTAAATACTAACGATAAAAACATCGACTGTGCAAAATATTCTGTTGAACATCATACTTTTTAGCTGTCATATCCCTAAACTCTTTAAAACCTTAAAATTTGTAAACTACATTTGTACATATTTTAAATAAGAGCATTGACTATAATAGGTAATGTTTTGTATGGCTACTATTTAAAAATAATGACAACTAATTATTTGTTAATGATGTATATTTAATTATGTATATTGCATTTAAGTACAATTTCCAACTGTGCAAGTAATCATCAATATGTTAGGCATGGCAAAAAGTGCAATAACAATATTTAAAAGAAATTGTTAAGTTCTAAATCTGCAAACTAAATTTTAACTCTGGTCAATTTTACTTAATTTTTTCTAATCTGAAATAATTTAGCAGTCTTAAATCTTAATGTAACATGAAATTAGATGGTTGTAATGTTATTTAAACAGTTTGATAATAACACTCTGTACCAGGGTATAATTTGCATTATCTCTGTTGTGATGTTTACTAACTGTGTTGCTTGTGTGATGTCTGGGGGTAGGACGTCAACAGTAGATACCAGAGGGTGCCGAGCCATGATGAAGGAGAGGAGGGGGAGGTGGGGGAGGGAGCTACCACCCCTCCACTGTCTCTACCTCCCGAGCTGCCTGTCGATGACTCCAGCGACGACGTAAGTCTCTCATGGCACCCCTGGACTAACACTGGTTCAATCTTATCATGCCACCCGATTTGACTGTGAGTGGGAAATCTTTTCAGCCATTGAAGGGGTCGTTCTTCAGTACTGTTTGAGGGCTATTCAAAAAGTAAGGAACGTTTCCGTCTGACCCCGCTAGACCAGTGCCAAGTGTATACTGTATGTACAGACGTGTTCGCCTTCTTAATGATTGTACAGTTGTCGCAGTGGAAGTGTCGTTGTGCCACACATTGTTGCAACATTCAAGTTGAAAAAGTGTACTTAAATTGAAAATCCCACTAGATGTGATGCACAGTCTGAAATACAGATTTTATTGGCCAAAAACCTATAGAAAATTATTGTAAAGGGTCTGGTGTACAGAAACAACGTAGTGAATGTAATTCTCTCTGGAAATAATACATTCAGTTTGAAAATGGTCAAACTAACATTCGTGAAAAAGTGAAAAGTAGATGCCCAATTAATGTCACCAATAAATTTATTGCTAAAGTTGATGAGAAGATTTGTGGAAAACCCCATTTTAAAATAACAGAGCGGAGACCGAACATTACAACTAGCGGGATTTTCAATTGCAGTGCAGATTCTCAACTTGAATATTGCGACATTGGGCAGTGCAATACTTCCTTTGTGACATCTGGAAAGCCATTGAGGAGGCAAAAACATGTGTACTTAAAGCGCAGATGGAAACATCCTGTTCTTTAATAGGTCTCGTAATAAAAACCACATTTCTTTATACTACTCCTCTCCTCACACAGTTTTCCTAGCCTCATTGTGTGCATTTCTGATTATCAAACTGTGACATTCCCGCAACACTTAATATAATCCACAATATATCAAACAAATTACAGTAGAACACCTAATATCCGGCCTTGGAATTTCCCGTCGTCGGTTTATCCAGTAACTTCCCGAAATAGATACCTAAAATATTTCCCATGGCTGTACACGTAGTCTCCATGATTTGAGCGTTCTCACGGTTTATCTGTTTCCTGTTTATATACATTTTTAGCGGGTTCACTACTACAAATCATGGTTTTAAAATTAGGTTGGTTTATCCAGCCAGGGCTTGGTCTCATTTAGGCCGGATATGAGGGGTTTACTGTAGCTTGCAAAAAATGTAACAAGTACAGTAGTTGCTTCAACCAGCTTCCATACAATACTGCTTTCATTTAACATTCATCAACATTCAACATATCATACTAATGTTGACAAAACGGGTTGTCTCATAGTTATGGTGGCTACTGTAGTCTACCAGTTGGAATGTTAAGAGGTCTTCCAACTCTCTTGCTGTAAGCCAAGTCATTGATATTACTACTTATTCCTGATAAAATAATGCCGGCCTTTATTTGCATGTTTGTTCCTAATAACAAACTAATTTTCTGTTAATTTTTTTAACATAGTTAAAAGTTAATACAGCTATGAGTTTTAATGCCGAGCATAGCTAAATATTTTATCATCATTAAACAATTATTGTGGATGATACTGTAATTTGATTATTATTTTTCTTCGAATTTAAATAACTGGCTTCCAATTTTAAATAACTGGACTTTGATACAAAATATTTATAAGAATATGCATTTCAATCGTTTTCTGAGGCTGTAAAAGATGTTTGAATTTTGACATTTTTATTTAATCTCTTAACTTTTCCTTTTGTTGTGTTAATCACGTTGGTCTTGCTTTATGTAACTGCTGTATAGCGTTGCCAACAACTAATTATTGGCAATATATTTTTGACTAACAGATAAACCGAACATTTTTTCTTAGTTTAATTTTGGTTCATCCACATGAACATTCCTTACACAATCATAACTCACCAGAAAACATGCAAGTGGTGGAATTTGGGCTAATACTGGGAATCCCATGTAATTTAATCAATTCTTTCAATATTCTTTAGTTCCTTTGCCACCTATTCCCGCCATTGTCGTGTAGCCATCCTCGCAAGTTCACTAATCACCTTGCTGAAAGAAAAGCAGTGATATATGTCAATTCTAAATTTGCTAGATACATAAGTCTTCAAATCTTTGTGATTATTCTATTTTTCCCTATCCCTGTTTGTCCGAATTATCTACGTTCCACTGTTGTTGATCTTTCTTGTATCTCTTAATCACACTATTTTAATACGTTTTCACAACTTAAATTTAAAGTGAAGGCGTAAAAAAGACTCATCTGAGTCGGTGGGAAAAACAATCTATAGTTCAAAGTATTGTTGTGATGCAATATTGTGGACAAGGTTGTTTTGGTGAACAACGCATAACAACAATACTGTCGAGGCCCCGGTGAATCTTTTATAGAGAACGATTCAAAATATTACTTGGTAGATCACCCGGGAACTGTATTTTGGATAACATTAGTTACAATGATTTAATTTACGTATTTGTAAATCAAAATGTTATCCAGTGACCAGAAATGAATTATATTGATAAAACTTGTTACTGTTTGATGTTTCATTTCATTTAGCGCTTGGCCTTGTATAATGTTCAAAACTTGTGTCTTTTGTTATGTTCTATATTCTATGAAGAGGGGTTGACTGTGAATAATGTCCCAGTGTTTTACTGATATTGTCAATGTAGTTTACATGTTAATTTTATACAGCATTAATCTGGTAGCTCAATCTCAAAACTGGCAAACTTAGTAAACTTGGCTGAGAGATTTTCAGTAATACTTACCAGAATTTGTGGGTATTGGCTCGATTTTGTTTAGTAAATTTCATACACAAATCCGAGATAAATGTGAAAGGTTTTGATCTATGGTTGGGTAGTGTTAGACTATCTGTTTGTTTACAGACTATTTCTATGTAGCTGTTAACTACTTATTGAATTGAAGTAACTGACCTTGTAAAACAAGATGTAAAAAAATCAAATTCCTCTTTCAGTAGAAAAGCCTGGGTAGATATCAGAATATCTTGTATGCATTTTATGCTCAACAATGGGGTGCTGATTTCATCAAAAAAGTAGTTGATTGTATAGTGTTGGCTTTTGGCTCTTAAATTGATACTGCACAATCGATTTGAAAACTCCTAAGGTATATCATTATGTATGTATTGTTAAGACTTACTTTTTAAATACATTGGTATTAAGAACCCTTTTTTATTTTCCAGGGAGACATCTCAAAAATAAATTCAGAAGGAAGACCAATCTTGTATCCAGACCATGAGGCAAAACCTGTTGGATTTTTTGGAGCTTTGAGAATACCTGTAAGTTTCATTTCGGGTTCTTCAAAAGAAATAAGTTATTGTAATATGGTATGTCTGAAAATACTGTAGTCTTTTGTCATCAAGCTATTTCAATATGGTATGAAAAATTAGCAGGGATTCAGAGTCAAATAAATATATATAAATAAAAAATACTGCAATTTTTAATAACCTTTAGAAGGTGACCGCTCTTATTCAATAAATGGGCAAAAATCAATCAACCATTTAAAATCCAAATGACGTGTTATAAATTATTGGCTCTATTCAGATTTCATCAAAACAAAGTTTGTTGTGTGGAATTTTGCAATATGTTCCAAAGTAATAAAAACTAAGCTGGGTTTTCCTTGGACAAGCGGAGTCCGCTCTCCTCTTGTCTTAGGTAATAATTTAATGCTACTGTTTTCCTGTAAGTGGAGTGGTCAGCCACTGGATGAGTGGAAATCGCTTCTCCGCACTCCACTCTGCGTTTCTGCGCTCAGGAAAAACCTGATGAGGAGAAACAAATTAAATCCTTACAGCAGTACACACTGTGTACATCTCATTCACCTATAACCAAATAATAAACTAAAACTTAGCTTTCATCATAATAATATCTCATCTGAGCGGTTTTGTTACAGGGTGTAGTAGAGTTCTCACTTTGCCTGTTCTTCGCCAAACTGGTCAGTTACACATTCCTCTACTGGCTTCCAGGCTACATCAAAACCTCTAGTGAGTTTATTATTATTTTTCTTACAGTTACCTGACAAAGTGGGCTTCCTTGCCCTGATTTATAGCACGTGAAGCAGCTAATTGCTGCTGCTGCACTTACTTACTTTTGTCGAACTCCTTTTCTTTTACCGCACTAATTTTTTGTTGCCGCACTCCTGTATTTCAACTAAACGACACAAAACAGTGTCCTTTTATTAAGCACGTAATATGTGTACGCTTGAAAATAAGTTGGCAACACTTAAAGATAAGAACACTACGATCAGCTGGTGCAGCGTTTCCAATTTCGTTCAACGCTTGGATTTAGTTCAACGTGTTTGAAAGACTGATTATTTAATGATATATAGTAACTATAAGAAAAATATATGTAACGCGAGTGCCTTTACTGCACTCAAGAAACTTTCCACACTCGCCTGCAGCTCCACGTAAACATTTCTCTCGTGTGCAGCTAAGAGCCACTTTGCACATTAGTTACACAAATAACTATTTATTTTATCACCAAATTTTGGTTTCCAGGAGAACCAGTCACCTATGTAGTTGTGGGGGGAAATGTCTATGATTTGGAATCTACTTTATAAACACCCAAAATGGATAAAAAACTAGCATTGTCCAATCAAAACAATCGGAAATTGGAGTGTCCAATCAAAATTGATCACCACTAACCATCTTTTATATCTGCCGTCTTGTTAAAACAGTATAGGTTTAAATATATGTATCAAGTGTTTTCCAACGTATTTTTATACTTCCCGTAAAGTTAATAACATGTACTATGCTGATTAAGAAGTTATTTTAAACAAGAAAAAGATTATTATTGCAAACAATTGAACACTCCTGACAAAAACTTATTAAAGATAACCTTACTGGAACGCTTGAATTTAAAACATTTAGCTTCCTTCAGGTTTTAAGAGGGTCCAAGTATTTTCAGCCAAGAGTGTCTAGTTGTAGTCTTTAGATTAGAAGAGGTTAATTTTGTTGAAGGAAAGGCTCAAGGCCAGGATAGGATTGCTATTTTTAGTAAAAAGGGGATAGCAGCTAGCTTACCTTAGGAAAATAGTCCAGGTAGACAACAGTACACATAGAAGACACACACAATGTTTTCCCTTGTAGGACTTTCTCAAGTATAGACAAAGAAAGTTGTTCAAAAGTAGTGCATATTTTGTACTTATTTTTAAGACTCTCTTTGTCTACATTTGACAAAGTCCCCCAGGGGACAAAATATTGTGTGTTCTGTGTCTTATCCTATGTGTACTGAGGCATACAAATAAATTTTCTAAGGTAAGCTAACTGTATCCTCTTTTTTCTCTTTAATATAATAGAGCAAATGTATATTTTAGTTTCTTGTGTTTCAGCCACTCTAAATCCTACGGAGAGTGCTGACTTGTCGGTTGTGTTTGACATCGGAGGTATTGTCGGTGGCATCGCAGCTGGCATCATCAGTGACTACAGTGGCAAAAGCGCTTCCACCTGTGCCGTCATGCTCGTCATAGCAGTGCCAATCGTTAGTATTAGTCTTAAAATAATTTAGTAACACTTAAATGGTTTATCTTAAACATATCCCTCTTGGGACTGGTCGACTAATTTGAGTTGATAAAAAAACGTGATGTAATCGGGCGGCAACATTCCGTCAGCTGTCTGCTGTTTGTTATGCTTACAAGCCGACTGTGTTGTCGTATTATTTCTGCTATTTTGAGGTTTGGTTTTGTGTTTGTAGTGAAATAATGATTTAAAAAATGATAGCGGTGTCATTCCTCAACGTTTTGAAGACAGTGATAGTGACAGTGACCCAGACAATCAACTTGTTGAAAATGTCGACCTTGATCCCGAGCTCGAAGGTAACGACTTGGATGTTAGTATCGAATCTCTCAGAGATTATTATTCTGGTAGTGGAGACAATTACTCCTCCACATGATAGTGAAATGGAGGCTTCTGATCGGGAAGATAATAATCCAGAACCTGAACCTAGGCTAGGCCTAGGCCCCCAACTCGAAACCCTAGCCTGGACAACTGGACGAAAGTTCGCCCACCAGAACCTCCCAAAGATGTTACTCCTCAGGTTAGGGTAAGAGAAACTGGACTAAAAATGCACCCCCAAGAAATAGCAGTCCCATTTCTTATTTATATATTTTTCTCACTGCTGGTTTCTGGCATAGAATAAAAAGGAAAACTAATGCATATGCAGAAAGAGTTTTTAGAGAGTGCAAGAAAATGAACAAAAATTTTCCCAACTATGAAAATGGAAAAATGTTTCAGTAAATTAAATGAAGTAGTTTGGTGTATTCATGAGCATGGTTCTAACTGCCAGAAAAAACATAAACGTTTTGGGACAGTAGGCCATCACAACAAATATGTTTTTATTCTAAGACCATGCCTCGAGATTGATTCTTATCAATCAGTACCTTTATTCACATGACATTTGCACCAACACTTCCAAAAGTGGATCCCAACTATGACCCTTGGGTTAAGGTAAGGTGGATGTTGGATAATTAACAAATGTTCAAAGCAATATTTTGTTGCAAGTCAGGATGCGCCGCCCAAAAAACCAGCAAGCGGCAAAGAGAGGAAGAAGATGGAAGAAGACTCAAATAGCTCTAACCCAGACGATCCAGATTGAATTGATGAACTTAAAATTTCTAGGGTTTGTCCTGTTTATAAGAAGGGGCTTAAAGATAAGCCAGAAAGCTATCGTCCTGTGTCTCTTGTGCCTGTGCTGTCAAAAATTATAGAAATAATAGTTTACAATCAGGTCATCTTGTTTTTAGAGGAAAATGAAATTTTGTACAGTTCTCAGTTTGGCTTTAGAAGGGGCAGGGCTACCCAGGATGCCATGGACGATCTCATTTCCCAAATCTTGCAGGCTTTTGAGGCGAGGTCCTATGCTCAAGTTACCTTCTGTGACTTGAGTAAAGCCGTCGATTGTGTTGATCACTCAGACCTTCTTTTGAAATTGCACTTCTATGGCATCCAGGGGGTTGCCTTGCAACTTTTCGAATCTTATCTAAAGGATAGGAGACAAGTTGTGTATATTGATGGTGTTCAGTCTCAAGAGGTTTATTTGAAATATGGTGTTCCCCAAGGATCAGTTTTGGGCCCTCTGTTATTTTTAATTAGTATTAATGATTTACCTCATAATATGCAATGTAGAACCCTTCTTTACGCTGATGACACGACATTTGTTAACACTTCCAGTAACTTGCTGTATTTAAGTAACTTGCTGTATTTAAGTAATTTGGTAAATAACTCTATAGAAGAAGCTTCATCTTGGTTTAGAGCTAATGGCTATCTCTTAAATAAAAATAAAACTGAAAATATAGTATTCTCTTTTAGGCCTTATGACCATGAATCTTTAGCTATAGAAACAGCTGTCAGTACCAAGTTTTTAGGTGTATGTGTTGACCAACAGCTTACTTGGAATACTCATATTGATTGTGTTACTACTAGACTTTCTAGAGTTGTTTTCTTGTTGGGGCGTTTGAAATACTGTGTAACTCCAGAATATATCCGGATGGCTTATTTTGCTTTTTTTCAATCAATAATTAAGTACTGCTTGCTTGTCTGGGGCAATTGTTCAAGAATTGAAGAAGTGTTAATATTACAAAAAAAAGCTGTTAGAATTATTGATGGTTCAGCTGATCTTGAACATTGTAGGCCTATTTTTATTAAATTAAAGATTTTTACTGTTATTAACCTTTATATTTTAGAACTTGTTATTTATTATTTAATAAAACTACCAGTCATGGTCCTGAATGAAGATGTACATCCCTACAATACTCGTGGTAGACATCAAATAAGTTACCAGCACCTCCGTTTGAGCAAATCTTTAAATAGCCATGTTGTTATGTGTAAGAAAGCTTATAATAAGGTAATTATTAATGTAAATAAGTATCCACAAAAAATATTTTTAAAAAAATTCAGTGACTGGCTCTTAAGAAATCCTTTTTACAGTATTGAAGAGTTCCTAGAACAACCTGTGATAAGTCTGTAACTTTGTATCCAAATCTGTTAATTATTTCTATATAGTCTATTTTTGTTTTCTTCAACTTTGTTAATTGTTCATTTGTTAAATTGTTTATAGTCTCTTGTGAATGTTAACCCTGTAGTTAAAATGAATTTGTACAACATAGACTCATACCCAAGTTACCTCTGAATATTTAGACAATGAACATTGAAATTTTATGTTCTTCTCCACTGACAATGTCAATGCATGTAAATGTCCATGATAATAAATGATTTGATTTGATTGATTATATGTTCACCACGGCTTTGACTAATGAACTGTCCGTAAATGAAGAGCCTAATGAGCCCTACAATCATCATGAAATCAATGATCATGAAATCGGGGACTGGCTTATCCTTAAGTTTTTTTTTTAAGACGTTGCAGTAGTGGAGGATAAAAACCTCTCTACCTGTAAGATGTGCAAGACATGTTAGAAACAATAAATTCTAGTGGGCGAATCTGGAAGTTTTTTGAACGGTCGATTACGACAAGATTGGACAGTGGTTGTACCCCCCTACTTTGGAATGATCGACTTAACAACTTTAGCTTTAAAAAATGTTTGAGCAGAATTCTGACTGTCAATTTGAATTTTTTTCTGTCATTTCTTAGACAGACTATTGGTTTGGGTCACTACTAATTTTGATTTTATAGCCTATGTAAACTCTTTGCCTTATGTATGTACCATATTTCACTAAGTAATCAATTATAAATAAACGTTCTTAAAGGCATAACTGGTTATTTTTTTTATTCCTAACCTTTTTTACTCATAAGTTTTAAACTCTGTCTAATTTTACATGGCCTTATAAACTACTAAGGCGTCTTTAATAACTTAAAAGACATCAGACGGCACAAAACACTGTTGCGGACAGGAGAAGTTAGTTTGAAATTTATTGTGTTATTTCAGTACGCATCAGGGTCAAGACCGATTAATTGGATTGACCCAGACACTTAATTTTTTTTTTATAAATCTTAACTTCTAACAACACAAACGGGTCATGGATAATGTTTTTATTATGGTAATATTTTTATTAATGATATCTAGGTAAGTCATCTTAGCCTTAAAATATCAAAATAGTGTACGGTTCTACCCCGTCCACGGTAGCATTGACTAAGTCAATGACGGTAGTCATTTTTTATAAAGCTAATGAACAAAATACTAACTTGAACTGTATATTTTGTTCCAGCTACAAGTTTACAATCTGTATGGAGCTGACAGTGTTGTGATGAACGTGTTTCTGCTGCTGGTGGCGGGATTGTTGGTCAACGGCCCGTACGCTCTAATCACTACGGCAGTATCAGCAGAGTTAGGCACTCACCATTCCCTCCAGGGAAACTCTAAAGCTTTGGCCACTGTCACAGCCATCATCGATGGCACTGGTTCTATTGGTAAGAAACTCTTTTATTGTCTTTTGCTGTCAAGATGTCAAAAACTCAATGTCTATAATAGTGGTGATATTAGTGATTAATGCTCACTCCTTGTAAGGGAGATTCAAGATCCAAGCAATAAAATTCCCTGTTCAAAGGTACAAAAGATCATGACTGCTGTCAATATGTATATATTTCTTTGTTTAGGCTAATTTATGCGCATTAATTCTTTGGTAATTTCTTTTTGTCTGGTCACATTAATGACCATTTAACGAGATACAGTCATAACTTGTATGTAGGTTGTAGAACCAACATAGTTGGCTAAAAAATCACTATCATTCAGTATGCTTGGTATTTGTAAACTCACCTTTTAGATGTGCTATATCTCAGGGTAGGGTGTCGTGCTGGCTTGAATGCTAAGAATTAATAAATTAAATAGTGTCCAAATAATTAAGGTGTTAAACTTACAAAATCCCACAATGAAAATTAAATTTTGAGGTCGTCCAAAAGGTAAGTCCAATGTGCACTGAATTTAAAAGAGTTTAAAAAAAGTTTATACTTAACTTTGAAAATAACAATGATGGAGTTGAGTCCTCTTGAGGTTTACTGTAATATAACTTGATATAAACTGGTTTTCTAGATAATATTAATTAATTTAATTTAGATAAAATCTGGACTCCTTCTTTTAACTAACAGTTTTAACTTCCACTATGGAGTTCTTCTCTTCCCAATCTCAATGTTCACATAATTCATTGTTGAATACATGGATCACTGTTTCACTGCTTCTTGAATTTTGATGCCTTAAGGACTAATTTTGAAATTACATTATAAGAAATTTTGATGTATTGCAATTCTCTTACATATTTAAAAAAATATTACAAATTATGATGTTCAACACCTCTTAAAACCAAAATTTAAATTAAAAAATTCCCAGTTTATTCGCGACTGGCTCATTGAAAATTTATTCAACAGTATCAATGAATTTTTAGAAATGTCCTTGGAAGACAGGATGACTAGTTTTTAAGTAATTCTTGGCAATTTTTGCCTAATGATGTATATTCTATTATAGGGGCTGCAGTAGGACCTCTACTGGCTGGGGTGGTATCTCAGTATGGTTGGGGAAAGGTGTTCTACATGCTTATGGCTTCAGACGTCATTGCATTACTAGTGAGTTATTTATACATATTTTGATAGTTTTAGGTTCTGAAGGTACGTAACGTATTGACAAACACATATCATGAGAATGATTAGAACTACTAGCTCATTCAACCTTAATTAATTAAAAACTAATGTCCCAAAAAAATTACCTGATAAAAAAAACCAGTCAACCTTACGATTCTCCCTGAATATTCTCTTTGATTTTTAACCATTGGAATATTTAATACAGATGCATTGCACAATGTCCAATGATATAAGTCAGTGTCATGACGTCCAAAATATAATTCTAGAGCTCTCTAATGACGTCCAGTATAAAATATTTGGGTGTTGCACGACGCCTAAATCTCATCATGTCCAAAAGTACAGTAACTGCAAGAAACATAGTCTTTCTACAAGCTTTGGACGTCATGGGATTGTTCGTCGTGCGACAGCGCACTTTATACTCTTAAAACTTAGAAGTAGCACCACGTCCAAAGCCACTGGACTAGGCTAGGTTAGGTTAGGCTTTGGACGTGAGGCTACTGCTAAGTTTTTAAGAGTATAAAGTGCTCTGTCGCACATTGACCAATCCCATGACACCCAAAGCTTGTAGAAAGACTATGTTTGGACGTAATGAGATTTTGGATGTTGTGCAACAGTCGAATAGTTTATATTGGGCGTCCGTCGTGAGACAGATAAAAAATTATATTTTGGACATCATGACACTGACTTATATTTTTATACGTCGTGACATACTTCCACATGAAGTTGGTCGGGTGTTACAGTTTACCCATTGTTTCAGTTGCTGACGCGGTTAGTGAAGAGAGAAATCATGCCAATGGTCCAGTCGTCACATACCAACACATGGCAAGCGTGATGTCACAGAAGCTCTGTCTGATTTTATATTCTAACTGAACGTCCCCTGTTCTGAGCCCAAATAAGACTGACTACACATCTTTATACACGCACAAAGTCTTTGAGAAAATCCAGAACTGTGGTTTTTCTAAGTCACGTTAACAACATTTTACAATGTTTATTATTCTAAACATTACCAAGGCCATATGAAAGTTACCTGGTTGGAAGATATGTGATCGCCATATAATAATGATTAAACTTAAAGTAACACTTTTAATTTAAAGGCATTTTTCAACAAAAAAATGTACATTATCAGGTTTATAACTTAACTAGCTTTCTATTTACATAACCAGATTTTTAATTATCATGGATTAAAGTAATGTTATACTTGTAATACGCATATCAATATATTAGTACCTTTCAGCCTCTGCAGGGTGAATATTAATTTATTATTTAAGAAGGGATAGTCTACATATCATTTTTATTTTTTGATATTTTCCCTTTAAGTATTGATTTTCTTTTTATTATTATTTATTATAATTTTTGTCTTTCAGTTTTCCATTTCATTATGTTATAGGTGTAGAGTGTTTTTACTCTAATTGAAAGGTTTAATATTGCAACATTATTACTGTATTGATTATTGATGTCTTCCATTTATCAAGTTGTTTATATGATTAAAGTAGAGCACTAAAATAATACAACATAAATTTTGTGACGAGGAATAAAATAATAAACAAAATTTTTACCCTAGAAATATTTTAACATGGACAATTTTGTAAATTTATACTGATTTTTTGTTAAAGCCATCATTTTTTAAGTATATTTTTTCTGAAAATTATTTTATGGTGCTATATCTATAAAGGCCAGTTAAATTGTTATGGATAATATAAAGAGTAAAAATTACCATGCATGTTTTTCATTAGCCTATGATCAATGGAAGTTTGCCATTTTACCCAAGATGGCTTTTAAAGTAAGGTCAATTCTAAAACAAGATTCTTTCAATATGTTTTGGCACTCAATGTTTTGTAATTAAGTACTCTTTTGATTGGCTTTTATGATTTTGTTTTCAGCCTAATTTACAGTATACCAAGCTAAATTGAACAGTCATAGATTTTTGATTTGTCGAATAAGGAGGATAGCAGCTAGCTTACCTTGATAAAGTGTAGGTAGGCCATAGAATATGCTATCCTCCTTATTCTACAATTCAAAATTCTATGACTGTCTAAGAACCCTTCCATGAACAAAACTAGCCATAGATTTTTGATATTGTGTTAAATTTGGAGTACCAAACTCCACTTAAAGTATTTCATCTATAAAAATACTTGTTTATGTCATATCTAATAACTTATTGAGTTCAGTATATTGGAAAATGTCCCCTGTTTTGACCTAAACTTGCATTGGACCCATCATTCTTTGGACCCAGTGCAATACATCCATTTTTCTATCTCTAGTTTACAGTGAATCTCTTAGTTGTGGTTGAGGAACTTTAGTCAATTAGTTAAACATAATTGATACATAAAAATAAACATTTATTTGTTGTGGCTAAAGATACAAAAAGTGCCCTATCAAGTTTCCTCTAATACACAGCAGAACTACCCTTTGGCAAAGAATATTTTAAAATCTATTGTACCCCAACAATTTTTAGACAACAACCTTAAGATAAACTCAATCTTAAAGTTGAGTCAACTTTAATTGTTAAAATCAAAAGACATCCAATTAGTTATTCTAAACAAAACTATACAACATTTACGTTTTCATTGGTTAACTTAAGGAAACTTTTTACGGATACAAGCTAAAAAAGGTACATAGCAACTATATAGTAATCGACCTTTTCATTTAAATGTACCAATGACCGTTAAAAAAACTGTGTCAGAAGTTGTTGCTATTTGGAATGTAATATTTAACTTCAAACTCAAATTTTGAAAGATAGGGTTGATGCAGAATTTTTGTTTCCCCAAGATAAAGAATCTGTTAAGGTGGTCAATGTGTAATGTTGTTGCTGGTATGTTTGGTTGAGGAAATATGTTTTGAGCTATTTACTGTCATTCACTTTTTAAAATGTTTACTAACGCCAATAATGTTATAAAATTCCAAGACTAGGGTTAGCACTGTTTCATTACAAAAAGACATACAATCATTCCACTATTATAAGATACAAACCTTCACGTCCACGTCCACAACAAAGCAATGGCCAAACTCACTACATGTTTTGCCTATTAAGGCATTGTCAAGTGGTCTTTCAAGAATGTTTCATCCATTAGTAGACTCATCAAGAACATCTATGTACGTATTAATAGGCAAGCAAGTTTCTTTAAAACCTTTTTTCTCAGCTTGTGTGCATCGCAGGGAAAATCTACGCATACTGTTAGAAAGATCTTTTCCTGTAGATGTGCAGTATCCCTTATAAATTAAATAGGCTAAAAATAAGCAAAAAAATTAATTTGAAAAAAATTTACATTGGCCTTATGGGATGCCGCTGGTGACGAAATAACAAAGAAAAATAAACAGAAAATCAAAACAAATGAAAGAAATTCCAATCGCATGTTTTATTTACAGCGTGGGGGGAAAAAAGAGAAGTCTTTACATATTTTTGGTCGAGTTTTCAACCACTGGACGACCTCTAGTTCAAATAAATACACATATAGAACGACACAACGCATGAAAAAAACATTTAAGTTGCCTTCTATTAACCGGTAGCGGTTTTCGTGTGTCATCCTATATGTGTAATTATTTGAATGTTCTTGACAAGTCTGCTAATTGAGGAAACATTCTTGAAAGATCACTTGACAGAACTTTAATAGACGAAACATGTAGTGAGTTTGACCATTGCTTTGTTGAACTGTGGACGTAAAGGTACGTACCTCATAATGGTCTAATTTAACAGTTCAGGGGCTAAATGATGAATTTTTAATACAACAATTCTAATTGTGTTGAAAACATAAAATAGTTTGTCGGAGTTTTAAGGCAATGTAGGAGATTGGAAGATTGAATATGAAAACCAATTGTATATTACCGCTGATGATACAAGGTATTGTCGAAACTGTTTGCGTTCCCTGAGACTAACTTCTATGAATATCTGTGGTTGTAACTTTGTCTTATTACAAGGGATTGGAAATAGGTGATTGTTGTCCTAAAAGTTAGGCTTCAGCAGAGATGCTAGAAGGTGGTGTTTTGACTAGATGGTTTTTCCTAAATTGGACACAAGTAAATTAAGGATATGTATATGCTTTATGTTTCTAAAATATAGGTTGGGATTGAATTGATGTTTCCAAAATATGACATCAGCAAATGTAGGGTTGTTTTTTTCTGAATGAAGGTTTATTGAATCTAGACTGATGTTTACTGAAGACATAATTAAATGAGTAATTAAGGGTTTGTACGAGTTTTAAGATTACAAGAAAATTAAATAGAGACTTTTATGTCTTTTCCCAAGTAGAATAGCAATCAATGTTGGAAATTGTATGAGTGTTTCACGCCTTTTTGCCTCTGGAAGGTGAGGTTAGGATTAGATGGTTGCGTCCCCCAGACGGACATCTGTGAATGTGGTTGGTCGTGGAAGTTCTGTATCCAGCCCGTGGCTGTCCAAGTCAGACATTTGTCGACCATTGACAGTGCCAGCCTCGTCAGGAGATTCTTCGTCAGCAAGAGCTAAAAATACAACAAAATTCCATCATTTAAAAATCACTTAACAGTCAGAACGATCCAATTGTGATCCACATAAATTTTAATCTGGTTTCATTAGGATTAAACAAAAAAATCAAAGTGATATGTGGTGAAGAGATTATTCATTTGAAAAAATGTACTTTCATCGTGTGGCTATTTTAAATGACAGCTGGTTTTAACATAGGATATATTTTCCCAAGCTAACTCAGAGTAAGGGTGTAAGGGAGAATCAGTAAGAGGCGGATCAGTTGATTCCTTGCTTCTAATTATTTTCCATTTGCCCTGTGTTTCATGTATTTTTGCAATTTAAATTATATATTTTAATAAGACAGAGATTATCTACTTTGTGCAAAAATTATTGTTTACCAAAAGTGCTTTCTGGCACTTGTGTCATATTTCTCCCTCGGCTTTGCTTTCCACTTCAAATTTTGTAGTCATATGTTCAGCTTCATCTCACATATGAGCCTTGTTTGCACAGTGCAACTTTCTGTATGAGTAATGATTTATTGTGTTTTATCATTTCTACTCCTAATCCACCTACTCAATTTAAAATTGTAAAATAAAAAAGCTCACCATTCGTAAAGTGTGTTACGCTGGGTATTTATCTGAAATGAGCAGCCCAATCTTTGAAAATCAACCAGGAAACATGTTACTAACACAGGCCACAACAATCACCATGCAAATACCACAATATTTCCATGCAAATTAATAATTAAGTCATTGCATACACTAAGACTTCAATATCATGATTGAAAACATTTGTATAGTAACTCTTTCTTTGGAGCTTTAACTATTGAAATAATACTTCAAGTTCTAAGAAGGCAAACCACTTGACTTTCAATAGGTTATTGCACAACACCAACCAACAAAGTACCTCGAAACCTTGCTTGTCGGTCTGTTCTCATGTTGTATAATACTAACAATAGAGCTATGAGGACCAACAATACGGTCACCATCAAAACTACTCGGAACACATTCGTCTGGAAATTAACAAATATTGCAGACAAATAAATTATGGTAAGACCTAAAAACAGTTGGAGGTGTAAGGGTGGATTTCTTTGATTAAAAGCTATAAATACATAGTTTCTGTTGATGATAATGTCACACAGAGAATTAATAATTGATGCACTATTACTTTGCAGTCAATTTAAAAGTTAAATGCAGCCAATTTATTCTAATCTGTACTAGTTCAAATTTCCGAATGGTTTCATAACTTTTCCACCTTCATAGGCAGGGAAATTCCTTCTATGTACATACTTATCATAAAAATATACATTTTAAAGTAATTAACTGTTTCCTAGCATCCCAGGGGGATGGCCCACAAGGGGCAAGACAAAAATTCTTAAATGTAAGCATAGGTAGTGATGGACATCAAATTAAAGGCCTTAATTTGTAGAATACAAAGCCGCAAACCGGACCTCAAAAGGTTATTCCTAAACAAAAAACATTGCATCGCAACAAAGTGGCAGTAACCCATCCTGTGATAAAAACCATCAATGATATTTTGCAGCATCTCAGGCTATTACGAGCTTCTTCTGTGATCCGTTGAATGAGCTCCTGGGTGTTGGCATGCTTGGTTGGATAAACTCTGTTTCAAATATCCCCATGGAAAGAAATCCAAGGGGTTTAAATCGGGTGACCTAGGAGGCCACTCTATTGCCCCTCTACACCCTATCCAACGATTTCGAAACACTGTCCAGAAGTTCTTTTACCTGCAGAGCGAAATGAGGTGGTGTCCCATCCGGAACCATACAGTATTAAATCGCCGACCTAGCAAACCAAGTAATGTTGGTATGTTTGCAACAATAACTCATATGAATCCCCATTCAAATTTCCATTTATTATGAAAGGACCTACAATCTTTGTGCCAACTATACCAGCTCATGTGTTGACTTCTTGGGGCTTCTGAGTGTGGCTTTCACTCATCCAATGAGGATCCAGTATCGACAGTTGTGACGACTTACATGACCATGAAGTGTAAATGATGCTTCATCTGAAAACACTATGTTATCCAAAAAATGTTGTGTTTCCACACACCTACTCATAACGGTTTTGCAGAATTCAACTCTTCTATCAAAATCGTCCTCTAACATTACTGGACTGACTTACATCGTATTCAGTTGCTGCAGCACTTGTTGATTTTCTGAGGTCTTCAATAAAAGATTGCAGTACATCTAGTATGTGATTTTTTGTCATTGCTGTCTTGGGTCTTCCACTTCTGCCAAGGTCTTTAACACTGTTGTTTTCTTCAATACGTCAAACTGTTCTGCATTTGATGGATTTTGATAAAGGTGGTCTGTCCGGAAATTGGTCAGATGAACAACTTCTTTCAATGATCTCAATCGCCATACCCCCTCCCTAATCATTAGCAATGTTATTCTTTCAATAGTTTCAATCTCATCGAGAGACATTCTGAGAAGGATATTGAAAGGATACTAAAAATTTAAGTTAAAACTTCAAAAATAATCGGCTCAAAATCTTCCAAAGGATACTACACAGCATACACATGTACAATTAACTATTAGAAGATATCGTATTGTTGTAAAATTTGTAAACTTATGGTTTAATATTTTCCTCTTAGTCCTGATCATATGGCCTCACGTTTTTAAATGCAACCAGAAGTTTAATTACTTTATTTACACATAAAATAATATCAATTGCTGCCATTTTGTTTAGGACTAACCTTTTGAGGTCCGGTTTGCAGCTTTGTATGCTAAAAATTAGGGCCTTTAATTTTAAGTACATCACTGCATATGCTTACATGAATTTCTCCTTACCCCTTGTGGGTCGTCCCCCTAGGATGCTACAGTCACCTGTATATAGTACTGCAGAGAGAGCTGTATATGGTACTGCAAACGTAAACTAGCTAAAAAGTTGTCTCTACATTTAGGTACACTTACAAAATGATCAGTTTCATAAACTTCTTCCCAGTCCCTTTTCACAACCAGTTCGACGTTTTCTGCATAAAATGAATTGTTAGAAATATGTTTGCATATGCACGTGTAGACTCCTTGTTCATTGGATGATACGCCCTGAAATCAAATCATAATTATACAAGCTAAACACATTTTGAAATTTATTTCCTTTCAGTCAAAAAACTCAATGAAAAGGAGGGATGTAAATTTTTCCAGCACAGTGGGTGACTTAATCCCTTCCTATTGTCGATACGGGCTTTAGTTGGCAGTACAGGCCATATGAGCGGTCGCGGGGCTTCTACCCGTCCTGACGATATGTGATCAAATTCGGACTGTGGCTGTTACCGCGACACGACTATGCAGCAGACTCTGCATGACTCATTGTCTGAAGGTGCAGGAGCTTCTACTTAGCCCATCTTTCCAGCAAATGTCCTACTTTGTCTTACTTTTTAGTTTTATTTAGTTTCTACCTACTTTGTCTTAATTTTGGTGGGTTTTAAATAAAAACTGACATTCACATTTTGTGAAAATAAAAATAAACAAACAATGCAATAAGTTGTAACATTATAAAAGTCTATATAAAAATAATATTTTCGAATAGCGTAATTTATTACAAATATTTTACAAAACCTACGTATTAGTACTTAATGCTAGCATGTGGGAAGATGGGATCCTCCTATGGGGAAACACAAATATAAATGTAAGTTATTGTTTGTGGTCATTTATTTGCACGGGGTACGTGGCCTACTATTTCATAGTTCAAAGCACTTTTCCCTTGGAGTTGGTGAGAGGTCTGCAGTCTTGCGATTCTCAAGGTTACACAATATAACCAAATGCTGTGGCGATTCCCGGAAACGGAAAAGGAATAAATACCTCTTCTGTCTCATTTCATAATTCAGTGACTGTTGGTTCTGGGTTGGATTTGGGTGCTTCTCTATACAGTTGTGCATATATTAGTGTATAGTGTGAGTTAGTGGGCTTTTATTGTTAAAAATGAATTCGCGTAAGAAGGGAAGACCCATAAGAAGCGGAGACAGAAATACAGTGTTGAACGTTTTTCAGTACTTTAAACCGTTTTACCCACATGCAAGTATTAGTTTTATTGTTGAAAAAACATCTGAGGCTATATACAGCGACAAGCAAACGCTTAATATACATAATTAGAAATGAAGAACTAAAAGGAAATGTGCATACCCCAAAAAAGAGTCGTAAAAAGGTGGTTTATAAGAACAATAGAGCATTGAAATGTGGTGGTTTCATAATAAGTGCCATTAGAAGAATCGTGCACTCGTTCTTTGCAAAACACTTACCCCCAACATTAAACATGTTTTATCTAAGGTGAATGAAGATCCAAACTTACCTGACTTTAAACAAACTACTTTATGGGAACTTCTCAATGATTCAGGATTCTGCTTCGAACGGCGGGAAAAGAAGTCATTACTTTCGGAAAGAGAGGATATAACTGTATGGAGGCACTCTTATTTCAGACAGATTCGAGAGTACAGACGACATAAAAAAATATGATTTACCTCAATAAAACCTGGGTAAATGTCGGAACAAAGCAAACAAAGTGTGGGTAGACAAGACTATAACTACTCCAAAAGACGCTTACATGGCGGGATTAACGACTGGATTGAAAGATCTAACTTAACGAGGGCTTCGGTTCGTCATCACACATGCCGGAGGTGAAAATGGTTTTGTGAAGGAGGCAAAAATTGTATTTCTAGCAAAGGAGGGAAAGGAAGAACTTGATGAGATGGATGGTAAGATTTGGAAAATGGTTCGAAGACCAGCTTCTACCAAACCTTCAATCCAACTCAGTAATTGTAATGGATAATGCTCCATACCATTCTGTGAAAGTAGAAAAGGTAACTAACACAAAATCAAGAAAGGAACATGTAAAAAGATTTCTCAAGGAGAAAAATATTAACTTCCCTGACGACAGCTTGAAAAGAGAACTATTGAATGAGGTAGGCAAAGTTAAGCACTTGTACTTGGCCCACGTCGTCGATGAACTTGCCAAAAAAAAGGATTTTTAACTTTACATCTACCTCCTTACCATTGTGAACTCAACCCTATAGAGTTTGTTTGGAGCCAAGTGAAAAGGTACGTGCATAACACTTAGTTTAAACAAGACATAATGGTAAAATTGATTGACAACGCATTCGACACAGTTTCAAACGATCAGTGGAAAAACTATTGTAATCACGTTGAACTTATTGAAGACAACATGTGGAAGGCCGATAACCTGCATGACGACATTGAGCCCCTCATTATCCAGCTGGGCGTCTCATCCGATGAATAAGAATCCTCCTTGAATGAAATTGACGCCTGTTCAACAACCAGTGAAATGTCTGTGAGTAAATCAATTATAATAAAGGTAGGCCTAAACAGCTTAATCATTCTGCAAGATTATTTAATACAAACTTTACAGTTAAAAAATCAAAGAACTTCGGCTTTATTTACTAAATCTTTGTATATTTATATATAGACTGTATAATAAAACAATCCGGGAAAAATATTTGGATGTTACGGTAACTTATCATTCACCTACTGACAATAGCACAATGATTTTCTTATTTTCATTGTCTATATACAGTCTTTTCTCTTAGGTGCCATAGAGATTATGGCGAGTTTGAAATAAACTCTAAACCTATTGAAAACGAGGGTAGCTTTAGAGCTCTTCTGAGAGCGAGAATTGAAGCGGGGTATCAAGATTTGAAAAATCACTTTGAGTCGTTTGACCGAAATGCTAAATATATAAGTTGGAATTTCCTAAATCAAGACGCTTATAACCGGATTATAACTGAAAAAATAGTAAGTAAAATTAAAGAAGCAAAGTTTTTCAGTTTTTTTCAAACCTCTGATCATTCAACAGTTGAACAGTTTTCGTTGTGCCTACGTTGATACGTGATATGTTGCCTACGTGATATGTAATGCGTCAAATGATTTGTGAGCAGTTTCTCAAGTTCATGCTACTACAAGTAGCAAAGTTTGCAAAAACCTTAAAAGGACTTGAAGATAGTTAATATAGACAAAAGTAACCTACGTGACCAGGTTGGGAACTATCTTGGTCTGCCATAAGTGGTAAGTTTAGTGGGGCTCAAGCTTATATTCAAGAAGACATCCCACAGCAATATATGTGCATTGCGCTTCTCATAGCCTTAACCTGGCGTTTTCAAACACAATGTTGCATCAATCAAAAATTGCTTAGGAATAGCAAATCTGAGGTAAATATGGAGACCAACAGGAAAGAGCTTCTGCAGTTTGCCCAAATAGGTGGGTACAAAAACATGATGCTGTTTTTGTTACGAAGGAACTGCTACAACCAGTTGGAAGTAACGTTTAAAGGAGAGATTAAAAACTGGAATGTTAGGGACTCTTAAGAAGAATCTTAAGACATCTGGAAGAATTCTTCCAGAGCTTTAATACTTAACTCCTTACGTCAAGGTGAATTTATAGTTCTCTCTTGGCATCAGAAAATCTCCTTGGTTACACTGTGTAAAACTAAGCAAGAAGCTGTAAGAAAGTGCAAAATGAGTCAAAAACCAAAGTTAAGTGGCATGGAATTTAGAAAAAAGACGTGAGGAAAAAGAAGAGAAAAAGAAGAAAACTTAAAAAGAAAATTCCAAAATCACCTAATTTTTTACGCGTGCAGATGAAAATGCTGAAGCGGCATCGGTTTCTTCAGAAACATCGGCAAGTGAAGATATATGTGTGAAATCGATCCCGTGCTCGAAGGCCTTGCCCAGGCCTCAGTTGAATCAAGAGTGGAAGTAGACACAGTGTTATAGAATTTTATATTTAGCAGCAGCTGACTCAATTTATGTTATTTGTTATCTCAAACATTACTATGTTTTGTTCTGCTTAGTATAAGCTTGGTTTAGGGTATAATTATTTTCTCTTTTCGCTCTATATCACAGAGTAAGCACTGTGGTTCATTTTAGCAATGATACAGCGTTATGAGACGTTAACCCTTAAATGTGTGTGCAGGGGTATGATATATGGTAATTCTGTCATAATTTCACAAGTATAGTGGCAACCCTGGTGAGCATAACAGAAAATGAATATAGATATTATGTCTAAAGTTTAAAGAGCTATATCAAAAACTTTTTTTACATACCCATTTTTATTTTGGGATCCACTAAACCCCTGCGTTCTCCTCAGCGTAAAACCACGAGTGTGTATGCTTAAGGGTTAGTGAAGATCTAAGAGACTATATCTGCCTAGTCAATTAAAAATAGTAATGTACACTTTCAAAAATCCAAAAGGCGGCATTCAAACAACTCCCGTTACCAGTCAGTCGTTGTTTTAAAAAAGGCAAAAAATTGGTGAAACAAAAAATTATTCTCCTTCAACCGGGTGCGTTTTTTGTGTTCCCTGTAAGCTTTTTGGGGACTCAGATGGGAAGGGAACATTTTCAACTACTGGATTCAACGACTGGAAAAATGCAAGTCGATGACGAGCATGAGAACAGTGGCTACTATAGAAATAGTATGTCAAAAAATAAACTCATATGCGATGCAAAAGGTAAGGTAAATGTTCACCTTATTGAAGAACTTTAACGCAAAATTCATTATTGGCGGGAAGTTCTGAAACGTGCTGTAGCGGCTGTAAAGTACTTGACAGCTCAAGGACTCGCATTATGTGGAACGAATGAACATTATGGCAGAACATATTTAACGAAATATGGTGACAAAGGTTCGGGAAGTACCTCTCATCTGTCTAAAACGGCTTACGAGGAATTTATTTCTCTTATGGCTGAAAAAAATAAGATCCTTTATTATGAAAGAGGTTAGCGAAGCGAAGTACTTTAGTATTGTGTTAGATTCAACACCGGACATTTTACATGTTGATCAGCTAACATTCGTTGTTAGATATGTTAACAAAGATGGTGTGCCGATAGGAAGGTTTATTTGTTTTGTCCCAAAAAATGTGTACATAAAGATGAAAAAAATTGTTTCCGCATTAATCATTTAACAAGTTTGATTTGGAAATTTCAAAACACAGGGGTCAGGCGTACGAACGCTACTAATATGTCTGGTGTTTATTTTGGTGTTCATGCTCAAATTAAGCAGTAAACCCTCTGGCGGAATATTTACCGTGTGCGGCGCATTCTCTCAACTTAGTAGGGTCTTGCGCTGCAGAATCGTGCAAAGAAGCAGTTTCCTATTTTGTTTCATTTTTTTGGAAATGTACAATTTCTTCAGTGCCGAGACACATAGGTGGGCCATTCTGAAGGAGCATTGCCCTTTACAGTTGCAAAGTCTATCAAAGACACAATGGTCTGCTCGCAATGACGTATGTCGAGTTATGAGTGAAAATTGAGAGGGCATTATTTGCAGTTTGCATAAAAATACATAGGGTAAAATATTTGAAAGGTTTAACAAAGTAAGTAAAAAGCTGCAGTATGAAACGACAGAACTTGGGAATATAATAATGTACTATGACTCTCTTTGTGGGGTTTTTCAAAAGGTCAGAAATAATTTTAACAAACTTGAAAATACAGCAAAGGGAAAATGTGGGAAAGAGTACAGGGCGATACTCAATGTAAAAAAAGAGGGCAAAACATGCTGGGGAATATGTCGAACCCAGCAGTGCAATTTCTTTAACAGGATCTGACAACTTTCGTGTGAATATAGTCAATGTAATTTTAGATTCATTGCATTCAGAGATTGAGTGACAAGGTGAAAAATATACTGAGCTCCATAAAAGGTTTGGATTTTTAGAGGCATTACAACGAGTGACACCCTAAAAAATGATAAAGAATTGGGAGAATTATTGAGTGTGTACTCCGAAGATCTTGAGCCTGCCGTAGTAGACGAGTACATTTGAAACCATTTTTGGCGCAAAACTACGAGAAAAGCAAAATAAGTCTCCCCCTGATTGAGATCATCAAACTTTTACGTCACTTTGATGCTTTGGATATCCACCCAAACATTGATATTGCCTTTGGAATGGTTTTATGTGCTCCAGCTACTAACTGCACAGGATAAAGATCTTTCTCCACTCTCAATTATATAAATAATTACCTACGATCAACAACTAGTAATGATCTGTTATGACCTCAGGTAATGGTAAGTTTATAGGCTAACGTGATAAGCCTAGGAACCAAAAGTCGAGTTTGGTTCATAAAATACAGTTAATACTGAGTGTTTTCTAAATATTTTTGACAATTAAACGTACTAATTAATTAGTTTGTTCCAAAATGAGCACTCCTGAATACAACACTGCCGCTACTATATATGCCAATTTGTTTTTTTTTATTTAACCCTTTGCGGTCGTATTTATCGTTCTATTTTCCTCCCCTATAGATCGGGAAGGCCACACTTAGTGGACCTCTTATTTTGTCTAATGACGCGACATTGTCAGCACTGAAGGTAGCCCCACAGTTTGGGCCGGTCACGCGTAGTGGCCCTCTACGCGTTTCCTGTTAAGCTCGGGCCGGCCACGCGTAGTGCCCCCTGTTTCTCTTCATAATATTTAGGATTGTAATTTTGTTATCGATTCTCTCTGCTTGGGAGGTGCTGCGCTCTCTCAACAATCGTCAGAACTATCTGGAGACAACAACAAGCCGTTGGTTTTTTAGGTTATAACAATATTGTCACGTGTTTCCTCAGTGAGTAATCAGCTTGTGCTGTGCAACAGTCGTTTTAATGCTTTTAATTTTTTATAAATTGATATTTATGATTTATAAATGGCCTCAAATAGAGACTTAACATCCGATACTATAGGGGATTTATTACAAGTCGACGAAGATGACGATCTTTCCATGGAGATCGCAGGTGTAGAGGAAGATCAGCAAGTAGGGGTTGAGGGTGGTGACGAAAATATTGAATGTACTTTTAGTGATATTGACAGTCAACATGACAGTGATGTGGATTTTGAATTAAGTGATAATGATATAGAAGGAAATGTGAACATTGATAGTGAACTAGAACACAATATTAGCGAAATTAACGAGGGTGAACACGATCAACATGTAGCTGATGTTGAAGAAGCTGCTGCAGCTGACCTATGGCGAGAGTGGCAGGATGATGATGTAATTAAGTTTCCGTGAATTTCAATATAAAGCTTTGAGTGGATTCAAACAACCACCGAATTTTGATTGAAACTCAGAAATTGAGTATTTCAAATTATTTTTCACTGATGAATTGTTAGAAGAAATTGTTAATGAAAGTAACAGATATGCTCAAGATAAAATAAATAAAATGAGATCCTTACCAAAAAAATCCATGTGGTGGACATGGAAGGATATTACTGTAGTAGAGTTCAAGGCATTTCTGGGGGTCATAATTAATATGGGCATGCACCCAAAGCCTGATATCGACGACTATTTTTCGACCGTTTGGTTGGAAAACCAGCCTTTTTTTAAAGACATATTTTGCAAAGAGAGATTTTTACAAATTTTTTGGAATTTACACCTTTCTACACCTCCAACCAGACCAATATTAGGTGCAATCTCTCGCTCTGCTAAAGTGAAACATGTTGTTAATTATCTTGACATGAAGTTTAGAGAATATTACTGTCCAGGCAGCAAAGTTAGCGTAGATGAGAGTACTGTAGGGTTTAAAGGGAAAGTATTATTTAAATGTTATAATAAGGATAAGCCTCAAAAGTGGCACATTAAGGTCTATTTCTGTCTGACTCGAGTAATGGTATTGTGTGTGCAAAATAGAACCATATCTGGGACAAACAACAAACAACCTACTTGTTAGGCCAGATTTACTGACAACAACTCGAGTTGTGTTGACTCTTGTTGACAGAGTTGGACAATCTATAGGAAGTGCTGAAGGGTTGCACGTATTTACCGACTGGCTTTACTCTAGCCCAGAATTAGCCGTGGCTCTGTACAAAAAAAAGTTCACTTTACTGGAACGGTAGATAGGAAACGAAAAGGGCTACCTCTAGCAGTTAAGAAAAAGAAAAAATTTAAAAAAGGCGATGTCAACGCATTTAGAAAAGGTGACCATCTATCTGTAATACAATGGAAAGATAAAAGGGAAGTATTAATGATAACTTCTTTGTATGACAACTCGGTGGAAGAAGTAAAGAGATACGTTAAGGGTGGAAATCAAGAAGTTGTTCAGAAACCTACAGCTGTTTGCAGATATAACGAAAACATGGGTGGCGTAGACATAGCAGACCATTACATAGCTACTTATTCATTTGCCAGAAAATCAATAAAATGGTGGCGTAAAATTTTTTTTTGCTAATTGAAGTTGCTGTTGTCAATGGATTCATAATTTACAACTACAACCGAGACCCTGGCAGACCAGCTGTGCGTCAAAAGATGTACCGTAAACAACTTGTGAATCAGCTAGTGGGTGATGTAAGAAACACAAGCAGGAAACGTGGACGCCCATCATATATCACTGAAGGAGACCGCCTAGATGGAAAAATACACTTCATTTATGAGCTGGAGGGAACTTCGAAGAAGGACTGTGCCGTTTCTACAAATAGAGCAGCTGGACAACGTAAACGAACCAGATTTTACTGCAAGACCTGTGAGAATAAACCTGGCTTACACCCAGGAGACTGTTTTCACCGATATCACACACAGAAGAAATACAAACTCGTTTAAATCAACTCAAGTAGTGTGATGTCTAATTATTTTATCTATAAATTTTATCCTTCAATTACTAATTTTTTATCCTTCATGTGTAAATTTTAGGCAATAATGAGTTAATAATAGGCAATCAATTTTAGTTTTGTAAAGTTTTTTGCAGTTCTTTTAACAGTTTTTTATCCAATATACTTCTTAATATTATTTTGTTTAAGTACCAAGATTTTAAATTAATATTATATTTATTTATTTATTTTCCAATAATCACATAACATCATATTCAGACAGGTGATTCGTCATTGTTACAATAATTTATAGTCTCTATACTAAAACTATTACTAAAATAAATTTCATATGCTGAGCCTTAACATCTACACAGCTTCCATATATTCCTCCAATGAGAAGAAGGCCTTCTCCAAAAGAAAGTTTTTTAACTTCTTTTTGAATTTAGGGAGTGAATCAGTGATGTCCCTAATTGAAGAAGGTAATTTGTTGTATATTTTTGGACCCATGTACTGAGGAGATAAATGGAATACTTTAAGTCTGTGTTGAACTGGTTTTATATTGTTTTTAAATCTAGTGTTATGTGGATGTTCATGTTGATCTTCCATGAATGTGTCAAAATCACTTTTAAGTTTTAACCATTAAAGCCAGTTTAAAGATATAAGAACTATACAAAGTAAGAATTTTAAACTGAATGAAAAACTCTTTACTGTGAGTAATTCGAGACACTTTGGCTAAGACTCTAACTGCTCTTTTCTGGAGGATAAAAATTTGTTCGACTATTTATATATTATCTATGTTCTTTCTAATTTACACTTAACTCATAATAAAGCTGGTAATTTGCATAATACTGTATGATAATCATATAACTTGTCAAATATATTTAGATTTGTAGTTTTTTTAAATATTTCATTGCAAATGAACCATTTTCATTGTTTTTAATCAGTTTCAACCATAAAAGATACTTTGCTTTTTTATTTTATCTAAGAGTATTAATAATTTAATTGTTATAAACGTTTTAATATTTGAGTAATTAAATTGTTATTAAATACGAGTGTACATAATTGAATCCTAATGATGACCGAGTTTACAGTCATATGTTTGGTTAAACATCATTGATTTGGAGTTGAAATGCTCGCCACACGGTATTTAAATCCAAGCGTAAGACGTAAACAAGAAAAGTAATAATGGCGGCCAAACCATAGAAGGAGGCGGGGCCACTACGAGTGGCCCTGCCGAGCTATTGGCGCGTCACTTCATACATATATTACAACTTGTCACACTACGGATCTTGTGGCCACACGTAGTGGCCCTCCGACCGCAAAGGGTAATCTCAAAATTTAAAAAGTATGAACAAATGATTGCAGTACAGCCAAAAAAAGTTCATTGTCAAAGATAGTCTACCTAACCGCATCTAGCTAAAAAATCTAACTATACCCAGCAAGTTCGGCCGCTTAGAAAGCGACCTCCTCTAGCATTGGTTTAGCATTAGCGCGCAGGTCGTTTTCTAAGCGGCCGAACTATACTTAGTTCTTACCCTGATATATAGTGTTCCAGTGAGAACTTCATACTTATACTTGTCTCGGTTGAACTTGTTGGTTGGTCCAATCATCAAGTTTTGGGTCTGGAGCTGCCAGAACTGGAAGCGATGTGACTCGTCATTGCTGGGACAGTTCAGTACAGCCATGTCTCCTAGACCCACTTCCTACACAAGCAAACATATCAGATTTCATTCGCCTATTGGTCTTTTTTTTATTAACTGTCTTGTGAGTCAACAGTATAAGTGTAAATATATTATTAAAAGTGTCTTTTTGTTTTTTCATGTAATTTAATAACACTTACGATGCTGATCAAGAAGTTATTCAATGTATACACACGTTCATAGCTTATTGTAGACAATTAAAAGCAAAAAAAGACAAATCTGTGTCCACCTCCTTTATACTAATGTGAAAAGAAGAAAAAAATGTGTTGTGTGCAATCTTTATTAAACTCACTAATGCCGCAACCAGATACCATTAATACCATTAATACCATGCCACCGTTGGCCGAACAGGTCGATTGCCCACGCACGACAATGCTAGCGCTCATAAGTCAGATTTGACAAACTACTTTAGTGCCAGTGGGTTATCTACAGCAAAAAGGCTACACACATGATACTTAACCCCTTTTGTTTGGAAATATACAAATCCATCAAAATTGTGTACTCTTTCTTGAGCAACATTTCAATGTTTGGGCTCATATCCAACCAAACTGGATCTAGAGATTTTGAGTCTAAACTTGAGCTTTGAATGTGTTTACTGCACTAACCTGTACCATTGTCACTGCTTGGTACAGAGGAATGAGAGCAGCTAAGATCATTGTCACTACAGCCACTTCAGCCATCTGAGAGACAAATTCACTTCACCTGTGTTAAGCAATTTTAAATTAGCTCATCATTTACAAGGACACAAGATAGGAATTAACAATATGACTACTAAGGGTAATTACAATAAAAGTTGAACTAGTTTGTGATCATCTGGACTTTATGGAACCTTGGATTCATTTATGGACATACCAAGTTAGCTTGATGCGTCTGTAGATGTTTTAAAAGCAGCTGACACATTTGGAAGATTTATTTAAATCAGGCTACCAAAGTGGGACGCACAAACCTTAGTCTTTAAGAGCAAAGATCTAAAGATCCCAATATAATTTAAATCTTTTAAACAATCCAAAGAATAAAATTGTACTTATTAAAATACTACTGGTGAGGTAAAGATACTACGCCACTTGTTGACACAATTGTCAAATGTTTTGGTTAACAACTTCAAATGGAAAAATAATTGTTTTTTTTAGCATAAGTAGTAGGCTACCGATACCTAACACCCATAATTTGTGTGGATTTTGAAAAACAGTTCAAAATGCATTTTATGTTTTCAATCTGTTTAAAAATTATAGTTCGAAGATCATTCTACAAGTAGTGCCATTGTTCTTTAAACACAATATCAATACTGCTGGACAAATATAACTGTTACTGCAGTCTGGTCAAGATTGAATAGCCAGAGATCGATTACTGGTACTATATAAGGTTTCTTTTAATTGAGCATCCTTTAACAATGACAAACAAGATAGACTATAAATATTCAAACTATATTTAGCCACTCTTGCAAACATCTGATTTTCTTTGCAATCTATGATAAAGAGGGATGGAAACCTTCCAAATGTACATCAAAGAAAACTACACTCATTCTTTAGACTAAACTAAAACATGTGATGCTGTGTTTGTTAATAAATATTTTTCACAAATTATAACGGAATTTGTATATAAGTTATGGTGCTACTTCAATATATAATTTGGACAAAATTCTGATAAAACAAAAAAAGCAATACGAATCATGTTAGGTTTAAAAAGCACAGAGAATGTCGAAAACTTCTTTAAAGATCTTAAAATTTTGACAGTTTACAGTCTTTATGTCTTAGAAACAATAAAGTATGTCAAAGAACATGAAAGTGATATATTTTTTGAATCCAAGCATCATTATGATACCCGAAATAAAATTATTTTTTATAAACATAATCTGCATTTTTATAAAAAAATTAAATTAATGGGCACCAAATTTTTTACTCAGTTGCCAATGTTTCCTCAACCAATCTGTATAAATTATGTGTGCAATTCTCTTGCACATAAATATTTTTTATACCTTGAATTACACATAGAAAAGTCTGCCTTAGTCACAAAATATGATGGTCATAATGCAAATTTAAATTTTTAAAGCATTGTCAAACTGTCTGAAGGTTTTAAACGAATAGCTAAATATTGTTATACTTTTATTAATTAGTAATAGCCAAAAAGTACAAATTTTCACGCTTACAACACCAGGCGAGGAAACAACTTCATTCTGCCAGTACATCATACCACGCAGTACGCCAGAAAACCATCCTACACTGGCCGCAAAGTCCACAATAGCCTACCACGATCACTGAAGTCACTGAAGGGAAAACCGCTTTAAACACAACTTCACAAGTGGCTGACAGACCTGCCTACTCCTTGAAGAAATTCCTTGAATCCGATCTGAATCAATAACTTGAAACACATTTTTCATGATATTGTTAAGAAAAAAAAGAAGAAAAAAAACTCTTGTAGCCTACTAGTTTTAGGTTATATTGTTGTATTATTATTGACACCATTGTATTATTCTTAATGAAACTACAAAATAAAGAATGGTTTGATTTTATTTGATTTGAATTTCCAAATGTTAAAGATACAATAATATCTTTATGATACTTGCAACAGCAAAGTTTTATAATTGTTAAATGTGAAGCCGAGTTGCTGGACTCCATTCAATAAAATAAACAAACAATCTACTTGAATAAAACAATAAATTATTCTCAAGTTAAGTTCTGATGATTTGGCCAAGGAGCATTTACAAAAATATTTAATGTTTACAGCCGATATAACTCTAATTTGAAGCCATTTTCGTTGCAAGTGCAGACATCCAAAGGTTCTATTATACCCAAAGCCAACAATATACATTTGTTTTTCGACACAAATTTAATTTTTCAGTTTTTTACCACAGGTAAAAGGTTTTTGACGAAAAACAACTTATACTGGAAATGTATTTTTTAACATTCACCAGAAAACAAAAATCTTAAAATGGTTTAACATATTATACAAATATTTTGAAAGAAATATTTTGAAAGGAGAATTTTTATTAAATAGGTACGGTACATTGAAGGAATTTTCCACCTCTCTCTGAATAATCACAAGTTCTCTGTTTATATATTTAATGTTTATTCATGCATCTCATGTACAGGGTTTTTTATTTCTCTCTAGGTTTGGTAAACATTTTATTACTGTATATTCAGATCAGTAATTTTAGGTTATCTACTGAAGTTTTATCGTTAGCACTATTCATTGTTATCATAATGGTTAAATCTTAATATAATTTATCATATAATTTAGCTTCTATTATAAAACGATTCCTACTGTATTGGCTTCTAGTAGCTATTTTATGTTTAACCATACACCTAAGAAAACATCAAAATATACTGTTTTAATAACATTACTTTCACAATAGACTAAACCATAAAAAGTATGTTTCACTTTTATATTGCCTGGATTCGAATTTATTAACGAAATACCTATCCAAAGTCAATACAAGCTTTTACCTGTCTAACAAAATCACTCTTCTATAACTAAACTTTACTCCAAAAATATTCTACCTTACCTTTTATAGTCTGTCCAGTGTCACACCTCTTCTTAGTAAGAAGTTTGTTTCTCACTTAAAACATTAAAGATATTCACCCTGTGAAAATTTGAACTAGGTCATAATTTACTGGGTTGGAGAGTTGTGGATGAGAGAACAGCTGTTTAGAGTGACCAGTCCAGAAATAGGTTGATACACGACTGACGTTGGGCCAGGTAGATCACATTGACCACTTACCCAACTGTCACAGCATCCATGCCAAAACTTGCGTCTCAATAAACAGCCTTGCTGTTAGGTAATCTGTGATAACCTTATTGATGTATCTTAGATAATGCGGCTTGATTGATAATTAATTTGGTTAAAAGTCTATTAACCAACTTAACTTCCGTGGTTGATAACTGTGAAGTTGTGATTGAGTCAATTAAAGTTATAATCTAGTTTAAATTTAAATAAAAATTAATAAAACATAAAACCAGTCCAGTGATTTATAATTGGAATCAAAAAACGCAAAAAAGAGAACAATCACACTCCAGCTGGTCTTCATAAAAAAATTCAATAATAAAAGGAATGTGAGATATTTATAGCATTACTTGCTAGGCAATTTTATAAATCTTATAAAATACACAACTGGTTTTTTCATTGGAGTAAATTTTGTATTTAAATGACAAGGTATAGTAATAATAAAAATTGAAATTAATTCATAGTCTAAAGGCAGTGTTTAGCTTTGTAAGGCTTAACATGAAAACATTTTGTTTGGGGACTCCCTATTTTGTTGACCAGGGTCAACAGATGTAGATATTTACATGAAACTTGGAACGAAGGTATATCAACATGTATTCTATACGTATGTAAAGTTTGGTAACGATTAAAAAATATTAATATATTTTGTTAACAAAAAAAACCGCTGTAAATAACTAATTTTAATTTTGTTGACCTGAGTCAATCGCAAAAAAAAGGTACCGTACTTAGAATTAAGGAATATACGTGAAACTTAAAACGAAGGTTAATCAGCATGTATTCTATACGTATGTAAAATTTGGTAAGGATTACAAAATATTTACCTATTTTATCAACAAAAACCCGTCGTAAATGACTAATTTTATTTTGTTAAAATAAAAAAATAAGTTATTTTATTTTGTTAAAATCAAAAAATAAAAGTTATTTTATTTTGTTAAAATTTAAAAAAAGTTATTTTATTTTGTTAAAATCAAAAAATAAAAGTTATTTTATTTTGTTAAAATAAAAGTACTTAAAATTAAGGTATATACATGAAACTTGGAACGAAGGTATATCCACATGTATTCTACAGGTATGTAAAATTGGTAATGATTAAAAAATATTTACCTATTTTATTATCAAAAAACTGCTGTAAATAGCCTAGCTGACCTATTTTATTTTATTTTATTTTGCTGACCCAGGTCAACAAATTCAATACATTTAGCAAATTAACTACTTAGAATGTAGATATTTACCTGAAACTCGGAACGAAGGTATATCAACAAGTATTCTATACATATGTAAAGTTTGGTAACGATAAAAAAATATTTATCTATTTTATTGCAAAAACCCGCTGTAAACTAATTTTAATTTTATTGACCCGGGTCAGTCGCCAAAATAAGGTACTTAGATTGAATATACATACAATTTAAATCGCAGGTACTATGTTTGTATTCAGTTTGTTTTTTTTTTTTTTTACATAATAATTACAATATGATACATATATACATTTCATTCCTCTTCTATCCTGTCGCGCCCATCAGGCATCTGTAAAATTATGATTTATGACAAAGTACCCACAAAATTTTAACATTTTTACGATAATCGCTTTTCAAAACAACATTGACTGAAAATAATTATGGACATTTTTAGAACATGTATTGTAATAAGAATAGTGAGATAAAGACAAGTGTAGTAGGCTAGATGTATTACTGATGATGTGTACAGATATTTTTTTAATAAGTTTTCATGCTTTGTACATTATTAGTACGAGTATACTTACAATTAAAATTGCAGGTACTATGCTGCCGTGCTAAGCACAAAAGGGGTATCCGCAATGGGAGTTTCTAAAACGCTGACAGACTGACTGACAATGTTATAACTCCATAAGACACATAAACGATGCCACAGGTTGCCACAAACGACCTACACCATTGAAATTTGAAATATGTGTTGGGAATACAATTATTTATAAGGTGTATGAATTTCAATAGGATATATTAATCGGAAGTTCTTAAAAATTTATTTAAGAACTA
Organism: Macrosteles quadrilineatus; assembly: GCF_028750875.1. Lineage (NCBI taxonomy): Eukaryota > Metazoa > Arthropoda > Insecta > Hemiptera > Cicadellidae > Macrosteles > Macrosteles quadrilineatus. The sequence goes on from NW_026542595.1 coordinate 85,579,229, forward strand.
TTAATGAAAAGAGTGCCACAGGTTGCCACAAACGACTTACAGTATTGAAATTCAAAACATGTGTTAAGAGGGTACATATTTATCTCCTATATAAATCTAAACAGTGTATCTTGGCCGGAAGTTCTTAAAAACACACCTAAGAACTACTAAGTATTTATAAAAAGAGTGCCACAGACTGCCACAAACGCCTTACAGTATTGAAATTCAAAACCTGTGTTAGGAGAGTACATATTTATCTTCTGTATAAGTCTGAAAAGTGTATCTTAACCGGGAGTTCTTAAAAACGAACCTAAGAACTATTCATAAAAAGAGTGCCACAGGTTGCCACAAATTACCTACGGTATTAAAATTTGAAATATGTGTTAGGAGTACAAATATATAAAATGTGTATGAATTTCAATAGGATATCGTAACCGGAAGTTCTTAAAAACGAACCTAAGAAGTATTCATAAAACGAGTGCCACAGGTTGCCACAAATGACCTACGGTATTAAAATTTGAAATATGTGTTAGGACATAGGAAGTGAGGCTTCCACGGTCACAATTACTAACACAAAGTCCTTGGTCTTCTGGGTACGACCGCTTCGGAAAACTAGGAGAAATACTAGTTGCTGACGTTTCGGCTTCGTTGCAGATAGCCATCTTCAGAGCTGGTGACAGGCACTAACTGAGCTGTTAGTGCCTGTCACCAGCTCTGAAGATGGCTATCTGCAACGAAGCCGAAACGTCAGCAACTAGTGTTTCTCCTAGTTTTCCGAAGCGGTCATACCCAGAAGACCAAGGACTTTGTGTTAGTATATGTGTTAGGAGTACAAATATTTATAATGTGTATCAATTTCAATAGGGTATCTTAACCGGAAGTTCTTAAAAACGAACCTAAGAACTATTAATAAAACGAGTGCCACAAATTACCTACGGTATTAAAATTTGAAATATGTGTTAGGAGTACAAATATATAAAATGTGTATGAATTTCAATAGGGTATCGTAACCGGAAGTTCATGGCGGCTGAAGTCGGCTGTCAGCCTTTGAAGTGCCGCCGCCGCGCCGCTAAGGGTAGTAGCTGTGACGCCAGGCGGTCAATGCTTCTTCGCATAAAATCGCTTCATTATAGGTGAGTGGAAAGTCCAAACAGATGTCTTTTGACAAATGTGTCAAATAAAGTAGAAGAGTGTTGTCTCGTGTTATGTTCGGATGTGTTTGGACTGATGTGCGAAGTGAAGTGGAAGTGATGTAGTGTGTCCGTACATGTGTTCAATAATGTAATACATTGTGTTACCGTGAGTTTGGCGTGTTTACATTTAATTATTAATTAATTGAAAACGTATTTGGAAACATTTAGTATTTTTTATACTCATAATACTTACAATTTTTATGCCATTTAAGATTTGGTCTTTACCAATTAATGTTATTAAATAACGTATAAAGTAATCAAATTATACTTGAATGCAATGCGAATAAAATCGCCAACGTATTGCATATTTGTTTTGCTACGCACCATAAAGCTTTCTATAGACTTTCATAAACTTAGGCCTACAAAATTCCTTTGGCTATTAAGTTAGCCCACATTGAACTTGAAGTCATTTCTTTCTTAATAAAGATAATTCCTAATTTGTGTTTTATTTCTGTTTAATAAGGTAAGTTTTTATCTTAATCTTATAATATGAATTATTTTAAGAATAAATAGATTTGATAAGTTACAATATAAATTTATTAATGAAATACAAATATTAGATAAGTTGTTGGTTGAATTAGCTACAGGGTAAGTTAACAAGGGTTAATTTTCAAAATGGTGGGGTTCCAAAGTGGATGAAAAACTCCAGGCTTATTGGGTTTGTTTCTTCTAAAATACTAATCAATATTTTAATATGAGCTCTTAATTCAGGGAGGGGTGGTCGTGCCGGTTCGAATGATATATTAGGCTTCTTTAAAATGCAAATAATTTAATTTAGTTATTGTTCTGAAATAACTTAAGTTAAGCTAGGTTCATGATGCTATTAATATAATAATGTTAAACGTCCAAAGAAAGATTCCAAATGGTTTCACTGAATTTAATGAAATAAAATAGGATTTGAAGATTAAATTTTGAATAAAAGTTCAATTTGAAATATGTATATCTTGATGAGTTAAGTTAATTTGGCCTAGTAGGCTATGCTGATTAAATGTCCAATGAAGATTAAATTTGTCCTTAGTTAAATAAGATGGATGATGGTTACCAAATTTGGAGTGTCTGTCTTCTTATAAATTGGTACTCTTCAATGCACTTGTCCAATACTTTTGGATGATAAGAAATTTAAAATATAGGTTTTACTTTGGGATTATAAATTTTAGTTTAAATCAAACACAATTTCCAATAGAATGATGTTCACACTGTGAAGAGTTGGCAGGATCTGGGGAGAGGCAATGGTAGAAGCTCAGGAAGTCCATGTCCATTGTTGAAGTGATGTACAGCTGGTTAATTCACATGAATGACACTTGCCACAGTAATTTTGATTTTCTTTGGATAATTTTGAAAAATAATACTATATTTAAGATGTTATTACTATATTGCAATTTTCTTACAATTCTATATTATTCTAAGTAAATGATTATTGTTGGTTTTTGATGAATACAGGATAGGTATGGAGAGAATTGGCATAAATATTATATTGTAACATAAAAAGAGATGATGTTTCTGTGGGGTGATGGGATATTATATAACATTGAACAAAATTGGATAAAATAACACATTAACAAGGAGGAACATATTAAATAACTGATAATACATTATCAGGGGCATTAACAGACATTATGGGAGAAAATACACAAAATAATACAGAAATTAATGTTAATGATGAATGAATGACATGTAATATTACAAATTATCCCCACAGAAATCTGTATGCTATGAAATGAAATACAGTTCGACAAAATATGAAATGGAATCATGAATCATTAATATGAATGATACTTAAAGATAGGTATGAATAACATTAAATGATTGATTTTCTGGATGATAGAACATTGGGTGATAATACAACAAAATTATAATCTAAGTTAACAAATGTGTAGGACAATAACATTAAAATGGGGAAAATAGAATAGAGTGTTCATGGCCTGGCATGGGAAGAAAGGGATATTATGGCTGTTGTTCCATACTGTTCAATATCAAATAACTTTATTGTTTCTTTGTTATTGAGGAGATCACAGTTTATTAGTAAGTGAGTATTGTTTATAAACTTTATCACCTGGGTATCAGTTTATGGAAAACACAATTTATGGGGTCACGCACTCGCGATTAAGGTCCATGGCACAATTTGGTTGGAGATGATGATGCACAAAAGTCTATTGATGGATGAAACACATTATAAAATTCATTGATATACAATGTCTTCGAAGGTAGGGTCATCATTATCTATCTCGTCGATCACAGCTTCTATTGCTCGGGTTGGTTCCAAATATTTCTTGAGGGCTGATATATGGTAGGGGCCGTATAAAACATCTTCATCTTCTTTAGTCACATGGAATGTGGATTTTCCTAAGATTTTCTTTATAATAAAAGGTCCTTCGTATATTTCGAATAATTTTGCTGTCTCGCCGTATATAGCTCTAGAGAGGTGGTGAGATCGGATTAATACTTTATCATTGATCTTGAGGGTTTGAGGTTTTAGATTTTCATTTAATTTGGATGATCATTTCAAGCGTTTTTCTTCAAGTCTTCGTCTTGCTAGGAGTAACTTTTGTTCAATGGGAGTATCACTATTGAATGTGTTTTCAGCTAAATAGTTGTCCCAAAACCGCTGGTCTTTGATTCCTAACTGAAGTTCATTAGGTGTATATCCTGTGGATTCATGATAGAGCTCGTTTAAGCAAGCATTTATATCTGGAATGAATTTTGCCCATTTTGTATGTTGGCGAGAACAATAGGTTCGCAAACACCTTTTGATTTCCCTTATTGGTCTTTCAGCGAGATTGTAGCATGGGTGATAGACAGGGCTGAAAATTAACTCAATATTATGTTCTTCCATTCTTCTGATCCATTCTTCACTTTTGAACTGAGTTCCATTGTCTGATTGTATCCTTTTTGGGTATCCATATGTAGGAAAATGCAAAGTGAAAAGTTTATTTAAAATTATCTTTGTTGTCGCTCGTTGAATGGGGTACAGCTTTATAAATTTTGTGAAAATATCTATGACAATTAGGATATATTTTACATTTGATACACTGGTTGGTAGAGGTCCAATAATGTCTACGGCAACTTGATCATTCTTGCCAGTACAACGCACACCTTTTGCTGTGGCCATCAGCGGACGGTTGCTAATCTTACACCTTTGACATGTATCGCATGTAGAAATAGGTTTCCTAATTATTCTGTTGATGTTTCGGAAAATAAAGGTTTCTTGAAGTAGTTGAAAACATTTCTTGGCTCCACAATGTAAGTAGAATAGGTGACATCCCCACACAAGTTTTTCAATCATACAACTTGGTAATGCGATGAGCCATTTATTCTTCAGTCGTTGGTAGAGGGTATCTTGATGTAATAGAAAATTGGCTGATAGTTTTGTTCCGATTTCGGATTCTGGTTGAATCTCTAAAGTGTTAATAATGTGTTGGAGTTTAGGATCTCTTCTTTGGAGTAGGGGAAGGTCTCGTAAAGCGTCTTTTAGATTTTGATCTGGTATTTTATCTATATAATGGATGGTTAATTCAATGGGGTTGTTGTATGAGATTGCTGGTTTATCGATGGAAATTCGACTAAGAGTATCAGCAGTTATGTTGTCAGTGCCTTTGCAATGTATGATTTTGAAGTTATATTCTTGGAGAATTAATATCCAGCGAGCTAATCGATTATTTAGTAAGCGACAACTCTTAAGGAAAGTTAAGGCATGGTTATCGGTGATTATTGTTAGATTTGTTCCAAGGACGATATATCTAGCTTTTTGAAGACAGTAGAGTATAGCAAGCAATTCTTTCTCAGTGGTGGTGTATCTTTGTTCTGCCGGTTGTAATGTTCGCGACATGAACATAATTGCAGCCTTATCGCCATTTTCTCTTAACTGATATAGGTGACCACCGATTGCGTAGTCAGATGCATCTGTTTGGAGGTAGAATTCTTTAGTGGGGTCTGGATGGATTAAAGTGTTGGTTTGTAGGAAAAGTTGTTTGATTTTTGAAAATGTTTTATCATCATCTTCTGTCCAAATGAATTTATTTTTCTTAGAGGTTAATCTCATTAAAGGTTGTGTTGTAGCAGAAAATTTGTCAATGAATTTGTTGTAATAGTTGATGCTACCAAGGAAAGCTTTTAGTTGTGATTGATTCTTAGGGGTTGGAAAGTTTAATATAGGATCCACTTTACTCTGATCCATTTGTAGCCCTTCATTGGTTAGAGTATATCCTAAAAATGGTACCGAGTTCTGGCAGAATTTAGATTTGCTGAATTTAACTGTCATGTTAGCTTCTTCAAGTTTTTGGAATATATATTCAAGGTGTTTCATATGGGTTGGGAAATCTGGTGAAATAATGCAGATGTCATCGATGTAGATAGCGGTGAAATCTTCAACTTCTGAGTCAAACACTTTATCCAATGCACGGACTAATGCAGCTTGTGACGTAGAGATACCAAAAGGTGTCACGGTGTACTGATAAATTCGACCTCTAAATTGAAATGCTGTGTACTGCCAGGATTCTTCGGTTAAGGGAATCTGCCAGTATGCAGTGTTGGGAAGTAGCGCGCTACAAGTAGCGACGCTACAGTAGCGCGCTACTTTTTTTGTAGCGTTAGCTGTAGCTACGCTACTTTTAAGATTTTGTAGCTTTAGCTGTAGCTAGCTACATTTTTAAAGTAGTTGTAGCGGAATTTTAGCTACTTTTCTCGCTACATTAACATTGTTTGAGATAGTGATTTTTATCATAACCTCAACCTTACGTGAAACAACCTCTTTCAAACTGAGATTTAAAAAAAAAATAGGCCTTACTTTCTTGGCTTCATACAGCTGGTTGCAGCCGTTTCATTCCCTATTACAACGTTTTGTGGACATGGAGGCCATTAAATGAGTGTTATCCACATTTTTGGCTCTCATTTCCTTAATTTACTACTCTATGATTACTGTCAGATAAAATAAAATCGCTAGATGCAGCCGACGTTTAAACGTTACCGGTGACAAGAGAAGCTATTGAATGCTTGCAAGTGATTGACAGGGAAATTAGTAATCAATTTAGTTTGTTTATTATACCGATAGTGTTTCAACTTGGATTTTAATGGAAACCAACACTTAAACCTTAAAATAATGAGAAAGCTGGTCTATCAACCTTTGCTTCAGCTGTTGATTGTGGTTCATCATCACAAGCCCTTCCTTGATTAGATTACGAAGATTTTTCAAAGGTTTACTAAATTAACAAAGAGGAAATTACCTGATGTGATTTAAGATATGTATGGCTAAATGATAATTGTAACGAAAAAATATCCATATAACATGAAACTTACATTGAAAAAATAGCATAGTTTGCTCCTGGTAACAGCTCTTGTATAGGACTATTAATTCCTAGGCTATGCTATTGTTTAAGACGAATACCAAGTTCCAAGTTCAATTATTAGGAATCCTATCTGTTTAGTCCTAGCAAGAACAAGCCTACTATAGCCAACTTGTTACATAGCCAAGTAGGCCTACATGTTATTTTTACTTTACAAATTTAAACATGTTTAAATTAAAAGCCGATTTCAGGATAAGTTACTGGATACTGTTTTCTGTATCAACTAGGTTGAAGCACAATTTGCCCTATGCATAATGACAATACAGGACGATTTCTTGACATTGAAAAGTGTTATTCATAGTACAAGTAACTTATCACTTAAAAGTTTATAGCAATGTCGTTTTTAACATTAAAAGAAAGGCAATAAACTCCAATTTCAGTAGGCTAGGCTCTGTAACACAAAAAAGTATTTTTAAATAATCGTTTTACAGTTTTATTGGTATTAATTGTTGATATAAGGCATCTATATTAAAGAAATAAAATGAGCTTTTAAAATATAGTTTGGTTGTATGTCCTTTGAAATGAAATTTACATTTAAGATGCTTAAAAATAATGCAATATTTAAAAATGAGTACTAAATATGATGGGACACCGAACTATTTGGTTCTGTTGTTGTAATGTTAGGTTTATAATGCCAAAAAATTAAATACAATCTAGGAATAATTTGTTTTCCAATTAATGTTAGATACAATACTGACATTTTTTTAATGTTTGTTCAGTAAAAATGTAGTTGCAATTAATTTTACATTTACCTAATGTGCGTGGAATAAAAAGTAACGTCTTTGGAAAAGTAGCTAAAATTGTAGCTGTAGCTACATTTCAATGTAGCTGTAGTTGTAGCTAGCTACTTTTGCAGAACTGTAGCTGTAGCTGTAGCTAAGCTACTTTTTTGGAAATGTAGCAGTAGTTGTAGCTAGCTACATTTTAAAAGTAGCTTCCCCAACACTGCCAGTATGAAGCTGTTAAGTCAATGCTACTTATAAATTTAGCGCTTTTACACTTGCACAAAATTTCGTTTACACTTCGATTGCATTCAAAATCGGGAGTTATTATTTCATTTGCCCTGCGTGCATCGAGGCACAATCTAATCTCGCCAGTCTTTTTGACAACAGGTATTATTGGATTAATAAAGGTACTTTTGCTTCTCTCTATCACATTTAATGCTTCCATCCGATCAATTTCCTTTTGAACTTGGTCTTGATATTGTTGCGGGACAGGGTACGAAGTAGTTTTAAAAATCTTAGGGTTTTCTACACGTAACTCATGTGTATACTTGTTGCATACTCCTGGCTGATCAGAAAAGATATGCTGATATTTATTTAATAAACTGCTTAATGTTTCACGTTCTTCTGCGGTTATGTGCGTATTTGTTGCTAGGGAATTATCTATTTCTTCTTGGGTTAATGTTTCATCTTCGATTGGATCTGTTTTTCTATTTTTGAAGTTATTTATTGTGCTATTAAATTTATTATATATTGGATCATCGTGATATACATCAAACGTTTCATCATTAAAATATTCATTATTTGGCCTATGGCTATCATTAATTATTAAGTGACATATTTGTCCCTCTTGGTTGCACATAAAAAACTTCAAAGTAACATTGTGATTATTTATCTGCATATCTATTTCATTTGTGTTGAAATTCAGATCCATTTTAAGATTAGACAAAACATCTACTCCTAATATTATGGGCCAATATTTTAATTCGGGACAATTTAAGTCCCTGTGATTTTACAAGATTATTAACATATTTAAAGCTGCAACCATGTTAAAATATTAAAGTATACAACTTTGGACATAAGTTCAGGCATTGAATGAATTTTTTAGAAAAGTCGTTCATAATAAAAAAAATGTTAACTATGTTAAAATGTAACGGCGGTCCCGTGTCCCCCATGGTACCTTCGGATGTTTGAAGGTACGATTTTTGTAGTTACCGTTGTTTAAAGTAACGGTTATAGGGCACAACATTCTTAATAAATAGTCTAAAACGACCACCCGAGGTGCATTTTATGAACTGGTTTCGCATTTGGGTGTTAGATATTTTTTTTAGGCTGTCCCCAGGTTTATGGTAACGGCGGTCCCCGACCAAATTAGTTCACGTCACTGCCACTAGAGTAGGAATAGCGCTTCAGTTAGTGGTGGAACGTGAACCTGAGCAGTCGACCTCTTGACTTTTGGCAGGTAAATATTTTTAAATACTATGATTTCTTTGTATTATTAAAAACACTCATAAAAAATGCTTGCGTATGTTTTTATTATGTAACTTCTGTCCCGTTAGTTAATTGGAATCCTGCTAATACAAGACAATTTGGACTATTTCGTTGTATTAAGCAGCTAGACCGAATACTAGGGTTCCAATATGGCTGTCTTGAGTAAAGCTGTTATTTTGTAAAAATTCATAATTTAATGTTTTGTAACGGCGGTCCCTGTAACGGCGGTCCTTGAATATCGGAAAATATATTTTATTAGGGACCGCCGTTACTTGGACCGGCGTTACGTCTTTTAGATGTTGTGAATTAAGTTTTAATCTTCTTTTTTGCAAAATATTTGTAGTCTAGCTACATATTTTTTTTGTTATAGGCAATATCCAGGGTCGAAAATTACATATTAAATCCAAAATTATGGGTTTTTAAAAACAAAAGACATTATAAAAAAATAGTAATTTGCGTCATTTTTAGGGGCTTTTTTAACATTTAACGTTTAAGAAATCACATATTCAGCAGGAATTTTGGATTGGACTGTACACTACCCGCACCATCTTTCATGTCAGCTGTCCAGCCGTCTCGAGTCTTGATTGAATGTGACTCATGTCTCGACGTTCCTCCCTCCCTCCCTCTCCCTCACTCTATCTCTCTCTTTGTTTTGATGTTTTGAGGTCATTTAAGTCGTTTTGACACTGGCGATATCAGTGTCAAATAATTTACCGGTACTGATTTATTAGTTTATCTTTTAGTTTTACGTTTTATTTGTCAAATTTGGAGTCAATACTGTTTTTTTATAATTCTGGAAACAAATGTTCTTGCTTTATTTTTGATTAAATACTATCTAACTAACATTGGTTTGTGTTATGTGTTTAATTGTTTAAAATAAACATTCGGTACTTTATGTAAACTTTTATTTTTTATAAACACCTCCTTAAATAGTAATTGAGGTATTGGTACTCCAAAAATAAAAATTAAATATCAAGTGGTACGCGCAGACAAAAAGACTGAGAACCCCTGATTTAGAGTTTGCTATTCAAATAGCGTGTTCATGTAATCATAGCAGATATTTACGACAATATTTTCTACTTTCAGATCATGGCAGGCAAACGACGAACTAAAAAAATGTCAATCGAAGAAAAACGAATGTATGAGAGGGAGAAAAAAAGAAAACAGAGAGCGAGAATGACAGACGTACAAAAAGAACTGAAAAAAGAATATGACCGCAAGTATAAAAAGAAGAAAAAAGAAGAGAATACGTGGAAAACCGTCGAGACTATGAGTGATCGGGAACTTAGGAAAGTAAGAAAACAAACTAGGATTAGGGTGCAACGTTTCAGGAAGCGGAAGGCTGAACGAGATAATTTTTTAAAGGAACTACTTGTCAATTCACCTCCTGAGAGTCCACAGAGTCTTCCGCCTGATCGTGTTGTCCTAACTAAAAAAAATAGTAGTAGGAAGAAAAAAAATTTGAATAGATCTAAAGTGTACAGAGCACTAAAAAGGATGGAACTTGCTTTGAAAATTGAAAAAACAAAATCCCAGAGATACAAAAAGCAAGCCCAACGATTTAAGCTCAAAACAGGTAGTTGTGGATCTCCATCTCCCAACACAAAAGTGAAAAAACTAGCTGGAGGAAAAAATGTTCCTACTCCTGTGAAAAGGAGACTGGTATTTGCTGAATCGATGCTTGCAAACTTAGAAAAGAAGATTTCGGATAGCAACTTAGATACAAAGAAAAAAGACGAATTATCAAATCTTGTATCTTCGCCGTATCTTAAAAAATATAGAATGATCAACCAAGCCAAAAATTTTGTGTCGTATAAAGTATACAGGAAGGCTCTGATGGGACAAAACACCAAGCGAGGAAGGAAAAATCATCCCCACTCACACCTAGTAAAACAATTTCTCGAAGAAGATATCAACAGCAAAATGTGTCCTGGTAAAAGAGACACACGGACGAAGAAAAAAACCAAGATTCAGAAGAGGATCCTTCTGGATACAATGAAAAACCTACACGGATGTTTCACAAAAACATATCCAGGGATTAAACTGTCATATTCAATGTTTTGCAGGCTAAAGCCTTTTTATATTGTAGCACCAAAGATGGCGGACCGGGAAACATGCGCTTGCATCCATCACACAAACTTTCAGTTTGTCGTTGATAAGCTATACCAGATAAACGTTTTAGACACAAACTCAATTAGAAAAGTCATGGAAGAATCATGCTGTAATGTAGAAAAAAAATCCTGCATGTATAGGAAGTGCCCTAGTTGCGTTTCGAAAATGAAATTTCGCCTACCAGAAGAAGATTTAAAGATAACCTACAAAAAATGGATCCAAAAAAAAGAAACAAGGACAATCAAAGGAAAAGAAAAAATAATAAGGATTATGGAGAAAAAAACTGTGGAGTGCACTATAAAGGAGCTTGTGGTAATATTCATCGAGAGTTTGAGCTTCATGGGACCTCACATCTTCCAAATTCATTACCATTACAAATCAATGAAACACTTGAAGGAAAACCTTACTCCCAATGAAATCATGATCCACATGGATTTTTCCGAAAATTATGTGATAAAACACGCAGAAGAGATACAAGCAATGCACTTTGGAGCCTCAAAGAGGCAACTATCTATTCATACTGTAGTTGTCTACAAAGAAGACATTCCCAGAAGTCCCAATGGTGAAGATGGGGTTAAAACAAAAAGTCACCAATCATTCGCAACTGTGTCATCAAATCTCGACCATAACGCTTATGCGGTCTGGGCTCACCTTGAGCCTATTGTGAGCTGTCTTAAAACAAAATATCCAAATGTTGATACTGTCCATTTCAGATCAGACGGGCCATCGTCACAATATAAAAACAAGAACAACATTTATCTTTTAATGAAGAAGCTGCCTGATATTTGGCCTGGCATTACGTCGTGGACTTGGAATTTCTCTGTTTCAGGGCATGGCAAAGGTGCCATGGATGGCATCGGAGGTACTCTTAAACGTACAGCTGATGGTGTAGTTCTTAGAGGCAATGACATCATAGATACATCTGACTTCATCGAAATGGCAAAACTAAACTGTAAATCAATCGAGCTGTTTGAGGTACAAAGCCACAAAGTTGTCGAGTGGCAAGGATTGTTAGCTGGGGCAAAACCTCATGTAATTCCAGGAATCAAAAAGGTACACCAGATCACTTGGACCAGTACAAAGCCCTACGAAATACAACTTCGGGAACTGCCATGCACCTCTTGCATGTTTGAACGGTGTAACAATACTTGCATATCTGGACAAACCACCATTGAACTCCAGAAAAAGAAGACACCAGAGTCTAACCAAAGCAATGATATCCCCGAATTCCTAGAGATGGGATCCTACGTCGCTGTTATCTATGACTTTAATTGGTATACAGGTAAGGTATTAATTTTTTATCTGTAAGAAATATGTATTTGCCATTGCGTATTTTATTTAAATCGTACCTGTAAAAGGTACCCTACTCAATCACTTTTTTCTTATATTAGTGACACTTAAATGCCTAACTCTTTTTTTGAATGTATTGAAAATGCTTGTTTACAGGACAAATCGTAAGAATTGAAAATTACAACGTGCATCATGTTTTAACAGATTTAAAATCAGTTAATATTTTTTGTTGCCTGTTATTAATCATATGAATGTCAATGCTTCCCTCAACAAAATTATGATAAATCTGCTTGTTTACAGGAAAAATTGTTAAAATTGAAAATGATGACGTGACTATTTCTTTCATGACTAAGAATGGAATCAACTACCAGTGGCCAGCAAAACCGGATATCCAAACAATCACACGCAATTCAATCTTATGCTTGATGGACGGGGGACCCAGAAAAGTATCATCACGGAACTACGTGTTCGACAATACTGAATACATTGACGAGTTGTGCGAGAATGAGTTGAAGCAGTAACTGTAAAAAACATTTTTTCAGCCTTCGTTTTTGAAAAAGAGTGAATTTATTTTAGTTCAAATTAATAACAGAACATTGTTTATATTTTATCCTACAATTGCAGTTACTTTAATAGTTTTTCAATATAACTGCGTCACTTATTTTTTATTCATAATGTTGTCAGCCAATATTTGTCTATTGTTTCTTCATTCGTTTGTCGTTTTTACTATACAGATATATTCTATTTTTATGTACGACTATTAAAAGTTAAATTTATTAATATAGTTCACTTGAAACATTTTTATATTGTTGAATAAAAGTCTGAAAAAGTAACTTTGAGACTGATGAAATAAGACTATAGAAGGTTTTTTTAAGTACAAATTAAATAGTTGATGATGACTCGACTTATTTAATACTATCTTGTTAACAGTAACTTGTTTAAATGACTTATGATCTGCCTATTATAATTTGTAAGTGCAATTAATAAAATTGTTTTTTGAAAGTAGTTGTATTTATTTTCAAACCTCAAAACACTCTGTTCTCATAAGAAAGGTTAATTAACTTTGTTGATTTTCTCTGCATTTGTATTAGTGATTATTTTATGATGATAAAATGCATTGACAGTATATATAAAGGCAACACCATGGCCTAAAAGGAACAAATATAGGTTTAAATAAGTTTTTATCTTTATTTTAATGACGATTTCATGGTCTTGAGTCTTGATGTAACGTCGGTCCCCGCATGCGTAACATCGGTCCCATAGTTTTGTAACGGCGTGTCCCCTAGTCAAAATCAAAAATTTTTTCCCGCCAAAAAAAGGGTCTACAGCGTGGACACATATTGTATCTTGATTTGACATGTCAGTAGAATGTATTAAAAAAAAAAAAAAATTTCACTATTTTTTTTTGGGAAGATATTTGAAGTCAATTTGTCCCGAATTAAAATATTGACCCTTATAGGTTTTATTAGATTTGGTACAATAAGATATTCCAATGGCAAGGTGTGTTCTGCAATTGTGGTGGGAACGTAAATAATTCGAGAGACTCTTTTAGATCGCTCATTTGTAGCAGTTTTGATTACTGTATTATTAACTGAAAATTCTTCAAATGGTGAAATTTTGGTTTTGTTTTCATTGAACCAGGATTCTGATATACAAGTTATTGATGAACCAGTGTCGACTAATGCGTTTACTCTAATATTATTAAGTTTGATGCTAATTTCTGGGCAACTTATTTGAGTGAAATTTAGAGATTGATTATTTTCTGAATCATTTTCTAATAAGAAGTTCTTATCACACATTATACTTTGTGATTGAAGATGATTTATTTCATTACCGAGACTTTCATAAATAGGCGCTGTAATTTTAGAGTTAACTAATGATAATTGACCCTCTCGGTTGTCGCTTACAGCGCCGAACCGTTTTCCTGTATATTTGGTGCAGGATGAGTCTGTGGCTCGTAACTGTGTGATGATTGGTTGTTTGGAGGAGCACTTGGCACGTAGTTATTTTGTCTCATTACTGCGCAAAGCTGAGCTTGTTCTTGGGTTGGGTGGTTTCTGTAGGTCCGTTGGTTGTTGTCACCGTTACGAGGAGGATATTTGTCTCGTTGATATGGTTTGTTTTCATGGTTTCGGTCGTAAGTAGGATGATTGTGGTTAGGACGGTAATTTTGATGGTTTGGATAACTTCTGTGTTGGTGATTGTTGTTGTATGAATTGTTGTGATATGAAGGTATCTTGGGTTGGTACGCTCTCTGATTTTCGTAGCGGCCATTTTGATGATAAGTGTGTGGTTGTTGATTTGGAGTTGTCGGTCGGTTGTTGAATGAGCTGTTGTGATTCTGGTTGTTGGTACGTGTCTTCTTCGGTCCTTCTTTGAGATCTTCACGTTGTAGAAGTCTTTCTAAGGCACGTACGGTGGTGATGTTCTGTACATTGATGCAGTCTTGTACGATGGAGTCAAATCTCTCTGCCATCAGTGTCACAATTTCTTCTTCGGTTAGGCAAGGGCTCATAGATTGGAGTGAAATTACACGTTCTGTAAGGTATTCGCTGCGGCTGAGGGTACCATTTGACCGGTATTTTTCTGATTCAATTTTGGCTCTTAAGCTGCGTTGTACTTCTCTTGACCAGTATTTGGCTTCAAATTCGTTGGAAAATTGTTCCCAGGAACTTAAGTCGGTCTTAACAAGTTGTAGCCATCTTGAGGCGGGACCTTCGAATGAAGTTTCTAGCAGGTCTTTGAGATATTCAATCGGGTCATAATTGCAGTTTCGCTCAAGTCCTCTGTCATAATATCTTTTCAATTTATTAAGATATTCTTTTGGGTTGCCACTTCGGCCGTTGAATTTTGGTAGTTGTCGGTCTTTCTCTTCATTTCCATTGCATATAATTTTGATTGGGCCTTGGAAGTTTTCAAATGTTTTGCTCTGTTTGAGGGTTTCCACTTCTTGTTCACATTTAGTCAGATTTTGATTTAAACTTTGGATTTCAGCTTGCTGAGATTCTAAAGTTTTGTTTTGGATGGTGAGTTTTGGGAGAATTTCGTTTTGTATAATGGCCAAATTAGCAATGGTACCAAAACATAGCACATATTTTCTACGCAGTGACACTTATTGAGATGGGATGGAGTGAGGGGGGGGGGGCTTAACCGATGGTATCCTAGGCCGGTAATTTTTGAAGCAGATAGTATAAAAATATAAATACCGGTAATTTAGGAAGTTAAATTGGTACTACCGTAGACGGATAAGCTTAAGATACTTAATTGAACATCTTCAAATTATTAAAACTCCACAAACGTATTATTATTTGTGGAGTCTTAAGAATTCGAAAAAGTTTAAGAAATAAATAAAATTGGTGTCGTTATCTTTGAAAAAACAAAACAAAATGGCGGTCTTTAAGTTTTTCTAACATACGTAACTCGAAAACCAGTCGTTTTACCAACTGGTTTTTAAGTTGTTTAAATTATAAAAAAATGTAATTGATAAAAATTTAATAACAAAAATGTAAATATGTAAATTTTTTAATCACGACACCAATGTTATTATCTTTATACAACTTATCATTATACAGACGACTAAAATTTGGTGGAAGTATGTAAATCATTTTTTAAATATAAATTGTTTTGTGAAAAAAACATACCGACATATAGACGGACAATTATTTGTGAACCATTCCTGTCCTAAGCACCTAGTTATCGGTATTTGTACAGAGCGTTATGGGTCATCCTGAATATAATACTTATATTATTTTGCTACTTATTTTGTCCACTAACTTATCACGCAGTCACACACGCCCACCAAACGGGATTTGAAAATACTATACTCTTTTTTAGGGATCGTGTAAGTTGGTATCTCTAAAAGAAATGCTTACTAATAAAATAAAGACTGTAAGTTTAGAACAGTAGGTTAACTTCAAATAGTTCAGTAAATAAAGAAATTTTAGAGTGAAGAATAAACGATAACTATACAAGTCCCCGGACCTGAGTAGCGAACGGAGGCAGAGGGGCTTTCTTTAAAGTTAAATGAATCGTGACCAATTAATCGAACCATTCAAATAAAAATCAATTTGTTCTTTTTCAGTTACGTAGGCATTCTTAAACTCTTTTGACACTATTATGTTTACTGTGCGTACCTATATACAGGGTGTTGAAAATGTCTGGAACCAACATTATATCTGGTGAGTGGTTAAAGAAAAACAACTGATATTTTGTGTACGGTTATACTATGGTTTTACCTATCTTTTGGTGCCTTATGAAATTTTTTACCACTTATAGGGAACGTCCTGTGGAGGATGCAGTAAAAAGTTTTAATGGAAGCCTATGGTAAATTATACATCATTTGAAAAGCCATTTTTTTCTGAGTAAGGAGCCACAAGTTTCATCTCAAAAGGACCACCCTAGCAAAAATGGCGTCTGTTTTAAATTTAAAAACATTGCTATTTAAATGGTCCGTATTTGTTTTCTTTAAATGCTTATACAAGCCAGTTACGAAGTACAGTAGTTTATCACGTGGTGAACTGAAAAATGACTAAAAAAAAAAAAACATTTAACTAAATTGTTTGTGTTGTTTTACTAAACTTATTTTTAACAGAAATACCAATTAAGCTTTCAATTATTTTCAAAAACTTCAAACAGTCGCCATTTTCGCTAGGGTGGTCCTTTTGAGATGAAACTTGTGGCTCCTTACTCAGAAAAAAATTGCCTTTAAAATGATGTATCATTTACCATAGGCTTCCATTAAAACTTTTTACTGAATCCTCCACAGGACGTTCCCTATAAGTGGGTTTTTAAATTTCAAACAGTCGCCATTTTTGCTAGGGTGGTCCTTTTGAGATGAAACTTGCGGCTCCTTACTCAGAAAAAAATGGCTTTTCAAATGATGTATCATTTACCATAGGCTTCCATTAAAACCTTTTACTGCATCCTCCACAGGACGTTCCCTATAAGTGGTAAAAAATTTCATAAGGCACCAAAAGATAGGTAAAACTATAGTATATCCCTACACAAAATATCAGTTGTTTTTCTTTAACCACTCACCAGATATAATGTTGGTTCCAGACATTTTCAACACCCTGTATATGACGATATATATGAACACAGCAAACCAGTTGCTACTTCAACTCCAGAAAAACCTCAAGACAGACATACAGTTTCAAAAACCCAACTTGGACCTACTCACAAGATATTAAAGCCAACACCATCTCCTCTCAAAAAACAAAGAAACATTACTGCAGTTGACAAATGTGACATAAGTAGTGGTGAAGAAAGTGATGGCATAGCGTCATTGATAACGGACACGTTTCAGGAAAAGATGAAGAAGAATAAACCATTCTCCATATTAGGACAGTCAATTTATCCCTCCAACCTAGACTGCCTCCTGACAACAAAGTTATCAAATGCTACAGATCGCTACCTCTCTGATAATGTTATCACAACATATCTTTGCATTAGAGAGTATGTTCAGAGACAAGAATTAAATACCGGTAACGTAAGAGTGATGGTTTGTGAAAATTTGCTGTCGTTTACAAATGAAGAAACATTTCTTATGACATACTCGCTAAAACAATTTTCGGAATATGAGATTCCAAAAGCAGACATTGTTCTGATTCCAGTGGTTGAATTTAATCACTGTACGCTGTTTGTTGTGGTGAGAAAAGATCACAGGATTATTTACCTCAACAGCTTGAACAATGAACCTCGCCAGACATTAGTTGACCGTCTTGTATCTTTATACAATTATTATTTCAAGTTTGTAGGGGAAAGCTTACCCACTTACACCTTATGCTGTCCCAAAGATGTCCCACAACAAAAAACATCGTATGACTGTGGACTTTACGTTTGTTTATTTGGAGACATCATAATGAAGAAATCTACAAATGATCTCTTCTATCATAGAAACTCTAACATGGAGTATTACAGTACAGCCGTGTACGGCACAATTGTGTCTGCTACCGGTATGCAAAGAGGAGGAGCAATGACCCGCAGAAAGCAAGAGAAGAAATATAACAAGCAAAAATTTGCTAAATTTAGCAACACAGTGGAACACTTGCAACTGAAAAAGGAGGAAACAAACCCAAGTACAGACGATACAATGACATACTTAGCAAGATTGGTAGACAATTATTGGGAGGAAAGTTCATAATTGTGTCACTTGGAAAACTGCAACAAGCCTACAGGAGACGTTGTGGTTCTTTGTGAGCCCTAGCTGCAACCACTGGTTTCATTTGAACTCCGTGGGACTCACAAAATCTCCAAGAGTTTTTCTCTGTGAAAAATGCAGGTACTCACATTTTAAAATGGTTTATCCATTACCTCTTGTAAATAAACTTGTAATATATTATTCTATTGGTAATAATTTATAATTTATGATAAAATATAAGTTTTTCAATTTTTTTACCGTGAATAAAAAATATCTGCAACATCATTTTATATGTACAGTTTAAGCATAACTAAACCTTTATCAATATATTGTTTAAGTCCTAATAATTCAAGAATGTTTTAACGTAGTGAAAATAACTATTTACTACTGGAATCAAAGTGCTGCATAACAAACTACAGATCTAAAACTTGTAATATATATTTTGATACCCCAAACGGTTTTGATGTGCAGAGGTGGTGGCCATATTGTATTTTAGCCCCATAAGACCAATGTTAAACAAACGGAACTTTGTAACAGCATTCATTACTCATAGACCGTTCATCACGAAAACAAATTTGAGGTGTCATATTAAAAGTAGCCTAAATTTGTCCTCTAGGCAAATACAATGTTACTTTTTGGAGATATTTTGTTATTTTCTCATAGTTCCTGATAAAGTACTTACAAATTGAAAATTTGACTATGAGAAAATAACTAAATATCTCCAACCAGTAACATTGTATTTCCCTAGAAGACGACTGTACCTTTAATATGACACCTCAAATATGTTTTTTTGATGAACGTATCTGTGAGTAATGCTGTTACAAAGTTCCGGTTGTTAAACATTGTTCTTATGGGACTAAAATCCAATATGGTAACCACGTCTGCAGACTCTTAAGACTACGATAAATTGTAACTTTGTTAATTATGTATATGTTTTTATGAAAATTTAAGAGTTTGACTTGATAGCATGTTTTAACCATTAAAATACATTCAGTTATGGCTTATAAATCACCTTCATACTGCCAACAATCATCATTATTATTATTACATTAAGTAACTGTAATTGTTTCAAACTTGACCGAGAGGAAAGGAAATTGCAATAACCCAATTTGTGCTGGTCCCTTGTTTATATTATGTAAGTTTATGAACACTACTTAAATATAATCATAATTATTTACTGTAGGGAAACCCTATTGTAAAGTAAAGTAACGTAAAATGTTAACAATAATTAAATTCACAGAATATTCAAAATTGATTAATATCTCTTTTTTACTGTCTGACTTGATTTAAAAAAAAAAAAACACATTTTGGAAGTGTCTCTAAATGTTGACTACTTAATTTTTTGATTAAAAATGTCCAACACCTATTTTCAAACTTTTAGTACCACTGGTGAACTTTATATATCATATATATTTGTCTTGTGTTTTAGAATGTCCCCTGACCTGCCTTCCCCTGTTGCGACTCGTTTCTACAGCGCCTACACCTAATTTGTGCTGGTCTCTTGTATGTATTATGTAAGTTTATTGACATTAATATAATCAGAATTATTTATTGTAGGGAAAACCTATTGTATAATAAAGTAACATAAAAAGTTAAAAATAATTAAATTCACAAAAGATTCAAAATTGTTTAATATCTTTTTTTTACTATCTGACTTGATTTAAAAAAAAACAACCACATTTTTTAAGCCTCTCTAAATGTTAACTACTTAATTTTTTGTTTAAAAATGTCCACAACCTTTTTTTCAAACTTTTAGTACCACAAGTGAACTTTATGTATTATATATATTTGTCTTGTGTTTTAGAATGTCCCCTGCCCTGCCTTCCCCTGTTGCGACTCGTTTCTACAGCGCCTACACCCAATTTGTGCTGGTCCCTTGTATATATTATGTAAGTTTATTGACATTAATATAATCAGAATTATTTATTGTAGGGAAAACATATTGTAAAGTAAAGTAACGTAAAAAGTTAAAAAGAATTAAATTCTCAGAAGATTCAAAATGGTTTAATATCTCTTTTTTACTGACTGACTTGACTAAAAAACAAAAAAAAAAAAAACACATTTTGAAAGTGTCTCTATTAATTATTTGATTAAAAATCTCCACCACCTTTTTCAAAATTTCAGAACCACAAGTGAACTTTATATGTCATATATATTTGTCTTGTGTTTATTATTATGTAAGTTCCCTTGTATATATTATGTAAGTTTATTGACATTACTTTTAATATCAACAGAATTATTTACTGTAGGGAAAAAATATTGTAAAGAAAAAAATAAATTCCATTAAATCTCAGAAGTTAAAAAACGAATTATTTCATATTTCTTTTTTATTTAGTTACTTGATCTGAAAAAATATATACATGTTGGAAGTGTCTCTGAATTTTTACACCTACATAGAATTTTTTTTGCCTACATTATTGAACTACTTTTTTGGTTTAAATTTTGATATCAGAACTTAACTTTATGTTCCATTAATAGATAGTGTTTTGTTTTAGAATGCCCCTGGTCTTCAATTCCCTTGTTGTGACTAGTGTGAGTAAAAGCCTACATCTTATTTCAACTGATTACTTGTTTGCAGTTTGTAAGTTCATTTACATTAATTTTAATATATACAGTGTTTCTTTTGAGTGAATTGTACTAATTGAACTTTAAAATACCCCCGCCGCAGCAAACCTGCAGACTAAGCGAATTTCCATATGTCTGATTGGATTTACACTAAAATGTCTACTTAAAAATTTAACATTTATTTCCTATTTAAATAGAATTATTTTAACAGGTACTTAGGTTTGCTGCATCAGGGAGGGTAAAACTTTTTTTGTAAAATGTTAATAGTTAGTAAGAAATAAAAACATTTTCCAAATTTGATCAAAATATGTTCATAAACAAGCAAACTACAACAGTTTACTCATTCTCCATAAGAATAACATGGGAATTTAAAATTTACATTTTTTTGGAATTTTCTCCGTAACCATTAGGCGCATAGTAACACTTCAATACACTAAATTATTTGTTTTTTTAAGCTCTACAAAATGGTTTGAAAAGATTTTGCAAAATTTTATTTTTTTTGGGTCAAAAATGGGAAAAACCTATTTTTACCCCATAAAACCCCCGTTCCCATAGTCCGATCATGCTGGTTCGCGAACTCGTTCGAGTTTATCCCGCCTTACACCTTCAAACCAAATTTTACCAAAATCGGACAAAAATTACTCAAGTTATCGTGTGGATGGACACATATATATATATAGATATATAAAAATTTGAACGAATGGTGTTTTTGGCCTCTGGGGACATCAAAATGAAAAAGTAAATCGGTCCCGGGCCTAGGTCTTACCATGAGACCTACGGTAATAGCTACTTCCCTATAGGGAAATTCGCTAAAAGGAAGAGAGGATTATTAAATGAAATCTTTAAACTGTAGATTCTTTGTAGAAACCTTTGACACACATCTTATATATATCTGTTGTCAGTTTTACTTATCTTGCAGTTAAGATACATTATTGAAATTTAAACGTAAGAGTCATAAGACAAATACATGTTATTAGATAGATTATATTAAATTACTAAAGTATGGATAATTTCTGGCAACCTGAGGCAGTTTTTTACTAACAATTGTTTAAGTAAGTTGTAAAATGTACCACTCTTCTTATGAATACTTCTTAAAAACTTCCGGTTAATATACACGGTTCAGATCCATATAGAAGATAAATATGTACCCTCCGAACAAATGTGGTGAATTTCAATACTTTGAGTCGTTCGTGGCAGCCTATGGCACTCTTTTTATGAATAGTTCTTAGGTTCGTTTTTAAGAACTTCCGGTTAAGATACAATCTTCAGATTTATATAGAAGATAATTATGTACCCTCCTTACACATGTTTTAAATTTCAATACTGTAGTTTGTTTGTCGCAACCTGTGGCACTCTTTTTATAAATAATCTTAAATTCATTTTTAAGAACTTCTGGTTAATATATAGTATTGATATGCCTACACATTATACATAATTGTACTCCTAACACACGTTTTAAATTTCAATGCTTTAGGTCGTTTGTGACAACCTGTGGCACTCTTTTATGAATAGTTCTTAGGTGCGTTTTTAAGAACTTCCGGTTAATGTACACTGTTCAAATTCATGTAGAAGATAAATATGTACCCCCCTAACACATGTTTTAAATTTCAATACTGTAAGTGGTTTGTGGCAGTCTGTGGCACTCTTTTTATAAATAGTTCTTAGGTTCGTTTTTAAGAACTTCCGGTTAAGATACACTGTTCAGATTTTTATGGAAGATAATTATGTACCCTCCTTACACATGTATTAAATTTCAATACTGTAAGTCATTTGTGACAACCTGTGGCACTCTTTTTATGAATAGTTCTTAGGTTCGTTTTTAAGAACTTCCGGTTAAGATACGATCTTCATATTTTCTAAAGAAGATAATTATGTACCCTCCTTACACATGTTTTAAATTTTAATACTGTAGGTCGTTTGTGGCAACCTGTGGCACTCTTTTTATAAATAATCTTAAATTCATTTTTAAGAACTTCTGGTTTATATATAGTATTGATATGCCTACACATTATACATAATTGTACTCCTAACACATGTTTTAATTTTCAATGCTGAGGGCTGTTTTTTTAAGTCTGTGGCACTCTTTTTATAAATAGTTCTTAGGTTCGTTTTTAAGAACTTCCGGTTAAGATACACTGTTCAGATTTTTATAGGAGATAAATAAGTTCTCTCCTAACACATGTTTTAAATTTCAATACTGTAAGTGGTTTGTGGCAGTCTGTGGCACTCTTTTTATGAATAGTTCTTAGGTGCGTTTTTAAGAACTTCCGATTAAGATACAATATGTTCAGATTTTTATAGAAGATAAATATTTTCTCTCCCAACACATATTTTAAATTTCAATACTGTAGGTCGTTTGTGGCAACCTGTGGCACTCTTTTTATAAATAATCTTAAATTCATTTCTAAGAACTTCTGGTTAATATATAGTATTGATATGCCTATACAGAAGATCAATATCTCCACCCATTACACATATTTCATATTTCAATAGTGTACGTCGTTTGTGGCACTCTGTGGCATCGTTTATGTGTCTTATGGAGTAATACCATTGTCAGTCAGTCTGTCAGCGTTTTAGGCAGTCTCATCTGCAATTTTTGGCTATATTGAGATATTGATACCTACTAAAACAGCTTGATTTTACCTATCAGTTACTAAAGTATTTTAGCCGTAACAACAAATAATTTCCTTTAAAAAGGTATTTTTTAGTTAGTCGTATCTGCACGAATGACATGTTTTACTAGGAGATTTTAGCTGTAAGTGACATTCACTAAGCAATAAAAGTCGCATCTGCTGTAGATACGACTTATTCCCTTATTAATACTTACATACCACTTTTATATCTTAGTAAAGTAGCAGTTGCCACCTTTTTGCTTTAGTATGTTGGCAACATTCTCACATGTTTGCAAGAATTGTTTGTTAGTTAGCTAGCTGAACAAGTTACTGATTAACCTAAAAACTTTGTTGTTGTTAGTTTTTTGGTAACCGTGAGTTACGATCAGTCTCTTAAATATAAGTTTTAAGTACATAACGTTATGACTAAAAAGTGATTTAATAAATAGTCAATCATAATGTCTGGGAGGGGGAAACTCATGGTCAGTTTGTGTTCTGAGACGAAAAGTTTGTGAAAGTGTGGTTGAAGGTTATGATGATGCAAATTCTACTACAACAACTTCTGGATGTAATGAACCTGTCGTGAGTAATAATGTAACATTAAATGAATATTTAGAACAAAGCAGCAGTTCCGAATACTTTGTGGTAAATGAATTAGACGGTTCATTAACACCTCTAGTTACGCCTACTTCAGACTCCATCACAGAAGATATTAATTTGGACATAGACCTATCAATTAACAATGATCCTACGGTGCGATACCAGGGGCTCCCGACGACGCAGACTTTCGACGACACAGACTTCCGAAATGTGACGTCACGGCCGACCACCCCTCTCTCTATCTGAGTGGAGTGGGAGAGAGTCGTTGCGGCAACGCCCCCCGGTCCAGCCGATGGCTTGTCCTCCACACGAAAACCCCTACAACACTATGACGTCACGGCCGTCTATCCCTCTCTCCGGGTAAAGTGGGGAAATGTGAGTTTTCGTCCGCGATTTTGATGTTGTCGATTTCTACTAAATTAACGATATAATTGTTTTAAATCAGATTTGTAAAGCATGCCATAGACATATATTTTATCCTTGGAAGATTGAAATAAATTGTTAAAATTATTAGCCTTGTCGCCTGCGTTTTTTTTTATTGGTCATTCCCATTAAATTAGCAATATATTTTTAATCAGATTTAAACATAGTTTTAAGCCAATAACGACATTATTGGGAAAGTGTTGACATTTTGTAAGTAAGTACATTGGATTATAGTGTTATATACCTTAATTATATTTATTCTTTGTCTTAGCTAGGCTATGTGATTTGTTGTCTTGTGTTGGTAACACTGTTTGGATATTGTAGATTGAACATCAACCACTTACCACTTCCGTTTATGCTTATGCTAGATTATGACCATATTGTGACTGTCATAGTGTCATGTGCTGTAAACTAATCATAATAAATCCAGTGAATTAACCAAGAATGTGTGAGTATTTCAATACCTAGTAACAATCCAACATGGTGGCAGCGAAAAAACGAACTTAAAAGAACATTGTGCGATGTGATGTGCAGTGTATGTGTTAGTTAAGTGTTTAACACACGTGACTGAAATGTAGATTTAGCTACCTAATTTCAAAGTTTTAGTAGTGATACCTAAGATCACTAGGATTATTAAATATAACCTAAGTTATATAGTAAAATTACAGACCTAAGCTGTAAAATGGAGTTCAGACCCCCTAATCCTATGTCCCTAAATGGGAACCTCAGCGATAACTTCAAGAGATTCAAGCAGAGTTTTTTCAATTTTTATGAAGGCTTATGGACACAAAACCAAGACCTCTGAAATAAAGTGTGCAATGCTACTTAACCTAATTGGGGAAGAAGGAGTCGATCTTTTCTACACGTTTGATTTATCGGAAGAAGAAAGAAAGGACTTTGATAAAGTCATGAGTGCATTCGAAGACTACGCCAGTCCTAAAAGCAATGTCGTAATGGAAAGATTCAAGTTTAATATGAGGAGGCAAGCACCGGGGGAACCTTTAACAAACTTTCTAACCGATTTGAAGAGACTGATAAAATCGTGCGAGTTTGGTGATCAACAGGACAGTTTACTGAGGGATCGAATGATTCTGGGCATTGCCGACAAAGGGCTTCAAGAAAGGATGCTAAGGGAGGTAGACTTGAGTCTGGAGAAGATTGTCAAACTATGCAGAGCTAAGGTGTAGTATTCTTTATACTGTATATTATCAGCTGTTGTCATTAGTTAAAAAACAATTTTTACCTTTTCAATTTGCAGTTGTAAATATTACTTTTCAATAAAAGAGTTTATTCAAATGCGTGCTTATTATGAACTCTAATTCAAAGTCACAACAATTGGCGACGAGGAAAAGTTTTTCAAAATTTCTACTCATTATTTGGATCTAAAACCTTTTCTAAATTTCGATTTTGTACATTATGGATGCAGAACAATTTACAGCACTACTGAAAGCATTCACTGAGAGCCAAGTCACACTTGCAGCTACACTTGCAACGAAGATCACAGAAAAACTTCAACTTCAACCTCCAGTACAGCAGAGTAATACGTTAGTAAGTATTCAACCATTTGAAAATTTCGATCAGAAAAAGGAAAAATTTAAAAACTATTTGGAACGCTTTGAAAATTATCTTGCTGTCAAAAACATCTCAGATGAAAGGAAAAAAGCACAACTTCTTTGCGCTTCAATTGGCTCTGTTCACTACAATAATCTTTCATCATTAATTGGACCTGAAAAACCTATCAAAGACCTAGATTTTGCTACTTTGGTCAAATCACTACGTGACATGCTTTCACCACACAGAAACGTTGTAGTTTCACAACATTACTTTTTAAACACTTATCAAAGAGCAAATCAATCAATTCCTGAATACATAGCTTCACTTCAAAAAGACCTATCTGAATGTGAATTTACAGTCCAGTGTGAATGTTCAAAACAAGTTTCAGTCTCAGATACATTTTTAAGAGCTCAATTCATAAGAGGCTTAAAAGATGACTGGATTCGAGAACAGTTATTACAATCAGACACTACTTCATTCAAAGACATTGTAACCAAAGCTACTGCTTTGGAAGCTTCCCGATTAGAGAACCAGGCTTTGAACAAACATCAGCATTCAATTCCAACTGATGTAGATATCAATAAACTTTCAAATGTAGGTACAAAACATCAGAGAAGTCGTTCAAACTACCGTAAGAATCCAAATTCTGGTCATACTTATCGTTCTCAATCAAAAGTAGATTTCAATCGCCTAGGTTTTGGAGATCTTTGCTTTCGATGCGGTAGAAATAATCACCGCGCAACTGAGTGTCGCACTAGCAAGTCATCACTTCATTGCACTTCCTGTTCGAAACAAGGCCATGTAGCCAAAGTTTGCATTTCAACCCAAATGAAAAATAAGTCTTCTACCAATCAATCTAAGTTCAATTCAACAAAGTACATTTCTTCAACCTCTGATGATATTCCGCTAGGCTTAAATCAAATCACTGAAGTTCATCCAGTTACCAAACCTAATATCATAGACATATTTGACCAGAACGAACGATCAAATTTACCCGATTCACAAAAGTATTTTGCTACAGTTTCAATTGATAACAAGCCAATGCGTTTTGAGATAGATTCCGGAGCAGGATTTACATTAATACCAGAAAAGGCTTTCAATGAGTTAAATCTCAACGTCAAGCTTGACCCAACTAATGTGTATTTCCGTGCTTATACAAATAATGTATTTAAACCATTGGGCAAAGTTACAGTTGAGGTTACTTACAAAAACCATAAATCAATTGAAGATATGTATATAGTTCCTGATAATTGTCCAGCAGTCCTAGGAAGAGTGTGGATTCGACACTTACATATAAGTCTACAAGAAATAGATGATGGTTCAAATCAACCTAACTTTTTCAATGTCTCCGAAACCTTCCATTCGATTGATGACATATTTTCTGAATTTTCCACAGTTTTTGACCAAAGAATTGGATGCTTGCCCAACCACAAAGTTACACTTCAATTACGTGAAAACGCTAAACCTGTGTATACCAAAGAACGTAATGTTCCGTTTGCACTTAGATCTCAGGTTGAGGAAGAACTCAACAGTCTTGAATCATCCGGCATAATATCTGAAGTCGATGCTAGCGATTGGGGTTCGCCTTTGGTTGTTATTCCTAAAGAAAATGGCACAGTGAGGTTATGCGTCGATTACAAAACAGGCGTAAATGATCGTCTTGTTTCATCTAATTTCCCGATCAAACACATTCCAGATAGATATTTTTGAAAAAAACAAATATTTTTGCAAGCTTGATATTTACAAGGCTTATTTGCACATTCCAGTTGATGCGACAAGCAGCAAAATTCAAACTATTACTACACACCGCGGTACATACTTGATGCACAGACTTAGTTTCGGAATCAAGACCGCGCCTGCTGAATTCAATCGCATTCTAAGCCAAATTCTAAACGGGTTACCAAAGACTGAAGTTTATTTTGACGACATAATCGTGCATGGTACAACAAAAGATGAATGCTACAATAATTTACGGTTGTGTCTATTCCGTCTACATGCGAACGACTTGCATCTAAACAAAGACAAATGCAAATTCTTTTGCGAACAGATTGACTATCTTGGTCATGTGATTAAGTACAATCAAATTTCAAAAAGTCCAGAAAAGATTAGAGCTGTTTGTAATATGCCTCAACCAAGGAATATTGATGAGGTCCGGAAATTTCTTGGAATGGTTACCTACTACGCTCGGTTCATCCCAGACCTATCTACAAAAACAACACCTCTTCGACAGCTTCTACAGAAAAATAGAAGATTTCATTGGTCAATAGATTGTCAAACTGCATTTGATTGTCTCAAGGAGGAAATAACTTCTAAAAGAGTTCTCGTACCATATGACCCCCATCGTCCAATCGTTCTAACATGTGATGCCAGTCCTACCGGAATTGCAGCTGTAATGAGTCACATAATTGATGATGAAGAGAAACCGATCGCTTACGCATCCAGATCCTTAACTCCATCAGAGCGAAATTACAGTCAGCTCGATCGAGAAGCTCTTGCGATCGTGTTTGGAGTCAGTCATTTTTACAATTATCTGTATGGACTTCACTTCACCTTAATTACAGATAATGCCCCTCTTTCAAGAATTTTCCATGAAAGCAAATCCTTACCACCCATGACTTCCAGCCGTCTACTCCGTTATGCATCTTTTCTATCAGGGTTTAACTATTCAATACGTTTCAAGAAAGGGGAAGCAAATGCTAATGTTGATTGTTTATCCAGAGCTCCAGTGACTCAACATTCTGAAACCTTAGACACTTTCCTAAACAATGAAGTTACCTTGCTACATTCAGAAACAATTTTTGAAATATCTTCTGAACATTTAAATGCAACTATTCTAGCCCAGGAAACTGAAGCTGACCAAAATCTTAGGGAAATTAAAAGGAAACTTTTGTCTTCTTCTACTGACCTACCATACACATTGGACAACGGAGTACTTTTCAAGGAAACTCGTGCTGTCATTCCTAACAGCCTTCAACCTCAAGTCTTACAGCAACTACATGCTACTCACATTGGTATTACAAAGATGAAGCAATTAGCTCGAAGATACGTTTATTGGCAAGGGATTGACAAGGACATAGAGAAATTGGTCCAATCGTGTGAAATTTGCGCCCACATAAAATCCAATCCTCCCAAAGCACCCCTTCATCCATGGGTAGAGCCAGAAGAAAATTGGGAGCGTATTCATATAGATTACGCGGGGCCTTTTCAAAACCACTACTTTCTTGTTTGTGTGTGTGCCAAGTCAAAGTGGGTAGAAGTTAAAGTATTGAGAAATGCTCCTACAACTTCTAATACTATTATTCTTCTCGACAATATTTTCTCATCTAATGGCTATCCTCAAGTGATGGTATCAGACAATGCCACAGTTTTCACCAGCGCAGAATTCAAGAAATACTGTTCATCCAATGGAATTTTCCAGAAACTGATTGCACCTGGACATGCAGCTACAAATGGTCTTGCTGAAAGAACTATCCAGACTTTGAAGCAAAGATTAAAAGCATTGGAAGATGACCATCGTCAAATACATACAAAGGTTCAAGAGATTCTTCAACAATATCGTGCCACTCCTCTCTCAAATGGACAATCACCTGCAGAACGATATCTTCATCGTAGGATCCGCATCAAGCTGGATGCTCTTCAACCTTACCATCCGGCAAAGAATCCTCCTTCGATAATAAGAGTTCGAACATTCAATGTGGGGGAGAGAGTTCTCATTAGGGAGTATTCACAAAATAATAAATATATATGGACATTTGGTGAGATTATACAGAAACTAGGGACTCTTCACTATATTGTAAGGTTAGATTCTGGAAGAACACTGAAACGTCATCTAGACCAACTCCGGAAAACTCAAGTAAAGAAGGTTCGTTTCGACGAATGTGAAGAAGTACCTAATCAAGTTCCCACAATTCCACAAGTCCCAATGCAAGTACCCATACTTCCGCAACAGCAAGTTCCTATCCAAGTTCCAGAATTAGTCCAATTACCAGCTGAAGAGAACTTACAACCAACATCACCACGACCACGAGTACGATGTTCAACCCGCACTCATAAAGCTCCAGATTACCTTAAAGACTATGTTACAAAATGAGTTGAAAATAAGTGGGGGAGATTGTAGTATTCTTTATACTGTATATTATCAGCTGTTGTCATTAGTTAAAAAACAATTTTTACCTTTTCAATTTGCAGTTGTAAATATTACTTTTCAATAAAAGAGTTTATTCAAATGCGTGCTTATTATGAACTCTAATTCAAAGTCACAACATAAGGTAAACCACCCAAACTTGGAACACCGACCAAATATCGAACGCGTCGACAGTCGTGTAAATATTTTGTAAGCTAAATATACACATTATTGTATGTTTTAGAGTAAAATAACAGCGATTTTCGATGTATTTCATTTGTTTATAAGGTGTTCGAACTTAGGTATACTGAAATGTACGTTAGGCCTAATATTAAACGCCGTGTTCGGACTTTTGTTTTAGGCTCTACCTAATATGGAACGATGTGTTTTCCAAGTATATTTTTATGAATTTGTTAATTTCTGCATTTAAAAACTGCATATTTGCTAGATTTTGTTGAATTTAATGTAAACACATTCTGAAAATAACGTAAAACGTCTCTTGAATAAATCGCCCTTATGCTTTAAAGTGTATTTAAAAGTTGAGGCTCTACCTAATATGGAACGACGTGTTTTCAAAGTATATTGTTATGAATTTGTTCATTTCTTCACTTAAAAACTGCATATTTGCTAATTTTTATTGAATTTAATGAAAAAACGTTTAATAACATTAAGTATCCCGTGAATAAATTTAGGCTTTAAATTAGTAGGCCTACAGTAGGCTACTTTGAAAGTTTCCAAGTTAAGCCTACTGAAGCAGTTCTGAACTACCGGATTTTACTTACGTTGTGTGTTATATTAACAAATTATTTAGTTACCTGTAAAAGGCTATAAAATCGGGAATCTTTACAATCATAATGGTAGCCTATATATACACAAAAAGTTAGCAATTGCTTGGTAAACATTATTTAAGTTAGAAAATAGCCTAACAAACCAGAGCCAACACACCCTCATCTCCACTTACATTACTCGCATTCTTGGGAATGCCATTCCAAAATACCAACTGACCTGCCATGATTAGCCCCTCCACATTCCTACATTCTATAACCATGACATCATTCTGTCCTTGTTTATATTGAAATAAGCAAGAAACATCCCAGAGGTCAACTCACCCCATCTCCACTTACGTGACTCACATTCCTGGGAATGCCATTCCAAAATACCAACTGACCTGCCATGATTAGCCCCTCCACATTTCTACATTCTATAACCATGACATCATTCTGTCCTTGTTTATATTGAAATAAGCAAGAAACATCCCAGAGGTCAACACACCCTATCTCCACTCACGCGACTCACATTCCAGGAATGCCTAACCAATACCAGCTGACCTAGTGAGATCATCCCCTTCACATCCCTATCATTCCTTTTTAAA
This sequence comes from Macrosteles quadrilineatus, assembly GCF_028750875.1. Classification (NCBI taxonomy): domain Eukaryota; kingdom Metazoa; phylum Arthropoda; class Insecta; order Hemiptera; family Cicadellidae; genus Macrosteles; species Macrosteles quadrilineatus. The sequence continues at coordinate 85,610,743 of NW_026542595.1, forward strand.
TTATGAAAACCTGTAACTTCCTCATATGCAACAAAATATTAGTGTTATTTTGTGGGTTTTCAGCATCATGCCAGCTCCAACACGGCCGACTGTACGTCGACGATATGTGCAGGAGGATGTCGCAAAGGCGTTGGAGGCGGTGAAGAACGGGATGACGCTTGGGGTGGCAGCTAAGACCTTCGGTGTCCCCAAGACGACACTCCACAACAAACTAAATGGAAAAACGAAGGAGGAGGCCACCATGGGAAGACCATCTGTCCTCACGAGTGAGGAGGAAAACGTCATCGTGGAGTGGGTGACGCAAATTGGGAGAATGGGATTCCCCGTCACAAAAGACCAGCTGATCGACAGCGTGGCCAAGCTGGTCAAAGAACAAAATCGGCCAAACCCATTCACAAATGGCACGCCCGGCGAAAGGTGGTATGGACTCTTTCTTCAAAGAAACCCCACAATAGCCCAAAGAGTGTCTCAGGGCCTAACCACCTCAAGGGCAAATGTAACTGAACAGCAAATTCGCCGGTGGTTTGAAGAGATCAAGACCTACATGACAGACAATGGCCTCATGGAGGTGTTTGAACACCCAGAAAGGGTGTTTAATGCAGACGAGACTGCGTTCTTCCTTTGCCCTAAGGGGAAAACTGTCCTGGCAAAAAAAGGCCAGAAGGCAGTTTACTCCGTCGCGGGCAATGATGAGAAAGAATGTTTGACAGTGTTGGTCAATGGCAACGCTGCTGGTCATTTGGCGCCAACCATGGTACTGTACCCTTACGAAAGGATACCAGCAGCCATTGCCCAGTCATTCCCCGATGATTGGGCAATTTCAAAAAGTGAGTCGGGGTGGATGACAAGTGCAACATTTTTTGAATACATCAGTAATGTATTTTACCCCTGGTTAATACGCACTGGAACCACCTTCCCTGTAGTGCTCTTCATAGATGGCCACACTTCTCATTTGAGCCTCCACCTTTCGAACTTCTGTTCACAGAAGCAAATAGAAGTTGTGGCCCTCTACCCCAATTCAACTCATCTCCTTCAGCCGATGGACGTCTCCGTTTTCCGGCCGTTGAAAAGTGGCTGGAAAAAAGGAGTGGACGAATGGAGGTTAAAGAACGACGGGAGAAGGATGAAGAGGGAGGAATTTGCGCCTGTACTCAAAAAAGTTTAGTTAAAAAAAGTATTGAGTGAAGAAACACATATATAAGAACACACTTTTGAATTGTCATTGATTTTTGAGTCATAATTTCTTTTATATAAAATTTTTAATCTAGGTAAGTCATTGTTTTCTACTATCCTTTAACATGAACTTAACGATATAACTTTTAATTAAGCTGTTTGCAGCAAGTATATAATGTAAATACCTTATTAATAATGAAGTATTTTAACCATAAAGAAACATGGATAGCAAAATTCAATTTTAATATGCATATATTTTTTTATAACAATTTTTGAACAACTGTCCCCCACAATCGGTCCTGAGTGTTACTTCAGGAATGTTACCCAATGAAAACAGGGAAAAAAGGGAAATTTTGTTTTGTTTTGTTGGCAATAAGCAGCCATATTGTTTCTAGTTTCCAGCAATGTGGAAGTTTATGATTTAAGTTAGAATAAAACCAGAATACATCAAGAATACGTTTTAATAATGGTAAGTATTTTAATTCATTGTCAAGAGTGTTACTATTTTTTTAAAGTGATATGCATACTTTAGAAAAGTTTACTTAATATCAGTTGTTTAGTGTTGATGTACTATGAATGTAAACCTTACCTCCAAATTCTGGTCTTTACCCAGAGTCCACTTTTATAATTGTATAGTAACATTAGTCAGGAGTGTTACCTGTCAGGAGAGTTACTTGAAAAAAGTAACACTCCTGAACAGAAAGTAACACTCCTGACTAATGCAGTTCAATTACATTTTTATCTTACTTTATTATTATATTATACATTCTGAAGGTGGTTTTAGGCTTGGAATTAAGGCTAGTACCAGGCCTATGCTGCATTTGAGCTGTAGCCTATATTATTGTTCGGTAGGCCTAATGTATACAACATTTTTTTGTACTATTTGTATTGTACTATTTTTATTTTATTTATACTATTATAACATTTTATTATATTTAAGGCATTCCTATTTGTAATCATCTATCAATGTATTCTTTCAGGGGGAAAATAAACCCAAGCTATCAGCTGCAGAGAAGCAGAGACGCTACCGTGAAAAGAGAAAGATGGATTCTGTCCGAGAGGAGGAATATAAACTCAAACAAAAAGCAAGGTAGGGCAATACAACTTTTGTATAGATTTATTAGCGTTGAAGAAACCTCGTCTAATGCAATGACTAGCGAGAATATAGGCCTATTAGGCATACAACAATATGTTCAGCATTGAAGTAGGTACCGGTACCTACCTAAACGATTTTTATTAATACAATAACAGAGTAACCTTTATGTACATCTAAATTGTTTCCATTCACGTAAGTGTTTTAGTTGAATAAAGTATTTCAATTTAACTAAATCTTAATATAATTCTTTGGAAACTGATCACAATATCTCAACTTTTTCTTGAATGAATTGCAATGAAACTTAAAATGGGCTATATAGCTTCATAACGTTTTAGGGGCGCAACACTAATATTTTTGCAAATTGCTTTTTACTTTTCCCTAGAGGCATACAAAGGCACTGCTCTTAGATCTCTGCTATCTAATTGACATTAAATTTAGATACAAAACTCCCAGTTTTTACAATACCATAACGTAATGAAATAATTATGGTTTTAAATGGCATAACAAGATAATTACATACTGGAGTACACACAATTATTGTGTTTTCTTGGGTTTGCGCTAGTACCTTAGTATGCAATGGAATTAAAACTTACCATACCTCATTCTTGGGAGGGAAAGAGTTCTGCCGGTGTAGACTGGCTTCATGGGTTCCTAAAAAGACACCCACGACTATCTCTAAGAAAACCTGAAAATACAAGTTTAGCTCGGGCCTCTAGTTTTAATAAGAATAACGTAGATATGTTTTTTGATAAATATGAATCTGTCATGTTAAAATACAAATTCCCCCCCAGCAGGATTATAAATGTAGATGAAAGTGGGATAACTACTGTACTGCCAGCACCAAAAGTAATTGCTCAAACTGGTATGAAACAAGTTGGTCAAACTGTTTCAGCAGAGAGAGGACAACTTGTTACGTTCGTAGGAATTATTTCAGCTGAAGGGAAGGCTTTTCCCCCAGCATATGTTTTCCCCCGAGTAAAATGTAAAGAACATTTTACTTTAGGTGGACCCGATGGTTGCTTGGGTCTTGCTAACCCTAGTGGTTGGATAAGTGTGCCAACGTTTTTTGAGGTTATAAAGCACATTCAAAAATTGACTGAACCCTCCACAACAAATCCAGTGCTATTATTATTCGATAACCATGAGAGCCATTGCTCACTGGAAACAATCTTGTTTGGTAGAGAGAATGGAATGGTTTTTCTTACATTCCCACCACATTGCAGCCACAAACTGCAACCTCTGGATATTGCTGTGTTTGGACCGTTTAAGGAACGTTGTAAACAAGCGTTCAATCAATGGATTCATGAAAACCCTGGAAAGACTATAAGCATTTATAATATTCCACATCTGACAAAAGAGCCATTTGAAAAATCATTTTCAAAAACAAACATATCTTCTGGCTTCAAGAAACCCGGCATTTGGCCATCCAATCGTAATGTGTTTACAGCAGAAGATTTCTTATCGTCCTACGCTACAGATCGTGATCTACCAGACCCCATATCTGTAGATCCAAATCAGAGTGTTACAAAAACTGGGTGTGATTCTCTTGCAAACCTGCCAGATCTTAATATTGCCTCAACTTCAACGCAAAGTGATGGACCATCTATGCCATCAACACCAATAGGCCTACATACCAACTCTTCATGCGGTAGGTCTAATCAAAACAATTTACAAACTCCTGATGGGTCTGCTGTAAATTTAGTTGGAGGAATAACTCCTGAAAGTATTAGACCGTTCCCAAAAGCGGGTCCTCGTATTTCTACAAAGAAAGGAAGAGAAAAGGGGAGGACACGTATTCTGACTGAAACTCCAGAAAAAGATAGATTAATTTTAAAAGAAAAAGAACAAGCTGAAAAAAGGAAGAAGAATAACAACAAAGTTACAAAAAAGCGAAAAATACTATTTTCTGAAGATGGGCCTAAATCTAAGATCAACGTATGCCCTAAGATCAACGAAGATTCAAGTTCCAATGATGAAAGCTTTTCTAGTGGAGAGAGCAACCTTGTTTTGACTGATGAAGAACCCGACATGGAGTTGTTAAATCCAACTGTCGAAAATCTAGGTTTAAATGATTATGTTTTGGTAAAATTTGAAACAAAAAAAAACAACTAAGTATTTTGTCGGTCAAATTGAAAACAAATTTGGACTTACAGAATTTAAAATTAATTTTATGCGATCCAAAGACAAACGTAAGTTTGTTTTCCCAGCAACCAAAGACACAAGTGACGTATCATTAGAAGATATTTGTGCCAAATTACCTCAACCTAAGATGATTGGGGGAACCGCACGTGCATTGGGAGGAATGACATTTGAAGTTGATCTTTCAGATTATAATTTAGGTTAAGAATTCTTTATTTGTAGGCCTACACTTGTAGAAATGGTACAGTAAATTTTTTATTGTCAAAATAACAATGTAAACCATATTTTCTCTTTGTTAATCATTTGTATGAAAGTACCCCAGTCCTGTATGAAACTACCCCTATGAGGGGCACTTTGTTAAGAATTCTTTATTTGTAGGCCTACACTTGTAGAAATGGTACAGTAAATTTTTTTTTGTCAAAATAACAATGTAAACCATATTTTCTCTTTGTTAATCATTTGTATGAAAGTACCCCAGTCCTGTATGAAACTACCCCTATGAGGGGCACTTTCATACAATTTGCTGTACAGGGTGATTTTGTGTGTGTGTCTATTATTAAACTTTTTGGACCGATGAAAATATTGTCATTTTCTTCCTTATTCATTTGAGGATGTGTATACAAAATATGAATACAATACAGCAATAACAACTATTTTTTCAATTTTTTTTTTAAAGCTATGATGAATTTGTATGAAACTGCCCCACTCTCCCCTATTCTTTAAACATTGCAGATGGTTTGATATCCATTTCCACCAAGGAAATTAACAATTTCATAAATTTACAACAAGGGCTGCCTTCATCACGTAAACAGCGCAACAAATGGCTGATACAAGATCGGAACATTGCAACTATTCAGAACAAGTTTGTCGGTGGCGAAACTACAATTGGCCAGTTTTTGGTCGCGGCCAGTCACCGCATTGCTGCAAGGACAGTCTTCGTTGATCCCGACATGTCAGAGCATGATGACATGGAATTAGCGGCCCTAGATGTCTTCAATGGTATGAGCTAGCTCCCTATGGAATAAGACATATTTAAATTGAAAATCACATGGCCAATATAACCAATTTACATTACATATTATACAATTTGTTATACTAATATAATATATTCAATCAGAAAACACGGTGCAGATATTGCAAAAGGAACTAACGATATACTTTTCTATCGTTATTCTTGACTTAATCTTGGACTTTTCCTATTTTTTGTTATGGTCCTTCAAATCTCAAATCTGTGTATGTTTCATATTACAAAAGTTATTTATGTAACTAGTGGGGGCAGTTTCCACTCGTGCTACACATTATATTTTTCCTAAGTATGTATAATATATAGCTTATTGTAAGAAATTAAAGTAGGAAGAAGCTCCATGAAGATGTCGCATTGAATGGTGAATTTGTGCTCCTTTTTTACCTTAGGAAAAAAATACAATAAATATTTTTTAATACAGGTTTAAGTAACATTCAATTACAATTGTTATATAGCAGATGAACTACCGGAAATGGTGCCAAGAGAAGCTGCAGTAAATCAAGAAAGTGAATGCGTGGCTTGCCGGGTTGCGCCAGCTACACACGTTATGGCTCCGTGCGGGCACCAATGCATTTGTGGGGACTGCACTGACCACTTGAGGACAGCGGCGGCGGAAAACCGGGCTGCGCTGCCCACTGTGCAGAGAAGAGGCTGTGTTTATAATACATGTTTTTGTAAATAGAACTAATTAATTGTTGATTATTGTTATTTTTTTTATTGTTCATGTGTACATAAACCATCTACTTTCTTATTTTATAAAAAAAGTTTTTTTTACCTTCCTTTAATTTATTCTGTTTCATGTTGTGATTCATTAAATAACTTAAGGTAACAAACATAAACTAGAAGGCCGCTCATGCCCTTGACAAATAAATTAACATTTTCGCACAAATACAAATCAATATTGACATAAGACAAGAAATCAAAAATAACATTTAAAAACAAAATCTACCACAACATATTCTTGAACAAGTATGCCTACAAACCTACGATAAGCATGTTTGTTATTATTATACTTAACCTAGAGTATTATTGTATTAGTATATTTGTATTATTGTCTTATTACTATTACAGTATTATATTGTCTGTGCTATGGCTAGTAGGATTTGTAGGATCCTGATAATTAGACCAATTCGTATATACCAAGGAAAAATGTGGTTCGGATTCCACTATAAACTGTAGGTCCCTTAGTTGCCATTAGCTGTATGAGCTATTAATTAACAGCTGTGTCTAAGGTATATGTCGGCCTTAGCCACTAACAAGACTACAAGATCACGCCACTCACTCATCTCCATTCATATTTGGCTTAAGACACCTACTTTGTATGGTCGCCATTTGATTGAAAAGTATAAGTATAAAGTACTAGCAGAGTACTCGTCCTTCGTACGGGGTTGGCATATAAGTGTAAAATGCTTATTGCAGTTATGCTCCAACTTAGCGTTTACAATGGGAGAGGACACAGTTTGATAACATTTTCTTCTTTAAATATACGGTATAAGAATATGCCTATACGTTAATAGGGAATATGAGCTATCATCATGTCAAATTTCAGCCCAATCCGTTTAGTATTTAAAGCGTGATTGACCTTCAAACAAACAAACAAACAAGCAGACAAACAAACAAACACACAAACTTTCACATTTATAATATTAGTAAGCAAAGTATAAGGAGATACGTTTTTATTGCTGCATCAGCTGTATACATTCTCTGAAGATCTGCTTCAACCAATTTTTGTCAAACATTGATCTCGTAAAATAGTGAAATTATTTTTCGTATGCACTGATAGAACAAGGTTTGTACTCTTCTTTTAGATTTAAAAAATACATGTTTCACAGGTAAAACGTTTTTAACCACAGTAGTAACACCATTATAGCTTACAAAGTTGATAAGTGATAGTTCACACAATTTTTAGCACATTTGACGGGTATACCTTTTTTTGAATTTGTCATATTAAGTGTGTGAAAATTAATACATCTACTTATCTAATTTCTGTTCAATGGAAGTTATAAAATTTCAATGATACCGGTACTTAAATGGGAAGTCCTACAGTTGTAATAAAACTGTGCATAAATTTCGGGTGACTATTTTAATAATTCTAATAATTTATTCTTATCTTTCTAAACGGAAATATATGTGTAAGGCAAGGTATGTGTCAAAACTGATTGCTAATTCAGTGGTAATTAAGTGCCATCGGCTGGACCGGGGGCGTTGCCGCAGGGAATTACGTGTGGAGGTTAAGCCGTCGGCTTGACCGGGGGGGTTGCTACAGAGAATTACGTTTGAGGGTAAAGCCATCGGCTGAACTGGGGGGGGGTGTTGCCGCAGCGACTCTCCCCCACTCCACTCAGATAGAGAGAGTGGTGGTCGGCCGTGACGTCACATTTCGGAAGTCTGCGTCGTCGGGAGCCCGTGGCGCGTTCCCGATCCTACCATCGAAAATTTAATAGGACTAGTGCCTTTTAACAATGTTGTAGATCTAGAAGTAATTAACTCGACTTCTACGGTACCGTCATACGCAGTTGAAAGTGCCGCTAGCTTGTTAACTAACACCGACTCTGTAGCTGAGCTTAATAATGACATTAACATAGGCCTAAAAGAGGACCATGATTATTATACTATACCCGAAGAAGTACCCTCCTGTGAAGCATTTGATTTTAATATTGAATTACAAGAAGTAGTTGTACAATCGGAAGATGACAATAATAACCAATCTACAGCTGCAGCTATGCCTACTTCTACTACACCTACTAATTCTAGCTTTTGTGAAATAAATGCATCTACAGTACCGGTAACTGAACTTACAAAAAAGGGAATCCAAGGAAAAGAAAAAGATTTGACTTATCTGTATCTGAAAGAAAAAAAAATCAAAAGAATGGCGGCAGCGGAAGCCCATTTTGTAAAGGAGTCTTGTAATGACAACTGTAAATTGAAGTGTATCTCTAAAATTTCAGAAAACAGACAAAAGGAGATAAACAAACAGTTCTGGGAGCTTGGATCAGCCTATGAGAGAAAATCGTTCATCTTAAACTGTGTTAGTAAAATGAGTGTGAAACGAAGAACTAACACTCCAGCAGAATCATCCAGAAGGTCATGGACAAATGAATATTACCTCAAAACAGACAACGGGACTTCAACAAAAGTCTGCAAAGTGTTTTTTTTAGCTCCATTAGGCTACAGTAAGAATAACGATAAAGTTTTACAGAATCTCTCGAAACAGGGAAACCAAATTTCACCTAAACCTGACAAAAGAAAAGGTAGGATTCCAAAGAACAAGGCTGACCATAGTTTAATAACACAACACATTGAGTCTTTTGAACCAAAGATTTCACATTATAGACGTGAGCATGCACCGAATAAGAGATACTTACCTAGCGACCTCTCAATAACTCAGATGCACCAAGATTTTTTAAAGAAATATCCTGACAACAAAATTTCCTATGATCTTTACCGAAGCGAAGTCGCTAAGCTAAATATATCATTTGTAAAGTTAGGTAATGAAGAGTGTGAGCAGTGTGAAAATTTTAATTTGCATGGCCACACTAAAGAAAATTTGCAGGAGGACTGTGAAGTTTGCAACATTTGGGACACTCATATTAAAAAGGCTGATGCAGCAAGGGCAGAATATAAAAATGATGTATAGTATTTAGACTCAGATAAAGGATCAACAAATAGCAGATTTATTTATTCAGTTGATATGGAGAAGGTTATAATGCTACCGAGGTGTGATATGTTCAAGAGTGTAATTTTTACAAGACTTACAGTATACAATGAAAGCTTTGTTCCTGTAGGGAAGAAACAAAGTGTTCCAACTGTTGCCTGATTATGGCACGATGCAATTAGAGGAAGAAATAAAGAACTTATTAGCACTGTATACAAGTTTTTGGTCGCTAACTGTCGAGATGTTGAAGATGTTGTGTTATGGATGGACAATTGTTCCTCCCAAAACAAAAATTGGGCATACTACACTTTCCTTGTGTATTGTATAAACTCAACTGAAATATCTACACAAACAATCGAAATTAAGTACTTCGAGCCAGGTCATACTTTTATGTCCTGTTATTCTTTTCACCATATGGTTGAGAAATCCCTTCATAAAGTGAAAAAAGTGTATGATTTTGATGACTTCAAGCAAGCCGTGCAGAGCTGCTCATCCAAAGTTCTAGCTATCGAGATGACTCCAAGTGATTTCTACCAATGGAAAGACCATTCAATGAAAAGAAAGCCAAAAAAAGGGAGGAAAGATGATGAAACATCTAACACGACTCGCACCAAACGTGGACGAAGGAACTCTCCAAAATTAGATGATCATGCAGAAAACGAAAAGGAAAAGAAAGACGAGACAGGTAACAAGATTATCTAAACCCTTAAGTATAAGAAGCACCTTTAATTGAACCAATTGCAATCAAAAAAATTTATTTGTAATTTAAATAAATAAATAAATTAAAATCATTACGCTATTTAAATTAATTTTTTTGTAGTTAAATGTTAAGCACTTTCAGGCAATACCTAATTAAAATTTATGTAAACTCACCTTCCAATATTCATTTTAGGCTAGGCCTATTCTATAAATGTTCAAAGTTAATAAGTTAACAAAGATATGGATTACAAAAGGTGTTTTATTTAAACAGATGAACAATTAACATGCAATGAGAAAAGGCTTGACGTTACAATGAAAGGATTGACAATGGTGTATGGGGTTGAAATTAAATTGAAATAAAAGATAAATTTGAATAATAACTTGAAGGTTCAAATAATTTAGATGTGATTTATCTCAGGGTAGGGTGTCGTGCTGGCTTGAATGCTGATAATTAATAAATTTAATAGTGCCCAAATAGGCCTAATTAAAGTGTTAAATTTACACAATCTCAACAATGGAAAATCTAATTTTGGTGTTGTCCAAAAGGTAAGTCCAATTAGTATAAAATTTAAAAGAGTTTAAAGAAAAGGTTATACTTAATTTTGAAGATAATGATTGAGTTGAGTCCTCTTGAGGTTTAGGCTACTATATGATATAACTTGAAACTTGAAATGAACTTGATTCTTGATAAATGAATTTGATTTAACTTAGGTAAAAATTTTGAGTCCTTCTTCTAATAATTTCAACTTCTCAATGGCTTCCTTCTCTCTCAATTCCAATGTTCACATCACTGATTGTTGAACACATGGGATCACTTTCACTGCTTCTTAAATTTTGATTCCTTAAGGACTAATTTTGAAATGATATTATAAGAAATTTTGATGTATTGCAATTCTCTTACATATTTAATAAATAATTAGGTTGTGGGTGTTGTAAAAAAAAAAATATAGGCTATGGAATGAATATTATTAATGATTAATTGAACATATTAATGAAATGATATAAATTAGGAAAATGAATATTAGGGCAGCCTTCCTGAGGAGTGATTATTAGGTGTATGAATAGAAATTAACATAAAAAAAACTAATACTAAATAATGAATGAAATGAAATGAAATATTACATTTATCATACAGGCTAGGTACCTACTCTTTTCAACTTTACAATTACCGGTACTGCTATTTTTTATAGTTATAAGTTATCGGTAACATTAACAGTTTTGCTTACTCTTTTATAAATATTCCTGTAATATGTCTGTACGTTTCCTGAAATATTTGTTTATCATTAGGTAGCCGTCCATATCTACGAGATGTGGTTGAGGTACAAGCAAGGAGAGTTATTTTCCATCTCCTCTACAAAACCTCCTATGACGATGAAGAGTGGAAAGAATTACATTTTCTCACCCCACTGAGTTTGAAAACTGGACTAAAACTACCCTCTAACTATAAAACTCCTGTCGGAATATCGACATCAAGAAAAAATGCAATATTGAAGAATCTATTACATTCCAAAAAGGGTATTGTTCCGCAAAGCCGTTTCTCATTTTGGGAAAATATCCCAGTGATCTCAGATAAATCTGATAATTAATACAGACAATATTTGCTTTTGAGGTTTTTTTAGTGCAATGAAAAACCATGACAATTACCGGTATTAATTACATTTGTTTCATTTTTAAGCCGGTCATCAATTTGTTAATAAGTTGATTTGATTTATGACTGCTTTTTACTTCTAAGTTTTATAATAAGTGTTTTTAAGAGGGAACTTTCCTTGTTTGCAGAATAATTTAGCCTAGAAGTTTTTTTTTGTGCAAAAATGTTTATTATTATCTGTAAATAAATTCTGGTTTTTATCAGCTGTTTTACTATTCCTAGGCTATTAATTGTTCCTGAAATAATTCTAATGATCAGGTCAAATTATCTAGACACTTTTAATTTTAGTATTATGATCAGGACTTGGCAAATTATAATTTGTTGAGTAGATAGTTCTACATACATTACTAAGCATTCCTAGTTGTAAGTGTGTGCTACTAATGTAATTTAGCCGTAACTGCCGCAGATACTACTTAATCAGCTTAGTAAGTTGTACATACGGCTATATAACTTAGTATTTTAGGATTAGTTAGTTGTTCCAATTAGCCGTATCTGCCATAAAAATGTGTTTAATAGGCATTTTTAAATAAATGTAGTATTTTTAAACATGGGAAAAAATTACAAATTCAGTAAATATGGCAATATTGGTCCTAGGCCCATGGTTACCGAAATTAAGAGGTTTAGACTTGGAACCTCTTTTTCTCAAAATCATCTCAGGTGCAGATACCCCCTTTGTGCTTAATACGGCAGCTTATATGTATTGAGTCTGCCCTTTTTTCTAACATAATAATTACAATATGATACATATATATACATTTCATTCCTCTTCTCTTCTGTCACGCCCGTCAGGCATCTGTACCATTATATCTTACTAGGTGAAACCCGTCGAAATCGACGGTTATTTTCAAGGCTTACGCTAATCCATCTAACTGCGATAAATTGAATGAAATTGTACATATTTTGAGCATTTAGCATTGTTTAAAGATTAATAAGTGTTAAAACAATAATGATATTGATGTTAATTGCATTAGTTGCCAAATATGGTTGAACATTCAATAAATAAAATATCTCCCATACTGTACGTCATCGGAGTTATTAGTATATTATCTGCTATCTCATCGTTTGGAAGAACCTTTAAATAGTATTAAAATCGTATTGGTGGATCTTTTGTAGCTAAACACTTCCGTGATTTCATCAGTGTAATGCAGATTAATCTATGATTTTATTTGAAAAAAAATCTGTTTGTTGGGAAGACACGTTCTAACATCAAAGGGAGATATCCATTACAGTGTAAGTTTGATTTTTCCTTCGTCACGTCGCTTTAGTTCATTTCGTACTTCTGTAACCCTCTATCACAGTTTTCAGAAAATTGTTGTGGGGTTACTGTTAAAGCTGGAATTCCTTGACATGGGGGATGTCAGTTAGTTGTCTCAGCCATATCAATTACATAAAGTTGTCAATATAATCTCTCTCTCCGGAATGTTAGGTGTAGTGGAATATCCTTGAAGTGAAGTTGGCTTTTATTCTTAAACTGTTAGGGGCCTCCTCATTTATATGCGGCTTCATTGGCAACAAATAATGCAAATGACATAGCAATGAGGCATTTCTAAAAAGCAAAACTAATGTAAATTGGCTGTCACGTAAATATTGACGTTTACATGCATTGTTAATCAGCGTATCTTAACGTATCAACGTAAAGGATGATGTGATCTAGTTTAAAAGGAATATGACCTTTCTGTCATGGCAGTAGCTTCTTAAATATTATTTACTCATTGGGCCATATTTACAGCCAAAATGTTGTGTTATTTTCAATAACATATGGGTAAGTTAGATAGATTTTTTTGCTGCTGATCAGTGCACTTTAAGAATATATATTTTAGAGATAAATTAAATGGTTGCTGAGTAGCGCTAGTAAACATGCACAACCCTTTTCTAATAACATTCAAAGGCTCTCTAAGAATTCAAGTTCTTATTTGTATACATATGTATATTATGTTTTCGCTAAGCTGAATGAATACATCGAAGTAACCTCTCTGAAAAGTCTGCAGTATATTGCAGTTTTCCAGCTTAATGACTTTCTTTATCATGCAAATATTTCTACATAAATATTGTAAAATGTTTTATCCAGTTGCTGTAAACTACTATTAATTTAACCAAATATGGACACGGCTCAAATGGGCACCGTGCCCTTCTGCACTTGTAGGCTATTTTTTTTTGTATTGTATTACACAGTTGAATATTTTTCCAATGATCGAAAACTTTAACATGTATGAAAATAATCTCATGAACCTATGATGATCTGTCTAGAACAATATGTTAAAAATAAAGACAAAATGGTGAAAAGGGCAGTCACCGTACAATATATATAAGGTCAATAAGAAATAATTTTAAGAGTTACTGTGATAAAAGGATTTTTCACTGATTTCGTCATAGAATAGAACGTTATATATTGCAAAACATGACATGATACAGAATAAAATTTATTTTAAAATCAGAAAATAACATTGAAAATGCTTCATTGCAATTCAATGCAATTCAGTAACTACCAATTAATGTGTCTTGTTTAAAATACAATTTACAAATTAACAGCTGTTTCATTAAAAAGTATTATCCACATGGCCAAAATGTAAACAAATCTGTAGAGGGATCTTTAAAGGCTTCTGGGGCAGAGCCCTAAATTAATTTACCGTACTTGGTTTTTCTTCTGATAACTCATCTGCAGACCAAGACCTTTCTTTTGACACCCCTACCAAGTTGCTACGCCCAGCCATTCTCTCAAATTAGTGGAGACAAAGTTTCCAATTAAATTTTTAGATTCCCCATGTTAATCTTATGGGAGAAAATCCAACTTTGATGGAAGATCCTGCCCAAACTAATAAAGATATCAAAAAACGAAAAACACTTTGCAAAACTACAGATCAGGGCAATTCTTTTGACACTTAAATCATCAAAATCGGTCTAAAAATGAGGGAGGAGTTCTGTTCACAAAAATCGGCTTAGCGTATTATATATATAGATGTTGAAGTACCCACGGAATATCATAAATTAGCAATATCAGTGGTGTGAATTTTATTTTTTCATAAACCAATTCAAAATTATAATATAATTACTGCAGGTACTCTAAGGATAGCTAAACATATTTAGTTTTTCACAATTTGTTTATTTAATTTTCAAATTGAAATATATCATGATACTGGTACGTTGTATCCGTGTGTTTCAACTGATATTGTGGTCACAATTTTCATCATAAGATCTCCCACACATAAACCAGCATGGTAATTAAATTTGTATTACAACTTTACCTCGTTTACTTTTCCCTGGTGTAAAAGCAATATAGTACTTAAAATATTGATATTGTTTCTCCCTTACTTCCTCCCACCCTGTCAAGCATATCTCTTACACGCTTTATTTTATCCTTTTTTTCATTCTGTTTCATGCGCATACACTCACTAACACATTCATACACACACCCATCCACATCTTTGCCCTTCGTAAATGGTAATATTAATTTGTATATCGCATTGTTTGTCCTAGCCATGATTATTGAAATTATTGTGGTGGTTAGTAGCCTACTTACCTTTTGGGGAGCGAGCTGGTGTAGTGGTTAGAGCGCAATGCCGCAACCCCTAGGTCTAGCCTGAAGTAATGTGAAAAACAATACCAGGCTCGTGCCTAGTGTCCTATGAAAAAAAAGTACTGTACTTACCTTTACAATAGTTACAATAGTCATTTCGTTTCTGTTCTGTCTGAGCACGGTTAAGCAGTCCTTAGATTTTGTCTCGATTCAGGAACCCTGGGTCAATAACTTTAGAATTGCGGGAATGGGTACTATTAAGGGTAGCATCATTTCCGTGTCTGTACAACACCCTAGAACTTGCATTTGGGTTAACACGTTCGCTACTGCAATAGTACAAAATTTTTCATTCACATGGACTAGCGACGCACATATGCGACGGCCGGTTTCCACCCATAGACTGCCGTCGCATATATGCGACGGCTAGTCACATTAAAATAGACTGACGACGCATATTTGCGTCGGGGTTCTAATGTTATTAAAATGCTTATATCTTTGTAACGGTCTATTTGAAGGCACTGAATTCCCTGCAATGGTCTACAGAGATGTCTGACGCACAACTGCGTCGCTTGGTCTGTGGATATGATGATTGGTGACGTCATATGATAATTGGAAAAACTGGTCTTTACTTTTCTGCATCACCGTATGTATGTATGCAGTATTTATGATGCATTATCCAGGGGTGCCCACAGGGGGGGGGGGCTATGACGCAGACTGCGTCATTGAAATTGTTGGGGTGGGTCCAAAAAGGGGTTGAGGGGGGGGGGGGGTAAAGTTGGTAAAAACAGTGTAACTTGACGAAAATAAAAAATACGAAGACACAAAATAGAATTTCAATTAATGACTGTAGATTTACAAAAATTATTATTACACTATTGAATATAAATTATCTAATTATCTGATCCAAAGAACGCCGTTTTTTTAAACAACCATAGTTTTGATGAAAGAAAGCGTTGTCCACAACTAGATTACAGTTGTTCATTGTTGTATAGTGGAATGGGTTTGTATAGTGTGACTTGAAAGAGTGGAATAAAACTCGTCACCGTAACTGACGGACACTTTGCCATAAATGCCTGCTCTTTAAGCTATTATTAGTTTTTTTATCCCTTAAGGAGGATGGCCCACGAGAGGTCAGTCGAAATTCTTAAATAGCAGCATAGGTCTAGCTTGGCATTAAATTAAAAGTCTCTATTAATAAAACACAATACAGAGATAAAAAGGAAACACACTCATCAACCATTCTTGAAACTCTAAGTGAGGAGCAAACCGAAGCGATGGACACACTCCAAAGATTTGTTGTTCCAGGGAAAAATGAACACGAGGTGCCAGTGTTACTGACAGAACAAATGATCAAAAATATTGATTTGCTAGTAAGCCTAAGGTCAACACTTTTAATCAAAAAATCAAACAAACTTCTTTTTGCACGACCCGGGCTGGACACACCGTTTAGTGGTACCAAAGTCATGCATAAGATGGTAGGGTTGTGCCCCGGGTTGACGAAGCCGAAACATTTCACACCAACTGGCTTAAGGCATCACGTCGCCTCAGTATCTCAGGTCCACGGAGACACTTTTGTCAACCATTTGGCCAAATTTATGGGACATACTGCTCATATTCACAAAAAGAACTACCAACTACCATCAGGAGTCATACAACGTGCGGTAATTGGTAAGGAACTGCTGGCTATGGAGGGCGTATGTAACCAAACAGATAGGGATTGTCAGCACAATCTAACGCCGTTTTGGATGAAGATAATACACATGAGTTCAACAGAGAAATAGGGTGTGGTAAATCTGAAGAGTATGTATCCCCTTCTCGATCGAAACGTAGATGGACGGAAGAAGAGAAAAATATAGTTATACAGGAATTTAAACACCTAATAAACTCTGGAAAAAATCCCGGGCTTCCTGAATGCAGGAATGTAATAGATAAATACGAACAACTAAAACACAGAACCCCAAAACAAATCAAAGCAATGGTGGACTAATTAAATGTTCAACAAAATCACTACGCTAGATTTCAAGAACAATTTTAGGAACATACAACAACTCTTTACAAAAGCCTTTTCCGTTTACAAAGTTTGATGTGGAGCTTTAAATATAATGAAAGATGGATAGATTTATAGACAAGCAGCATAAGCCAGTCCCTTCCCCTCATTTACTTTGACCAATGAGAACGTCTCACCTCCACCACAACATGGACCGGGAAGTGCCGTCTGGCTGAAAAAGGTGTATATAGACCGCGAAGTGCCACATTTAGATAAGTGGACTGGCTTGTGCCAAAATATGAGTATAAAGCAATGATTTCGGTGTATATAAATTCAGAAGAATGATTTTGGTTTATATATGTTACACTCAATCTCCGAATTCGGACAATGTCCGAAACTTCTACCCACTCCGCGATGTGGATAGTGTGAAATACCCACGTCGCGGAGTGAGCATTTTATTCGGACATTGGCTGAAGTAAAATGCCCAGACCGCGTTGTGGGTAAATTGATTTACTCAAATGCCGAAGTCATTACGTGCTTCGGCGATTGAGCAAATCTTAAATACCCACAACGCGATGTGTGCAAGAGGGATTCCCCCATGTCGGGTTGTGGGTATTTCTAGTTTGTGCAAACGCCGAATTTACGTTTAGACATGGCACCCCCATCATTTGCACTATCTGCGATTAGGATGGACGGATCTGCACCTGCATTGTGTTTTCATTACCGTTTATGTTTTTTGTTTAGGTTGTCCTGTAGTGATACGCACGTGATCAAGTTAATATACGTTCAGTGATTACCTCTTTAGATATTGTTTTGGCCTGTCGAACGAGCCAATAAAGACGACAGAGGCCAATGTGGACGGGCAAAAAAGAGGTTAAAAGAGGTCGACAACCTCTTTAAAAAAACAAGGTTTTATTAGATGTGTTTGTAAGAAGAACTTTTTGAGTAAATCATGTCAATGTATTGCCGTAAGTAAAACGTAAAATGCAATTCTAAATTTCATGGCAGCACCACCTTGTGCCAATAACTAAAAGAAAGATTTAACAAGAACTGTGTGATAATCGGCGTTTTAAGGCTACTCCAAATTTTGAAAAGTGGAAAAACATAATTTCAATGTATGTGTAATGGACCTTTTTATATTTGTTCCTATTCGGTATTTTGCTGTTTTCTGGTATTTTATAAAATGCTATTTATACATTAAATAATTATAAACACAAACATAAATTTTATTTATTTTACCTAGTGATTGTGGATTTCATGTAGATTTATGGGTATACGGTGGTTGATAGAATACTAGTCGGCGTTTGCGCAAACTAGAAATACCCACTACCCGACGTGGGCAATCACTTTTGCTCACATCGCGTTGTGGGTATTTTGAATTTGCTCAATCGCCGAAGAAGGTTTTGACTTCGGCGTTTGAGTAAATGAGTTTACCCACAACGCGGTCTGGGCATTTCGTTTCGGCCAATGTCCGAAATAAAATGCTCACTCCGCGACGTGGGTATTTCACACTATCCACATCGCGGAGTGGGTAGAAATTTCGGACATTGTCCGAATTCGGAGATTGAGTGTAACATATACACTAGTTGATAGTTAATCATGATAGTTAAATAGTTGATAGCTAAATAGTTAGTTTAGAACATGGAGAAATAGCCAACAGTTGCGGACCGGCTTTTGACTGGTATATGGGATGGACCGGCTCTTGCCTAGGTTCCCTGAATATATATATATATACATATATATATATATACATATATATATATATACATATATATATACATATATATATATATATACATATATATATATATATTTATTAATATTAATTACAGTAGCCCTAAACGTGAACAATATCAAATACAATATATATTTATATAAGTGTCCGTTAGCGCCATAACTCGAGCAAAAATCATCCGATTTTGATGAAATTTGGTACGAATGTGTAAACCTACGTTTATTCAAACGAGTTCGCGAACCAGCATGATCGGACTATGGGAACAGGGGTTTATGAGGTTTTTTATGGGGCAAAAATTGGTTTTCCCCATTTTTGAACCTAAAAACTTAAAATTTAGCATTTTCTTTCCAAACCATTTTGTAGAGCTTAAAAAAACAAATAATTTAGTATATTGAAGCGTTTTTATGCGCCTAATGGTTACGGAGAAAATTCCAAAAAACTGTAAATTTAAAATTCCCAGGTTATTCTTATGGAGAATAAGTAAACTGTTGTAGTTTGCTCGTTTATGATCATATTTTGATCAAATTTGGAAAATGCATTCATTTCATACTAAACTATTAACATTAAAAAAAACATCTTTTTACCCTCCCTGTTGCAGCAAACCTAAGTACTCGTTAAACTAATGTTATTTAAATAGGGAATAAATGTTATATTTTAAAGGAGACATTTTAGTGTAAATCCAATCAGGCAAATGGAAATTCGCTTAGTCTGCAGGTTTGCTGCGGCGGGGGTATTTAGTTATCGAGCAATCAATCAGAATCTGCCCTCAGATGAAGGAGTTGTTTTCTATTCTAGAAGAACTATACCGATTGTTTTCTTCTGTCCACAAAAGAAATGATGTACTAGTGAACAGTATGTCCAAAGGAGAAAAAAGTTCAGAAAAGAATATGAGACTGAGGAGGGTCCAAACAACCAGGTGGAAGAACAAGGCAGAAGCTGTCAAAGTTGTTTTGGCTTGTTATGAGGAGGTAAGATCATATCTGCTTGAGCTACAAAATTCTCAAATCTTTGACTCTGAGACTACCACACTTTCAAAGGGCATTTTAACAAAGCTCAACAACTGTGAAACGGTGATTGCTCTTTATGTTGCTCAAGCAGCGTTCAACGTGATGCACCCAGTTACTATTTGCCTGCAAGGTATTGTTTTGGACTATGGAGGCGTTCAAGCCATAATTAAAAGTACCAAAACTAAGATTGCCAAATTAAGAAATGATGAAGAATGGGACAAAGTTGTCAAAAAAGCAGAAGAGTTCTCAAAAAAATATGATATTCCTGAAGCGGTGAAAAGAGACCAAGAAAAAGGAAACGGTTTGCTGACGAGCCCATTGTTGATACTCATAAGAAGCTAAAAGTTGAGCTATATTTCAAGCTGATAGATGCGTTACATTTTCAATTGGAAGATCGATTTTCAGACCACTCCCTAGCTATGGTAAGTGAGATGACTTATATTATTTCACTCATGCTGGTTTAGTCAAAGATGTTAAAGGCAGTGTTTTACCGGAAAATGTAAAAGCTCTATGCGAGTTCTACGGCTGGGATAGCAGCATTGTAAGCGAAGAGCTCAACTCTTTTAGTCACTTGTATGCTGTTGCTCATCCTAGTGTCCCTGTTGACGACTTGATTCCTCAAAAAAAATAGAAAAACAGCCATAGACTCAGGAAAAAGCAAACTTATACCAGAAGAAGGGGAAGAATTTAATACAGAGCCGTCTGAAAGTGAAAGTGTAGATTTTTCAGAGCAAGTGGAGATTTTATGGTTGACTAAAGGATTTTTGAAACCCTACCGATGTCAGATTAATTTTTCTAGCTTCTATGCTTTGAAAGTTGTTTATACAACTTTACTCTCCTTAGCTATAACCAGTTGTTCAGCGGAGAGAGCAGGGAGTCGAGTCAAAATTATAAAAAAACAGGATCAGATCAGCTATGGGGGACTCATGGCTGTCTAACCTAATGGTTCTATCTGCTGAAAAAAATGTACTAGAATCCATTTCCAACCAAGAAATAATTGACAGGTTTTCTCTTACATCAACCCAAAGACAAAAACTGCTATGCAGGGTTTAAAGATGAAATAGGATTGACGTAGACATAACCCAATTTATTCGTCACACATAAATTCTGGAGGCAATGCTTTATAAAAATTATGTAATTATATTTTGCTGTTTTAAAACCAATTACTGTAACGTCCACAATCAACTATTTTGAAATTGTAATTTGAGCAGAATTATTTGATTGATATTTCTTTTGTACTATAACAAAACAATGTTAGATGTAAAATTATACTTTAGAAATAATTTGGGGGGGGGGCATATGCCAATTTGGGGGGGGGGGTGCATCATGAGGACTGGGGGGATGGGCACCCCTGCATTATCCTCTGTAGCTTTTATATTTGTTCAGTTATAAACTGTTCTTGAATAATCTGTCTTTTTTACTTACTTTTACCTCAAAACACAAACTAAAATACGTCCATGTCACTGGCCCGGCCATGACGGAATTAGTACATAAGAATTATGCTAATATTTAGTACCTATTTCGTACTATTTAGTACCAACAAAAAAAAATTTAGTACCCCACTTGGTACCGGATAACTAATTAATTTAGGATTCCGGGCCAGTGACATGCTGGCCCGGCCATTTTCGAATTTGATCCTAATATGTATACCATCATTTAGTACCTATTTCGTACTATTTTGTACCTCCATTAATATAATTTGTACCTCAAAGAAAACCAAGCTACGGGGCCGTTAACTGTACAGGTCGATGGACCCTCAGCCCGGCCATGTCGTAACCTGTAGTTATAAGCTATGCTACTATTTAGTACCTATTTCGTACTATTTTGTACCCCCATTAAAATAATTTGTACCTCAAAGATAACCAAGCTACGGGCCCGTAAACTGTACAGGTCAACGACCCCTCAGCCCGGCTATGTCGTAACCTGTAGTTATAAGCTATGCTACTATTTAGTACCTTGTTCGTACTTTTTTGTACCTTTTGAGGTAAAAAAATACCTCAAAGATAAACAAGCTACTTATGTTACATATTGTATATGTAATCAAGTTAATGGCAGTGGTTATAATTAATTACCCCTCAGCCCGGCCATGCCATAGTCTATTGTTATAAGGTATGTTATTATTTAGTACTCAATAATTAACAAGTGATGCAGTTATTTGGTGGTTATCTCCAACTATTTAGTTCTTCATATTAAACAATATGTACCACTCATACAGCCCAAGTAATCAATGTGTCGAGGTTTAGGCTATTTTGGTGCGAGGGGACTGGGACTATGGTGATGAGCCTAGGCCCTACTTATAGTTTCCCAAGTCTGTACGTACATAGGTCATAGTATGGTACTATACATGACAGCCATCACATATTTCATGTCAATTGCATATAATTCATCCTCAAGTAAAATACAAATATTTTTTTCCGTTTTTGATTTAATCCCTGATAAAATTTTCATAGGTATCAACAAATTTAGGTCATTAAAAGACTATATGCAACCCAGCAGACGCACAGGCAGAGTTTGTCTATGTCTGCTGATTCCACAGACCAATTAATTATAACTAGCCATAAAATTATAAAGTTTATTACGTTCGTTTTGTTATTTTTTTATATCAGTCAACATTAAGTTTACAACTTTGTTAATTTTTTCTTTTTTTTCTTAATTAATTTATGTTGTAAAACTTAACACGCTGTTGGCCTGTCCTACGTATGGGAATTTAGTAGTCAACTAAAACTAAAGTAATATCAATATCAAAATTAACAAAGTTGTGAACTTCATGTTGAATGATATAAAAAAATAACAAAACGAACATAATAAACTTTATAATTTTATGGCTAGTTATAATTAATTGGTCTGTGGAATCAGCAGACATAGACAAACTCTGCCTGTGCGTCTGCTGGGTTGCATATAGTCTTTTAATGGCCTAAATTTGTTGATACCTATGAAAATGTTAACCACCTACCATTAACTTGATTACATATACAATATGTAACATAAGTAGCTTGTTTATCTTTGAGGTATTTTTTTACCTCAAAAGGTACAAAAAAGTACGAACAAGGTACTAAATAGTAGCATAGCTTATAACTACAGGTTACGACATAGCCGGGCTGAGGGGTCGTTGACCTGTACAGTTTACGGGCCCGTAGCTTGGTTATCTTTGAGGTACAAATTATTTTAATGAGGGTACAAAATAGTACGAAATAGGTACTAAATAGTAGCATAGCTTATAACTACAGGTTACGACATGGCCGGGCTGAGGGTCCATTGACCTGTACAGTTAACGGCCCCGTAGCTTGGTTTTCTTTGAGGTACAAATTATATTAATGGAGGTACAAAATAGTACGAAATAGGTACTAAATGATGGTATACATATTAGGATCAAATTCGAAAATGGCCGGGCCAGCATGTCACTGGCCCGGAATCCTAAATTAATTAGTTATCCGGTGCCGAGTGGGGTACTAAATTTTTGTTTGTTGGTACTAAATAGTACGAAATAGGTACTAAATATTAGCGTAATTCTTATGTACTAATTCCGTCATGGCCGGGCCAGTGACATGGATATAACAAAAATTAACTGTCGCATATATGCAACTTTTTGGTCTATTTCAAGAAAACTATGATAATTTTCACTATTGTCTTTGCTGTAGACCGGGTGTCGCAAATATGCGACATTACGAAAGGTTATAAAAAATACGAAAAACAAGAATAAATTATTTACAAACACGATTGTAGCACATTACAATGTAAATGATCACTGTTTTACAGGTTTTCACCCATGGTCTGTGTGTACTGTTAACCAAGTGACAGCCGGTCTATGTGTAAGATTTAAATGTATACCTCAGTCTGTGGCAATGACCGCGGCGTCGCATATATGCGACGCTCAGTAGGGAACGTGTTAAAGAGGGGCTAAAATTTAATCCAGTTCTAGAGCTTTGTTCGAGGGACGTAACAGTAGTTAAGACTGTATGTGCTAAATCTGACACAATACTGCTGCTGGCCTCTGTTTACATGCCACAGGGCGACGATGGATTGTTCCCATCGGCCGAGGTTAGAAAAATGGTCAACCTTGCACAGGGTCTGGAGCTGAACTCGTGATAGGCTGCAACTTTTGGTTGGGGAATTTGTGCGGCAAAGCTCGCTTGTTCAGGAGCCCATAGGTAAAACCGACTGGGCCTCCTTCAGAGCTGATCTTCGGGGCAAGATTGCCTCAAATCTGAACACATCTCTCATAAATACAGTCGATGCGCTTGACGAGGCGACAGACCATCTAACTAGGTGCATAGTTACATCCTTTAAGAATTGTCCTTTGCGCAAGGGTAAGAGCAATAGGGCTAGCTGGTGGGGTGACGAACTTGCCTCTCTTAGGAAGAGAGTTAGAGCCCACTTCAGGCGAGCTAAGAAAATTAACAATTGGGATACATATCATATTGTTCTCACAGAATATAACCATGCAGTACGAAAGGCCAAAAGGCTTTCATGGAATACTTTTTGTGGTAAATTAGAAAGTATTAAGGACACTTCTAGAATACATAAGGTTCTTGTTAGAGACAGGCATGTTACTCTTGGGGCCGGATATATGAGATATATGAGATATACGAAGATATATGAGGGACCGGATGGTGTAATGGCTTTTGAACCTACTGAAATACTAAAGGTTATGACAAAAACTCATTTCCCTGGTTGTATTGTTTCTGAAGTGAAGCAGGAGGAGGTGAGTTTTGAACCTACTGAAATACTAAAGGTTATGACAAAAACTCATTTCCCTGGTTGTATTGTTTCTGAAGTGAAGCAGGAGGAGGTGAGTTCTGAGCGGCCAAATCTGGGCCGTCGTGCCACCCATTCATTGTAGCACTGCTTGCCGCACAGTCACCTTCAGCAAGGTAAGATGTTGGTCTAATACGACCCTTCAAATCGCCAGGTCCTGATGAGGTAAGACCCGTTTGTTTGCAGAAAGAGCTAGACACTAATATAAACCCACTCTGTAAACTTTTCAGAGCCAGCTTAGCCTTAGGACACATTCCCTCAGGGTGGTGTAATTCTCGAATTGCATTTATTCCAAAACCAGGGAGGGATAGTTACACTGATCCTAAGTCATTAAGACCCATTTCTCTATCTTCTTTCTTCCTTAAGATCCTAGAAAAATTGGTCTCAAGATATATGATGGATACAGCTCTCAGGACAAATCCTGTTCATAACAATCAGCATGCGTATGTCTCAGGAAGATCATGCGAGACCGCGCTGCACCAACTTGTAAGCAAGATTGAGAAGGCTCTAGAAAGTATTGAAGTGGCCCTGGGTGCCTTTCTCGATATTAGGGTGCTATTGATAACACTTTGACCCCAACAATTCTTAATGCGGTGAGAGCTAGAGGATTTCACGGTATCATATGTAGATGGATTGAATCCTTGCTTCACAGTAGGAAGGTCAGGCTCTCACTCCATAATGACACGAGCGAGGCAAGAACTACTCGGGGTTGCCCCCAGGGTGGGGTTCTCTCTCCCATCCTTTGGAATTTGGTAGCAGACGACCTTATAAGGACCCTCAATGAAAGTTGGGTTTTCGCCTTAGGTTACGCTGATGATGTTGCAATCCTTGTGGTTGGAAAGTTCCACGGAACCATAACTGACCTTATGAATAGAGCTTTAAGGGTGGTGGACCGTTGGTGTCAGGAAGTTTGGCTCTCTATTAATCCCAGGAAATTTGTAATGGTACCCTTCACAAGAAGGAGGAAACTGGATGGGATCGGCCCACTAAGACTGCAGGGCACTGAAATAGAGCTGCAGAATCAGGTGTAGTATCTAGGTGTAATTTTGGACAGATCACTTCATTTGGGACCTCATCTTCAAAAAGTTATTGAGCGTGGCAAGTGGTACCTTATGGCATGCAGGCGGATGGTAAGTAGAAAATGGGGGTTACAGCCCAGACTTTTGCACTGGCTGTATGTATCTGTTGTCCGACCCGCCCTCACATATGGTTCGCTTGTGTGGTGGCCAAAGATGGAATCTACTGCAGCTGTCAAAGCTTTAGCAGGAGTTCAGAGGTTTGCTCTTATAATGATAACTGGGGCAGTAAGTAGCTGTCCTGGAGCAGCTCTAGATTGTCTGCTTGATATGCTACCTATCTGTTGTATTATTATATATATCACTGTAATCTAGTGATAAAGATGTAGCCTAATGGATTGGTACATTGCTTTGTACATAGGCTAATACGTTTTGTAATGTTGGTAATCCTGCTGTCGGTTGCTAAATGTTTTGATGTACTGTTGTGTAAAGAAATGACTGGTGTGGTGTCTCAAATATAATCCGTTTATATCTTAAAGTGTTTTAATGTTCTACCACAGTTCACACGACTAAAATTACCAAGTGGTCATGGACCCAGCATGAAGATACTAAAAAAGTTATTTTATGGAAGTTTAAGTCGTGAATAACCCATAGTCAAAAAGTGAGGTTATGCAGTCACATTGCTTGAACTGAAGTGAGGTTGAGGTTATGCAGTTAAATTGCTTGACAGTGCCAGTAAGTTCGTTTTTGGAATTAAAATTGTGAAATTATATACTCACAATGGATCCAATGAAATTTATTATTGATAAATTGGATGGACAGCACAATTGGACTGATTGGAAATTTCAGATTAAAATTCAGTTACAAGTGAACAATGTCATGAATGCAGTTGAAAATAAGTTTGAACTCCCGGAGAAACCTCCTGATACGGAAAGTGAAAAAGTTCATAAAGAATACGAGAAGACAGTGCTAGCCTTAAACAAAAGTGAGTTTGTAGCTCAAACCCTTATCGTAAGCTCAATAAGTAGCCAGGTGAGGCAGCTTATAAACATGTGCACTTCAGCGAAGGACATGTGGGACAAACTACACAGTGTTTTTGTACAACAGACAGAACAACGCCAGGAAAGATTGTTTAATGAGTTTTTTGTATAAAAATGAAGGACAGTAATGACAGTGTTGCTAAACACATATCAAAACTCGATAAACTGTGGACGGAATTGCAAGATGAAACCTGGAAAGAAGACTAGGTAAAATTGCCTGAATCACTCTTTTTGAACAGAATACTTAATACTCTGCCTAATGATTACTTTGAGTTTTTAAACGCTTGGGAATCAATGCCTAAAGATCAGAGAAATTCAAAGAATCTCTGTGAGAGGCTGTGGATAGTGGAGAACAGGCTGTTCGAGAAGGATGTGCAGAAGCGACAACAGCTCTTGCTGCCAAGACTAAGTTCAAAAGAAATTATGGATATAGGCCTAAGCCTAATGAATTGGCTACTATGAATAGTAAACCCACGAATCAAAGCGGACCAAAATGTTTTGCCTGTGGCAAGTTTGGACATATTTAAAAGAACTGCTATTCTCTCAATAAGAATAAAGTTGATAGGCCTACAAAAAGAAGTGAAAGTCAAAATGTGGACAGAAATAAAAGTGAATCTCTGTTAACTGTCTTATCTGTAAGTTGTGATAAGAAAAATTGGGTTGTCGACTCTGCTCATATGACTCCCAGGAAAGAGAATTTTGTAGATCTTAAATTAGAGAAAAGTCTTAAAGTCACTGTGGCTAATAATCAAACAATTCAATCACAACCCAGATAGCATGCAAGCTTTCTGTAAACATGGGTTTGGTGTGTTTTTCGTTCGTTATTGAAAGTATGCATAGGAAGTTTGGCGAAAACTTGTTTTTGCTTCCCGTGAGTCTTCTGAAGCTTATTTGCTGTAAGTTTGCAGAAACGTTGCCTGTTGCCGCCTAGCGCTACGACCAGGTGCGGGATAAAAGTGAAACTCTTCAAATAGTTCACGATGGCTCCGCACTTGTTCGTGTAGCGCTATGCGGCAACAGGCATAGTTTCTACAAACTTACAGCAAATAAGTTTCAGAAGACTTTCACGGGAAGCAAAAACAAGTTTTCGCCAAACTTCCAATCCATACTTTCGAACGAAAAACCCACCAAACGCATGGGTGCAGGCGGACATTGTTTCGTTTTTTTTAATCGGCAGCCTTTTGTGGAGAGACTAACCATCAGTACTGAAGCTCGAATTTATGAGGCGCATGATAGGAATAACTTTGGAAATACTCATCGTTAAATGATTATTTTAGTTTACAAGTGAAAACATTGTAAAAAAATAAAATAAACAAATACTGAATCATGTTTTGTATTTGGATAAGACAAACCCACAGAGATAACTACTCATCAGATGAACCAGAAACTTACTACCGTATCTATATTCAGTCTTCATTCCCTTTTTGGACTATTTTTTGCAACAGCTTGATGTACGATTTCTCAACCGGCGAACGTTGTTGGAGTCCCTACAGTTTCTTCTCCCACATCACTGTTGCTCTCTTGGTGATAACGAAATTCAAGACATATTAGATAAAATAACAGAGTTTTGGCCTAACGAAACAGAAGGTTACAGTGGAAGTTTTCATGCAGAGTTGATCATGTGGAGGAGAAAATGGTTAGAATGTGAGAGCAAGAAACCAAAATATTTTATATCGAGCTTGAATTAATGTGACAAGCACATATTTCCATTTCTGCACAAGATTTTGAAAATTGGTGCCACTATTCCTGTCACAACTGCGACATGTGAGCGTTCGTTTTCAACTCTTAGAAGAGTGAAATCCTTCTTGAGAAGTACCACAGGACAAGAGCGACTGAATGGCTTGGCACTGATGTCAATACACCGTGATGTTCCTCTGAACCCAGAAGAAATCCGTAACAAGCTAGCACGCAATAAATCAAGAGGCCTTAATTTGATTTTATAATAATTTGTAGTAAAAGTTTAAACAGGCAAGGAAAGTTTCTTCATATTGAATTTAGCACAAACAATTGTATTAAATTGTACTTTTTCTACTTCAAATAAAAACATATGATTTTATGTTATTCGATGTGTGCATTACTTTCATTTCCCCGTGCAGCTTATCAGCATTATATCTCTCAATGTCTCTCTACATATTTTTTTATATACTTAAATGCGCTATGCATTTTTAAGGTATAGGCTTACTTAAAAAATTATCCCCCCCTGTTGTATTATAGTGTTATATACCATATTATATTTATTCTTTGTCTTAGCTAGGCTATGTGATTTGTTGTGTTGGTAACACTGTTTGGATAAGATTGATCATCAACCACTTCCGTTTATGCTAGATTAGATTATGACCATATTATGACGATGTTGTGTGCTGTGACTTAATCTAAATAAATCCAGTTAATTGATCTAAACTGTGTGAGTATTTCAATACCTAGTAACAATCCAACATGGTGGCAGCGAAAAAACAAACTTAAAAAGAACATTGTGCGATATGATGTGCAGTGTGTGTGTGTCTCCAGTGTTTAACCTCACATCAAGGTTAGGTTTCGAAAAACCATGAGACTAAAATGTAGATTTAGCTACCTAATTTCAAAGTTTTAGTCGTGATACCTAAGATCACTAGGATTATTAAATATAACCTAAGTTATATAATAAAATTACAGACTTAAGCTGTAAAATGGAGTTCAGACCCGCTAATCCTATGTCCCTAAGTGGGAACCTCAGCGATAACTTCAAGAGATTCAAGCAGAGTTTTACCATTTTTATGAAGGCTTCTGGACACAAAACCAAGACCTCTGAAATAAAGTGTGCAATGCTACTTAACCTAATTGGGGAAGAAGGAGTCGATCTTTTCTACACGTTTGATTTATCGGAAGAAGAAAGAAAGGACTTTGATAAAGTCATCAGTGTGAACCGCGCCCTCGTGCCTGCACCCAGGCCAACGACTTGGAAGCGTGAATCAATGTGCAGGCCCGAGGAGCGGCCCACCAAAAAAAAAACAAACAAGCTGAGAACCATGGATGGAGGTTCAAGAACAACACGCCATTTGAGAGACACGAGCTGTAATAAACAATTTAAATGCACAACAACAATAATACATGAAACTCTCAATGAACTTTAAATAATTTAGTTACCAGTCTGGCCTACTAACTTACAGTTATTTCTTTTATTATTCAAAATAGGCTAATTTCTGTAAAAAGTAATTTAATAAGTTTTTTTTTACTAAAAAATATTATATAAATGCAACAGTAAATATATATCTCTTTCTTTCAATAAACCCATTTGATCTGGTAACAATTTAACATTTAGAGGCCCCAAAATAAATGCTCTTGAAAATAATTTTTTTGTGTAAATTTTCATAAAGACAATTGAATAAATATATATATATATTTTTTTTTTACAATAAATAGGCTTTAAATCTTTAACAGTAACATAAAAATCTAAACATTAATTAACGATAAATAACCATAATAGGAACTTGCGGTAAGGCGGTAACTGTTCTAGGGCATTTCAGTCGCTTGGTGGAGGGGCGATGAAACCGGACAGAGAGGGAGCATCCCAGAGTCCGAAAGAATGGCCCCAAATTGGAGAAAGTTTCTCTGCCATCGGTGAATGGTCCATCTCCTGGGCCCCAAAAGGTGCGCTGGGCGCTCTTAATTTACTCCATAACAGACAAAATCTTCACCAAGATGAAATTAAAGGCAAAAAGCAAGTAAAGCATGCAACAAAAAATAAGATGCCAATCGATGAAAATTTATGCCGATGCAGCACACTTGACAATCTCGGAGCCTCTGACACTTGGCGGTGGGAGCAAGAAGAACAAGGCACAGCCTTGTTGAGGGTCGTGGGAAGTAACAAATCGAAACACTAAACTAACCTACTATACAAAAACACTAGGACCGTTGAATATGAGTCGTGACATTCGCCGGTGGAATTAGTCACGGCTCAAGTGCATTCGAAGACTACGCCAGTCCTAAAAGCAATGTCGTAATGGAAAGATTCAAGTTTAATATGAGGAGGCAAGCACCGGGGGAACCTTTAACAAACTTTCTAACCGATTTGAAGAGACTGATAAAATCGTGCGAGTTTGGTGATCAACAGGACAGTTTACTGAGGGATCGAATGATTCTGGGCATTGCCGACAAAGGGCTTCAAGAAAGGATGCTAAGGGAGGTAGACTTGAGTCTGGAGAAGATTGTCAAACTATGCAGAGCTACAGAGATGGGCAGAGAGCAGGCTAAGGAGCTGCAGGGTCAGAATTCAGGAGTCGACGCAGTGAGAAGTCGTCCAGGACATTCTGCGAAGCAAGAAATGTCAAGTACCGGTAGGCTTAGCTTTAGTTACTACAGTGGACCTAATAAAAACTCAAACCTAAATTATAAACCTAAGTAAAAGGCTAAGTTAAAACTGTGAAAGTAAAGAAGTTGCGAGAAATATATTTATCGTGACGATAATATTATTTTATCTAGACTAACGTTCAGTTAGTTAAAATGCAATTGCCAACGTGATAAAATACATAACTTTAACTTAACTTATGATAGGTTAGGGGAAAATGAAAAGTCAATGGTAAGTTAAGTGAACAAAGGGCATGCTTTATACATTAAAAAAAAGAAGGGTTACAGAAGATGAACATGCAAGCTGACAGGAAATGGTATTAGTTTACAAAATTACTATGCTTAAATAAATTCTTTGCCTTTCCAGCTTTTCTTAGTAGCAAATATGAGACTAGAAGGACAGGATGAGTCATGGAATGTGTACTATGGAATTTGGGAAGAGGCTAATCTCGCCAGTCACCCTCTGGAATGTTTCTCAGTAGGGGAAACATACCTGTCGAGATTAGCCCCTTCCCACATTCCATATTACACATTCCATGACTCACCCTGTCCTTCTAGTCTCATATTTGCAACTAAGGATGCCTCATCATAGCATGGGTGAAACGTTTGGCTCTGTAAGTTTAACAAGTGTATACACCAATGACGTGGCTTTCACCGGAAAGCCGAGAATTTATAGAGATTACGCCGTTATACGAAAAAAGATTGAACAAGGCAAGAACTGAATATACACCTTGGTATCATACATAATAATGTTAAGAGGAAATCATTTTGTATTCTAAAAGAAAAGACCTAACTGAAAATGCAAAAAGTTAAACCACTAAAAAAGTGAAACTAACATAAGAAATGACAGCTTATGTACAAACAGCTTTGCAAAAACATACATAATACAAACATAAGTTAAGTTACTGAACAACAAAATATACAAGTTGATATTTTACATGCAATCAAACACGTTTTAGCCGTGCAAACCCCAAATCTCAAAAGTTTAATAAATTATTCATGCTGCATAAAAATGAAACAACAAAAGACTTGGATGGTGAAAACGTAAAATGGCAGTTGGTTGAAACAATTGACATGCAAAAATGAATGGTTACATTTTAAAACACAGCTAAAGAAAACAAGATACAGTAAGAAAGACTGAATAGTAATACACGATAAGTTGGACAGGTTACGTTAAAAGATGTAGAAATGAAACTGTACAACATGCTCAAGCTGTCATCTTATACTAAAATCTTTTCCTTAAAAGTAAAAAAAACCCCGTCTTTCAACATGTGGGTGGATAGAATTTGGACTATTTCCGAAAGCTCAACTGATTCGTCGATGTCATCTTCCTCTGGCCAAATATACTTGTTTTCTTTTTTCGTAAGAAACTTAACGGTCACTTTTTTGCCGTCAATTCGTTTAATTTGGCCAGTAAAGTTGACTTTCGAAACGTCCACTTCATAGGGCACAACCACCCACGAATTCACGGTCAGTTCTTCCAAGTCCAAATCGGTAAGGTCCACAGGTTCCGAACAATCGTCATCAGACTCACTTCTGTACACTTTCTTCACTCGCTTAACTTCCTTCAGTCTCTTCTTCTCTTCTCTTTCAACTCTTCTTTTTTCATTTTCCCTTTCCTTTTCTTGCTTCTTTTCATCTCTATTTTTTACGAACTCTTTAAAATTGCAGCCAGATACAGTGGAGGGCATAACTTCACACGATTCTGTCTGTGCTTGGTCGCACGGGGAGGGGTTGGAAATATTAGGCACCTCTTAAAGGGTGAGGGAAGATTTGTTGGTGACACGAAGGTTGTGGTTTTCTCTTTGTATGGTGTTGTGGGAACGTCGGGACCAGGTTGGTGTGGCAATGTTGCTGTCGGAGAGGCGCTTGAAGGACCGGGGAGGGAAGGAGGAAAGGCGCTTGAAAGACCAGGGAGGGAAGGAGGAGAGGCGCTTGAAGGACCAGGGAGGGAAGGAGGAGAGGCACTTGAAGGACCAGGGAGGGAAGGAGGAGAGGCGCTTGAAGGACCGGGGAGGGAAGCAGGAGAGGCTCTTGAATGACCAGGGATAGAAGGAGGAGATTCTCTTGAAGGACCGGGGAGGGAAGGAGGAGAGACTCTTGAATGACCAGGGAGAGAAGGAGTAGATGCGTATTGAGTTGAGCCTGGTAGTGAAGATGAAGGCGTATGTTCAGATGAAGGGGAGATAATTCTTTCATCAGAAGCGTGCACTACAACGTCCAGTCCCACTCCATCTTCTAAATTCGCGAGAAATGAATCCGTCATCAGAATATTAGAAAATGATAGGTCTAGGTCAACAAAACCGCCATCTTCAGTCGACGATTCTGCGATGACCACGCCGGGAAGTTCTGTTGGAGCTTCTGGTTCGTCGGGATCGGAAGCGTCGTTGGAAAAACCTTCATTTTGCGATTCCGTGTTTTTATTGTTGTCGGACCTTAGCTTTCCTTCCCAAGCCTCTACATCTTCTTTCACTTGCTTCCACACCTCGTACAGACCTTCGTCCCTGAGAAGCACATCCCCTGCAGAGAAGCGTTGGAACCTATCTAATCCAATTTTACTCTCTAAGTAGGCCAGGTTGTTTCTAAGCCCATTTGGTCGGCTTTGAATGAGGTTTGAGCTTGGTTGCTTCTCGCCTTTCTGCTTTAACAGGACGTTAAAGTGGACGTTGTCTGGATTTAAAGTATACAGTCCTGTGGCATGGCAGCCACTTGAAATTGTGGACGTCTTCAGGCTACTGTCCATAACGTGTTTTAGTAGAGAGGCGAACTCATCTTTCCTCATCTTCCTCCCGATATTTTCGAACCTCCACTTGTCCACGCCTTTCTTCCAGGCTGCTTTCAAGGGCCGAAACACAGCAACGTCCATCGGTTGAATTAAATGAGTGGAGTTGGGTTACAATGCCAAAACCTCGATCTGATGCTGCGAGCAAAACTCCGAAAGACTGAGACTCAAATGAGAGCTGTGGCCGTCAATAAAGAGTATTACTGGGAAAGTGATGTTCTCCTTCACCAGCCACGGATAAAAGACATTGGTCACATACTCTCCAAGAACTCAAAATCTTTAATTGATCAGATTTATACCAATTGTACTGACGATTCTATTGATTGCGCTGTTGTAGTGTCAGCCCTCTCAGACCATCATGTCCAGATTGCGACAATCCATGGTCCTAGAATAATAAAATCCTTTGCAAAGTACAAATTTGGTAGAAGATTTGACCAATCAAGCAGAGTCTTATTTAGATATTTACTGGCTTCTGCAGATTGGGAGCAATTATACAACACCAAGGATTTAAACACCAAATTTACAATATTCAATGACCAACTATGCCATTTCCTTGACGTTGCTTTCCCAAATAAATTACAAAAAATTAATAAAATTCAGTCTAAGGGTAAAATCAAACTGGACAAGGAGACAATAAATATGAAAAACCAAATGCTTGATCTTTATGTAGAAACCAAGGACTTAGACTCTAACCACCACCTTCGTCAAAAATACTTGCAGATTAAACGCACTTACAGAAATAAAATATGGCAACAAAAATCAGATATGATTCATGATAGAATAAACCAATCAGATAATAGAAATAAAGCCATCTGGGATACTATTAAAGAAAATCTTCCAAACAAAAGTAGTAATGCAAAAGAAATCAATCTTTATAATGAAAAGGGGGAAATAATTAAAGACCCACAACAAGTTGCTAATGTCTTTAATAATTTTTTTACATCAGTTAGTATGCCATCAGATAAGAAAGGCAAGCCAAATCATATAAAACCTATTCCTGATTCCCTTTTTCTTAAGCCAACAAACAAGACCGAAGTAGAAAAGATCATAAAAGAGATGAAAAATAAACGGTCGGCTGGAACAGATGAATTGTCACCAAACCTGTTAAGAGAAGTTGCAGACCTCGTATCTAACCCTCTAGCTAACTTAATCAATGCCTCCTTTGAATGTGGCCAGTTCCCAGATGCCCTGAAAACGTCCATTATCAAGCCACTCCATAAAAAAGGAGATCACCACCTCTGCGACAACTACAGACCTATAGCCATAACATCATCTATATCTAAGGTATTTGAAAAGATAATACTACTAAGACTATTAGAATTTTTTACAAAAAATAATATTATTTCAGAGAAGCAATTTGGGTTCACAAAAAAGAACTGATTTGGGTTCACCACAGACGCAATGACTGACCTTATCTCAAATTTAGTAAATTCATTGGATGCAGGGGAACATACAATGGGCTTTTTTTCGATCTGAGCAAAGCCTTTGATATGGTGGATCACGCATTGCTTCTTGATAAGCTTTCTTGTCTTGGAGTGCGAGGGCTGGCACTGCAATGGTTTAAGTCATTCATTACAGGACGGAAGCAGTTTGTGATGATTCAGGCGGTGGATGACTTAGGATATCTGAATACCTACCACTCACCCCATTGCGAGTCTGCTCGTGGCGTGCCTCAGGGGTCAGTCCTCGGGCCGGTGTTGTTCCTTGTCTTTGTGAATGATCTTCCATCAATTGTAAATATTTGTCTGTTTGCTGATGACACGTCGCTCTCGGTTTCTGATCAAAATTTCGATGAACTCGAAATAAAGGCCTTTTTGCAAGCGAGCTCCATGATGCAGTGGTTCGAGGACAACTCATTGAGTCTAAATGCCAGAAAAACTGAATTTGTAAATTTTTCTATAAGTTCAGCTGGGAAAAACAAAAACAATTTCCTTTTGAATGATGTTGAGCTCGAGGCAACTGATCAGGTTAAGTTCTTGGGATTGGTGCTCGATAGAAACCTGCGCTTTCATTCCCATATTGACACTGTGTGTAGAAGGATTTCTTCGGGAATCTTTCTTCTCCGCCAACTTTCTAAGTTTGCAAAATGTGATGTTCTAATTACAGCATATTATGGAGTGATTTTCTCGCACCTGATATACGCAGTGCCGGTGTGGGGGTGTGAGTGTGGGAAAACGTCTTTCCTTTTCCGACTCCAGAAGAGGGCAGTCTTTGGTTTGAAAAAAAGAACATCTTGCAGGCAATACTTTATTTCATCACAAATTTTAACATTTCCCTCAATATACATTTTGGAAACTTTGATTCTCATTAAAAAAAACTTACACCAATACCAATCTTCACTTACACATTCCTATTGACTACGTAACAATTCTCATCTTAAATTACCATCTCATTCAACTACATTTTTCAAGAGACACTTTCATTACAATGGCATTAAACTTTTTAATCTCCTCCCTCCCTCCCTTCAGCTGGAGTCGGACTTGAACAGCTTTAAAAAGCAAATCAAAAAAATACTCTTGGCCAAGGGCTACTACAGTGTTCGAGATTGTGTCGCTGATGGGTTTAGTTAGTTAGTTTTTTTTTTTGTTGTAAGAAGTAATTGATATTGTTTTAATGAAGCAACATTGTCTATTGTTTATTTTAATTTTAGTTCCATTATTTGACATGACCAATGCAAATTTTGTATCTGTTATTTTGGTTCAATAAATGAGTTATGAGTTATGAGTTATTCGAAAAAGGTGACCGAGGTCATCCACCCAGACTCACTTTTCGAGATGGCCCAATCATCGGGGAACGACTAGCGCGATGGCTGCTGGGATCCTTTCGTAGGCAAACAGCACCATGGTAGGGACCAACTGCCCAGCGGCATTGCCATTGACGAGGACCGTGACACACTCTTTCTCGTCATTCCCAGCTAGGGAATATACAGTCTTTGCCCCCTTTTTCGCCAAACACACCTAAAAGCAACAAGACATTCTTTTTCGTCATTGTTGAATGATTTCGTCAATGATGAAATACACACTAAGTATATCAAAGAATGACTTGTTCACTTTTGAGGTTATGTTGTCACTGAGGAGACAGACGAAGACACGACATAATTGGGGCGAACAGTTCGTAGGCCTGACAGCAGTTGGTACGCCAGTATTGCAAATACCAAAAGTTAAATTTACAAAATGAATACTACCAACCTAACATGAGGAATAATCTTAGATTAACCATGTAGGAGTATGCTTAGTCTATGGAATAATGTTCTTTTACAGTGACATTTTTAAGTCTTATTATGTCTTAATTGTTAGTCTCACTAGAGAATTATATTTTATCAGTAAATGCTTGGAATTTTGTGTAGTATGTTTACGTTATACATATATGCAATGATGAGGTAACATTTTTTTATTGAACATAAATATTTCGGGGGGGATATATCCCCAATATCCCCATCCTGGGTTCGCCCCTGAGCTGGATAAACTGGTTGATAGACATTTAGAACCGCTTCGGTTTCAGCAGAGGTACCGTTCAACATCATTTCTGCATTTGGATCTATTGTAAAAATAACATAACCTGTTACTACATCATCTGCACTGTTCTCTGAGTCAATAATGTTCAAGCTGGTGTTGGTACTTTGAAAATAATCATCTTGAAACTCATTTTCTGGCAAATTAGCATTGATTTCCTCAGCTAGACTTTCTTGGAGCTCATTGAACACATGATTTAAATTATCACTTTCGTCAAAGTCATCTTGTAAATTCTTGTTACCATTTAAGTCTTTAATAACAATTTGGTCCTCACTTTGCACTACTTGTTGAATATTACTGTCTTCTAGAAGCTGAACTTCATTCAACCACTTTTTCCAAACGGAAAACAATGCCAAGTCGGTTATGTCTCCTTTCCATTCTCCATCTGTAGCTTTAAACATCTCCAACTTAACTTTTTCAATGAAGTTTTCAAAACAGTTGAATGCAGCTTTCAAATTTAGATTGTCTGGGAACAGCTGTCTTTGAGTTAACATAAGAGGCTCTTGTGATTCTTCCATACCAACTTCAGATTGAGGAATTTTAGTATAGTCTACTGCTGAAGGATTCCATGGGAAAAGGCCACATTTACGGAAGGCATTTTGTACCACCTCGGGAGTGACACGACTTTCGATTGCATTTTTCAGAAGAGGAGCAAAATGCTTTTTCTTCAGATCAGGGTTGTTGAAGTTCTGGTTTCGCCAATCTTTCACATTGTCTTTCCAACCTGCTTTCAGAGTCCGGAAAACTTGAAAACCTTCTTTTGCATTGAGAAGAATACGGAATATTACAAACAAACCGATAACAATAACAGAATATCACACACTTTTTGCAGCTCACATAAATTATGGAATAATAGCCTGGGACTCCTTGAAACAATAAAATTTATAAAAAACAAACCAAATACTTTTAGACACGAGTGCCACAAATATAATCTAAGAAACAAATCAAACCTAAACCTAGAACAACATAGGCTCCAAAAAACTAGCTCGACCCCACATTTCATGGGAACTAGGCTTTTTAAATCTTCTACCAAACAATCTAAAATCAATAACTGACACTAAAAGTTTTATCAAATCAGAAAAAAAGTCTTCAAAAAATGAATGAATAAAATGAATTTTATAATGACCATAACTTCCTAAATAGGCCTAAATAAAATGCTCACAGTAGGGTAGTAGCATGAAGAAAGAAAATTCTGACGATTCCCTGATCTTGATGACCGTGGAGAAGACAAAGTGAACTATGAACTATGTAAGAGAAAGCGAATGATTATGTAAGAAAACTAACCACTCTGAAAATAATTGCTTTTTCCGTAATAAATCTAAATTTAAACCTAAAGATGGCTGTAAAACATCTTTTCTGAATCATGTAAATCTGCCAACAAACAAGTCTACACAACTAGGCGATTGTGTTATGCGATAGCGTCAATACCAAATCTTTCATTATTGATAGTGGCTGTACCCCTAATCACATGACAAACGATATTTTCATCTTAAAAATGTAAAATAATGTACTAAAAGTACCTATTTCTGTTGCTAAGAAAAATCAAAGCATTCAGCAAATCGCTGTAGGAAATGTTGACTCTGACCAATGTACACTAAAAATGTTTCTTACAGAGTTGAGTAGTAACCTAATGTGTGTCAATGCGATTGCCGAAAACGATGGCGAAGTATTATTCACGAAAAACAAGGTACAAGTTCTCAAAGATTAGTCTATAATTTCAAAGGGTGTAAAAATATATGTGGTTTGCCTAGTTCAGTTAATAAAAAGTGTAAATGAAGTCGCTGCTGTAGGCCTTAGGCAAATTTGATCAAAATGAATTGAGGCCTAAACCTTTTGACACAGAAAGTGTAAAACCTATCCCAAAACAAACCACTGTAATTCTAAAGTCAAACACTAACCCTACTACACAGAATGAAGTTGTTTTAGAATGGCGTAGAAAGTTAGGTCATATCAGTTTTCCGTATATGAAAAAGTTTACAAACATTCGTAATGGCATTTCAACTGATGTTTCCATCTGATGTGTGAAGATGAATTTTGTGACATTTGTATTAAATCTGAGCAAGAAAGGAATACTTGCAATACATCTAGAGAAAAAGCATCTAGACCTCTAAAACTGAAACATTCTGAGCTTAGTGGTCCAATTAAACCCTTGACCAAACTAAATATTTATATATTAATAATTATATAATGCTAAACAACGTAAAAGGGGTATTAGCATTGTTTAAATGGAGAAAAGAGGTCATGCATTTAGAAAAGTAGACATTTATCTGTTATTATTAATTAATTCTTAACAAATTAGGTATCATTGAAAACTACATAACATTTACTAACGTTTTTGTCTTTTGCAATTTCTTCGTTAAGTTAATGGTTTTTGTGATATTTGGCATCAACTATTTTAAATGGCAGCCATTTTAAAACGGTAACTGATTTTTTAGTATAACTTTAAACAAAGATAGGTCTTAACAAGATAGAAATTTATGCAAAATCTCTGCAGTGTCTATCTGCAAGTGTCGTCAGGGCTGTGAACCTAAAAAAAATCCAGAGATAAACAAGGGCGGAAAGTGCCACAAAGTGTTCAAAAAAAGTCCGAAGGCCTAAATGGTATTTTCCTGTGTAAAAAGTGTGGGTAGGCCTATACACATCAACCTAGGATATGTCCAGCCAATAACACGGTATGTGTCAGTTGTAAACAAAAGAATGATATTGCAAAATGTTGTCCTTCTAAAGAATAGTTCTAGGCCAAAACAAATTAGAAGGCCCAATGCTCATGATATTGCACAGGCTTACCCACATAATGTAGTTGAGTCAGATGAGTTAGGCTATAACTAGGGGAGAGTCGGGCACTAGTGGACAGGGGCAGGAATGGACAGTTTGAATTTTCCGCTTTTTTACAGGCCAATGAGGTTCAAATTTCAGTTACTGGTTTGTTTTTGGTTAGTTCTAGCAGTAACAACGTTGTAGCTGAGTTGGATGAATTATGTTTAAGGTGAGTACTATTTTCATGTTTTATATAGTAAAAAGTAAAATTTTCTTTTTTCATGTCATCCTGCTTTTATGCACTATGATCATAAAAGTATTTGCACACTATTATAATGTTGGTTTGGATAGAATGTTTTCTTGGCTTCAATTTGAATACTTTCAAGGTCAGTTTGCACTAACCTATGAGCAGTTGTTTAACAAACTAATGGCCACCATCATTTGTGGCACAAATAAATATTTGTCCACTTGTGCCCCAGTTTGTCCACATGTGCCCCAACAATTTTATAAATTATAGTTTAGAAGTAAATAAATGTTTTTAAATTAAAAAATTAAATCAACAACATCTTGTACAGCAGTAAAACTATTAGGATATTTCAATTTAAATTTTAGCTTTTTTGTGGTTATATATCTAAGGCCTAACTATGTTTTAGCATGATTTTAAATTTAAATTGTTGGAACTGGTATTTTGGTTATTACAAAACCAAGACTTCAAAATAAGTCTATCTCAATATGAAAATATTATTATTATTTTTTTTTTTTGCAGATGATAAACTATCAGCGTAAAACGGCCCGTGCCTTAATATCAGAAGAGGCTGTGAAAAGTGCATTGGAAGACATTCTAAATGGGAATCGTTCCATTCGTGAGGCGGCTGCGTTTCATGGACTGAAAAATCCATGTTACACAAACGTTTAAAAACTCTCCCAAAGGAAACTGTTGAGATTGATATCCCGATTTTTGAGGATGCCTCAAAGTATAGTGAGTATAGTTATACTGTAGTGAGTCGGTGGCTCAGTCGGTAGCGTCGCGGACTTCGGGCCCAAGGCAGCGATGTCGTGGGTTCGGATCCTGGTCACTGCCGATAACATTTTATCAGTACAGTTCACCTTTGTACTGTACCGGCTAACTCCTTGCTTTGCTGTAAACGATCCACGCACGGGCGCTTAGTCTATGTGGACGGGCAAATGCAAGGTTAAAAGAGGCCGCCAACCTCTTAAAAAAAAAAAATAGTACGAGGCATGTATTTACTGTCGAACAAGAATCGCTCCTATGTGAATATCTTGTATATCCTTACATATCCTATGTGGCTGATAAATTTTTGTATAACAACTTGCGCAAAAGGTACAAACATGAAATCAAGAATGCCAAATTGAATTATAATGTCAAGGTAATTGAAAATAGTAGTAATAAATGTAGGGGTGCATGGAAAGTAACTAAAAATTTCCAGGATAGTGTAACAAACAACAGTGTGCCTATCAAACCAGATAGCCTTAATAGTTCTTTTGTTGAATCTGTTAATAATATAAGATCCTCAATCAATAAGTCTAATTATTCATCTCAGGATTATTTATTAAGGATGCCATAGTCAACACTTTCATTTTTTACAGCCTGTAGAGACAAAAGAAGTTGAAAAAGGGATAGCAGGATTAAGTAATTCTAAAGCACTAGATTATTATGACATGTCAAATTATATAATAAAGAGTGTGGGTTGTGTTATATCTAGTCCAATGGCCACTGCCATTAACCTTTGCTTTACGGAAGTTATTTTTCCAGGCATTTTGAAAATCTCAAAGTCACCCCAGTCTTTAAACGGGGAGATAAGTATGATCCTTCTAACTATAGGCCTGTATTTGGTGCCCATCTTGTCTAAGGTTTTAGAGAGTGTTATTTTTCGGCAAATTAACAGACACTTTGAATCTTTGAGTTTATTTACAGATTCACAGTATGGTTTTAGAAAATCACAAAGTACAGCTGATGCAGAAAAGAGGCCTAGTTGAAAAGTTTTTTGAGAACTAGGGCTTTGCTTGGGCCACTTTTTGTGACCTAAGCAAGGCCTTTGATTGTGTAGATCATGGCCTACTCTTGGGACACTATGGCGTAGATGGGGTGG
This sequence comes from Macrosteles quadrilineatus, assembly GCF_028750875.1. Taxonomy (NCBI): domain Eukaryota; kingdom Metazoa; phylum Arthropoda; class Insecta; order Hemiptera; family Cicadellidae; genus Macrosteles; species Macrosteles quadrilineatus. Next base: position 85,652,716 of record NW_026542595.1, read on the forward strand.
CTCTAAGCCTTCTCAGTTCATACCTCTCAAATAGGAGGCAAGTGGTCTGTGTGGAGAATGAGCGATCTGCTACACTTGGGGTGGTATGTGGGGTTCCCCTAGGGTCCATTTTGGGACCATTTCTTTTTTTAGAGACCATTAATGATCTGCCCAGTAATGTCCTTTGTAGTACCAGTTGTGGTACAGTTACATTCTTGTTTTGTAGATTAAATGTATAAAATTAAATATCTGTTGTTAAGAAGAAAATTGACAATGCTAAAAAGGCTGGTACTGGTGGGGGCGAAGACAAAGTATTGACTGTTGTCGACGAGGAAGTGATTTTAACACTAGGAAAGGATTCAACATCTATTGCTGGTTTAGATGTTCCTGAATCTATGGAAATTAATTTACCCGAGCCACCATTTGATTTGAATTTTGACCATTTGAATTTTGATCAGTCACCATCAGCAATAAATTATGAGGAAACACCTGTGATTGCACATTTTGATGAAGATGTAAGTAGGTACAGAAATAGATCCACCTACAAAAATCCTTCCTAACTAAAATCCTAAGCCAAGTTCCTCAAATTCACATGAGAGTAATAATAAACTGGTCAAAAAATACACAGGTAAATTTGATATTGTATCTTAATATAACCATTATTGTAATCACTCATGTATACTGCATTACACAGCTACACTGATTAATTTTCAAGTTTAAAACAGTTCACATTCTTTGTTATGTCAGCCATGCTTTTAAATGTAATTCTCTTATTTTCACCAGAATTTCATTTATAATTGCAATAGCTTAGTCACTTGTATTTTTAAAATATTTGTATGACGTTTATATATACCTACTTTATTTCACATACAAATAATAACTCTCCATTAAAAGAAATTTTTTTTGTATTTCAGTAAGTCGCTTATACCCATGGTAAAAATAAATCAACTATTCATATATGTGTACTTAAATAATGAAATTACATTATTGACATTAATGAGTATTCAAAAATATATGTTTACATAGAAATCAAATTTTGGGGATGAAAAGGAAAACTTCAAATAGAATTACTAAAAATCCAGATCTACAAGACTAAGTTAGAATAAAAAACTGGAGTTAGAGTTGGGCCAACTATCAAGTGAATTTGCAATTGATATTAATAATGAAGGAATGAATTTGATTTTGTATGAACAATGAGAAACCAAGCAATGTCACAAATGCATTAATTTACTTTATTTCTTCTTTAAATGAAATTTTTATAAGGAAAAGTATTAGATTATTTGAGTATTGACAAAATATAAGTGTTATTAAAATACAATAACAATAATAATGCTTAATGTTAATAATGCTTAAGGTTATTTTCAACAGTTTAATAGAGTACATACCCATAACATAAACGAATTGGCTGTGTGACTTTAATTTTAAATATTAATTTATAATACAAATATATTTACATGAAACAAATTAGTTTTGAGGCTATAATTTTTATCTGCAATTATAATAAACACACATTTCATTAATCATACAACATATGATTTTTTCCGTAAATAGAACAAGAAAACCTTTATAATAAATTATTCTGATTGTTACACATCATGATTAATCATGAAACATACACAAAACGAAGAAAACATCTATAACAATTAAACTTAAAGCTAACTACAAAGAAATATTAATGACATTTTAAAATTGAGAAGTTTTTAATACAAAAATTCCACAACACTAACATTAACAAATAAAATATGTTTATTCGGCAAATTTTGTTTGCATTATTTGTTTATTCATCTCAATCGTTAGTTGGGTTAGATAAACAGATAGTAGGTAGAAGATGAGTAAAAATTGTGTTTGCCGTTGGTAGCCAAATAAATAAGCTATAAACATATTTTGTACTTTAAATATTTATACAAACCATCAATAAAAACTTAAACTATATAGAATTGTTGGTTCTTCCTTGCCCTGGTTCAAATGCTATCTTCAGGGACGTTATCAACGAGTTGTAATCAAAGATAAATCTAACATTAAAAATTTCTCAAACTGGTGTCCGGTTCTTCATGGCGTTCCTCAAGGGTCTAAAGTTGGACCTCTTCTTTTTATTCTCTACATAAATGATCTAGCTGCCACATTGGATTCCAGAATCATACAATTTGCCGATGACACTACTGTGTTGGTCAAAGCTCCATCTGTTGCCCTAGCGTCTATCAAAGCATCGGAAAATTTGAACAAAATAGAACTTTGGTCAACAAAACAAATGGTCTTCATCTCAACTGTTCAAAAACTTCATTTTCACAATCCACAGTTAAATACAGAAAAGGTAACAATCAGCTTGGATTCTGGGGAACAAATCAAGGCTTCAGAAAACATAAAATTTCTGGATTTGTATATGAATGAACATTTAAAATGGACAGAACATCAATTTCAGGTGACTAAATCGTTAGCCAAAGCTTTGTTTAGATTAAGGGTCATCTTCAAAACAACGGGACTAAATGCTGCTTTGACTGTTTACCATTCCTATTTTATGTCCAGGGCTTGCTATGGCATTATTTCTTGGGACAGCTCTCCGATCATAAATGGGTTTTTATTCTTCAAAAAAGGCCATAAGAGTTTTAACTGACACTGCACCTCGTACTTGTTGTCGTCCTCTGTTTGTAAATTTAAAACTATTAACATTTCATGCTGTGTATATATATCAACTATGTATATTTGTTAAAAAACACTTGACCTCATTCTCATCAAAAAATCACCAACATCCATATAACACTCGACATAGAAACACTCTTTAGATCCCTATCCATAGAACAGTTATTTATGAGAAAGCTCCTTTGTATATGGGTGGGAAGCTATTCAACCACCTCCCTAACCAAATCAAATTGACAGAAAAGATGGATATTAAAAAAAAAATACTTAGGGAACATTTGGAACTACTTTGTCCTTGTTCAGTTGATGAATTTGTTTTAACTAACGTCACTCTTTTTGTTATATTTTAATCTTCTGGCCTTATTTTTTAATATATTACCAACTACAATGAAATAAAATGTATAATATCATGTATTTTGCTGTGAAAACCTGACGTGTCATATGTTTACTGGTGATGTATCACAATTATGTAAATTCTATGTGACAAATAAACATTTCATTTCATTTTTCATTTCATTTCAAGGTCCTTAATATGTTTGTCACAAAACTGAAATATCATAATGAAATTATATCTCGTTGTCATACAGTTAATTTTTTTATGTTTTTAGTTGCAAAACTTTTTTAGGGCTGAATGAACTGAAATTAGTTTAATCGTTTAATACGGTAATCCTTATAACGATGTTGCAAGTAAATAAAGGCTATAGATATTATAATGTGTTACAAAATATCAAACTATGGATTATCGTGATATGGATTTTAAAGATCATTAACAAAAATTACAACATATACGTCATATGTTATCTTTATCAACTCTACTGGAATAATATTTTATGTAGAGAAGTGGAATAAAGACAACAGGAAGTAACGCGAAACGTTGAGGTAATATTAGACATTTATTGAAAAGCCAATGGGTGACAGCGATAGCCACGTCCAAGGTCACATATGCCGAGACAGGGGGATGGCAGGACGGGGATTGAGTGGGAATTATGATGATCCTTTATTTCACAGTTGATTCAAACTGGATAAACTCATCCCGTGCACCATACGCTATCATCATTTTCCTTCAAGTGTTTAGCTACTATTGACAAAAAAGAACAGTTAAGATTTTTTAATTCAATTTAAATATAAGTACTAGACAATCAAGTTTAACAATTTCCCTATTCCTTAGTCACCCAACCTGTATAAACAGCCTCAGTATCAAAGGTCAACCCCAACGTTATCTCTGAAGCTAGTTCCGTGTTAGCCACTGAAGAAGACACATGGGGTACCCCACTACACTACAAGTTCAGTAAGCAAATTTACTCTTGCAAAAGGTATTTTTACTTTCACTTTAATTTTTTGGGCTGTTCCCATTATTATATCCAACATTTGGTCCTTCGAACCCTGATAATCAATCCAGTACCTAACTTAAATATTTCCAATTTAATTTTTAACCCACCATCAAGTCACATCAAGAAATAAAATTACAACAGTTAATAAATTCCAAGAAAATCTATTTTAATAACTAAAGTAACACATATTTCAATTCCAAAATTAATTTGGTAATTTTATTCAAGACATTAACCTCAAGAAGTATTTTAAATTATATTTTTATGACTTTTCAATTCAGGAAAAGAATGATTGTTTTCATGTAATTTCATGCAAGCCAAGTCACATTCAAGCATTTCAAGTTAGTTCAAGTGATGTGGACAGGACCATTGGACCTTTCAATTCCTTCAATTCCACTGTCTCAAGAGTATTTCAATTAATTCTTTCAAGTCCACTGTTCCACCAACAACCTATTTTACTTTGTCCCTCGACAGGGAATTTTTGTGCTAGAAGAGGGTAATTTTTCTTATTACCCAGAAGAGTAGCAGGGAAATTTTTGTTCAAGAAGAGGGTAATTTTTCTATTACTTCTACATCAAGAGGGTAAAGAGAGTCAAAGCCTGCATCACTGCTGGTACACCTGATTTCCCAGAGTTACTTTAACTTATTTGGTTTTATTCAATGTTGACAACCATTCTCTCCAATTTCCATTTACATTGAGGTTATGTTATGACTGTATTCTGAATAATACAAGAAGATTGAAGAATTTATTGAACATGTTACTGGTGTGTATTCCTTTTATTATTATTTCTACTTAATGCTGAAAGTAGACTTCTATCATTACAATGAATATTGAATCATTTCATGTTTGTTATGAAGTAGGCCTACATGACCAACTTTGTTATTATTTACTTCACTAGGCCTGACATTATTATAAACTATTTGATTTGATTTATGCGTAACCTATCAAAATGACTGAAAAGCTCAAGAAGGAAATTGAACTTCTTAAATTTAAGAGGGATTCATTTGTACAGAAAATTGATTTACTTCAAAAAAAGGGTTTAGGTTTATCTGTAGACCATAGTCCAGATGAGCTCTCCGAGTTCAAGGTTCGCTGTGAGCGGCTACCTGCCCATTATGAAAGCTTTGTAAGATATCAAAACGATATGGCTAAATGTTTTATTCAGTTAAAAGAGCCTGAGGAATTGAAATCATTACAAATTGTGACCAATGAAGTAGATGATAACTATTACAGTATACTAGCCATTAGAAATAAATTATTTTCTAAAGATCAGTTGTCTGATGCTTCACAAATAGAAAAATCTAGTTCGACTTCTAATGTAAAACTTCCTAGAATTAACTTGCCTATTTTTGATGGCACTATGAAAGAGTGGCCCCACTTTAAGGAAATGTTTATAGCCCTAGTGTACTCAGACGATTCACTTACACCAATTCAAAAGTTTCACTATTTGATTTCTTGTACGAAAAATGAAGCAAATGTACTTGTAAGATCACTGCCTATGTGTTCAGATAATTTTGACTTAGTCTGGACCCAACTTAATGACAGGTATGATAATAAACGTCTACTCGCTTGTCAATACATTGAAGAAATCTTATGTTTACAATCAGTGACTTATGAAAATCCCAAGTTGCTGAGAAATATGTTAGACTTAATTACAGAAAACACCATGGCTCTTAAAGCAATTAGTTCACTTCCGAATCTAGAAGATTTCATTATCTTACATATTTCATTGAAAAAGTTAGATAAGCACACTCGCCAACTTTTTGAAAGAAAATTCTCAGACAAAGAGTTCCCTACCTTAGATGATTTCTTGAAGTTTCTCAAGGATCACTGCAAGTCTCTTGATGCAGCTCAGGGCTCGTCTCCTGCTTCAACTCACACCACTTCCCGGCAAACCGACTTGCGTTCGACTTCCACCAGTAAGCCTAACAAGTATTCCAAGTCAGACAAGTCTGTACAAAGAACTTTTCTCGCCAAAACTCAGGTTCCAACTTGCTTATTTTGCACTCAGGCCCATAACCTGTATTCTTGTCCTGAATATCTTAACTTGACTCCTGGTGCCAGACGTGATTTCATCCGAAGTAAACAATGTTGCTTTAACTGTTTAAATGCGACACATATGCTGAATAAATGTAATTCAATTCATTTATGTAGAAAATGTGGCAAAAAACATCACACTTCCCTGCATGAAGATAATTTCCTCAAGACTAATTCAACTTTTGACCAAAATAAATCTCCAAGGCCTAACTTAGACTCAACGTTACAGCCTGAAACCCACAAGGAAACATCAGTTTCTCAAGTCAGCTTTGTTCATCAGACAAATGCTCCTACACCCTGTGTAACTACTCTTCTTGGCACTGCCCTTATTCAGCTTAGAGACTCTACCAACAACTTTCAGACTTTTAGAGCACTAATTGATCCTGGATCCATGAGTTGTTTTATCACTGATCACTGTGTGAAAAAACTTGGGCTTCCTCGTTCAAAATTAGAACAACATGTCTTAGGTATTTCACAAACTGCTGTCACTTCGACCAAAGGCAAAGTGTCGTGTATACTGAAGCCTACCAAAGCTCATACTCCTCTAATTCCAACTACTGCTATTGTCTTGAACAAGATTACTTCTCCTTTACCGTCTGTACGGTTAACCAAGGACATTATCAATCATTTTAAGGATTGGAATTTAGCCGACCCACATTTTTATGAGCCTTCACCGGTTGACTTCCTCATTGGAGCTGATTTATTTCCCTTGATTTGTGACGGTGGGCGGTCAAATAGCCCTCCTGGATTCCCTACTCCATTCAAAACCATTTATGGATGGACCTTAATTGGTAGAACCTGTCTGTCTTATTTTGAAAACCAACCAACGTGCTCTTCTATCTGCACTAACTTGTCCATTACTGAGTCCTCACTTGAGAAACATCTCAAACTATTTTGGGAACTTGAAGATTTACCACAATCTAAGCCAATAAGTCCTGAAGATCAAGCATGTGAGAGAATATTCGTTAAAACACATTCCAGGGATCCTTCTGGAAGATATATTGTTCGACTTCCGTTCTGTGAAAATCCAGTTGACTTAGGAAACACTTTCCACCATGCAGAACGTAACTTTCACGCTCTTGAGCGACGTTTCCAGAGTGATTTCAACTTCAAATCGGCCTATGTAAATTTCATGAAGGAATAGGGGATCCTTCTGGAAGATATATTGTTCGACTTCCGTTCTGTGAAAATCCAGTTGACTTAGGAAACACTTTCCACCATGCAGAACGTAACTTTCACGCTCTTGAGCGACGTTTCCAGAGTGATTTCAACTTCAAATCGGCCTATGTAAATTTCATGAAGGAATATGAGGATTTAGGCCATATGACTCAGCTTCATTCTTCAACTTCGACTACTTCAACCTACGTTATTCCGCATCATGGAGTTTTTAAGAACTCAGAACAAAATCCTAAATTGAGAGTTGTATTCAACGCCTCGGCCCGCAGTTCAAATGGATTTTCTCTCAATGACAAGCTATTAACGGGCAAGAAACTACAAAATGATGTTTCTGAAATCTTGACCCGCTTTCGCCTTCACCCTTTTGTTATCTCATCAGACATCTGTAAGATGTATCGTCAGATATTGATCCATCCTGAAGATAGGATTTTCCAAACCATTCTTTGGAGAGAAAACCAAAACTCACCGCTTGCTACTTATGCATCGAATACTGTCACCTATGGGGTTAGTTCATCACCATTTCTGGCCATTAGAACGCTACATCAACTTGTAGCTGATGAAGGTGCCGATTTCCCACTCGCTAGCAAGGCTATTTTGAATGACATGTTCGTTGATGATTGTCTCACTGGTAGCGATTCCCTAGATGAAGCTTTCAAACTCAAATCTGAATTGATTGAGCTCTTAAAGCGTGGTGGTTTTGAACTAAGTAAATGGGCCAGTAATTCTCGTGAACTTTTAGAGGATATTGTAAGCAAGTCTCAAGATATTTTATTCTCTGAAGATAAGGACCACAATCAGTTCATTAAGGTACTTGGTTTAAAGTGGAACCAAAACACCGATGAGTTTACTTATGAAGTTCCTATTCAGAAAACTTTACCAACCAAACGAGGAATTTTGTCTATGATTTCCCGTATTTTTGACCCTTTGGGCTTAGTCACCCCTGTCGTACTCTGGGCCAAGTGTATGATGCAACAAATATGGTTTCTTGGTTTGGATTGGGATGAGATTCTTCCCGATGATTTATTCACTCAGTCAAAAAACTTCTTTCATGACTTGCCGCTTCTAAGTAAATTACGAATTCCAAGGAACGTTTTGCCTCAAAATTCTACTGGTGCGCAACTCCATGGATTTTCGGACGCTTCGGAATTTGGTTATGGATGTTCGGTTTATCTCAGAGTTGTCACCTCTGATGGCTCTGTTATGACCAATCTGCTAATGGCGAAGTCAAAAGTTGCTCCCCTCAAGAAAATAAGTATTCCTAAACTCGAACTTTGTGGTGCACTTCTGCTAAGTAAAGCAATGTCATTTTGCAAAATTATTATTTCATGCAAGTATGAAAATATTCCCCTCTACGCTTGGACCGATTCAATGGTGGTCTTACACTGGATTCATACCTCTCCGCATCTCCTAAAAACTTTTGTTGCTAACCGCATAGCTGAACTTCAACACCTCATTGAACCGTCCTGCTGGTCGCACACTCCGACTACAAGTAATCCCGCTGATGTAGCTTCTCGAGGCCTGCTCCCTCATCAACTACTAGACTGCTCGCTTTGGTGGTATGGTCCTACCTGGCTTAGCGAAGACCAACAATCTTGGCCACCCATTACCCTGGTGCAGAAAACTAACATCCCTGAGGAGGGTTTAAATGAATTTCGCCCCGCCTCAAAAATAGTTACTGCTTCAGTTGGCATCCCTCAACCAACGCCATTGTACTCAACTTTGGAAGACTTTTCTAATCTAACTAAACTCCAAAATTGTTTTGGTTGGATTTTGAGATTTATTCGTAACTGCCGCAAGGTAGAACCTTTAACTAAAACAAAGTACCTGACAGCGACTGAACGGAATACTTCTCTTGGTACTTTAGTGAAGCTTACTCAGCAAAAATTCTTCCAAGAACACTTCGATTGTATTCTGAAACAGAAGACTTGTACTCCTGCAGTGCAACGACTGGACCCCTTCATCGATTCATCTGGTATTCTACGTGTCGGCGGACGTCTAGAGAAAGCCCAGCTTCCTTACAACGCAAAACATCCTATGCTTTTGCCGAAGAATTCACATCTAACTTATCTGCTTATTGATCATTACCATTTGAATTATTTACATGTCGGCCCTAGAACTCTACAATCACTGCTATGCAGACAATTTTGGATAATATCTGCCCGCACTGTCATTCGACATAGATTAGCCAAATGTGTTACTTGCGCAAGATGTAAAGGTAAAACTCCACAACCTTTTATGGGTAACTTACCTGAAGAGAGAATAGTTTCCACTCGACCTTTTCTTAAAGTCGGTGTTGATTTTGGCGGTCCTTATTCGACCAAGTCTGATAAGTTGAGGAAGCCACAACTTCTTAAAAGTTACATTTGTCTGTTCGTTTGTATGGCAACCAAGGCTGTGCACTTGGAAATGGTGTCATCCCTTTCTACTGAAGCATTTCTTGCCGCTTTCAAGCGATTCATTTTTCGAAGAGGTTTATGTAGTGACATTTTCTCTGACCAAGGAACAAATTTTGTTGGAGCGAATCGAGAACTTACGGAGCTGTATCAATTCTTCTCTCAACAATTTGATTCAATTCTTCCCAAACTATCAAATCAAGGAATCACATGGCATTTTATACCCCCTTCCTCACCTCATTTTGGCGGATTATGGGAATCTGGCATTAAATCAACAAAACACCACATAAAACGAGTTCTAGGCAGTCAAATTTTAAACTTTGAAGAATTCTCCACACTTTTGACTCAGATTGAGGCTATTCTCAACTCACGACCCCTCTGTAGTCTATCGTCTGACCCTAATGAGTTCGAACCGCTGACTCCTGGTCACTTTTTAATTGGCCAACCCTTAGTTGCTTTACCACAAGCAGACTTCACTTCAACACCTATGAATCGACTGTCACGGTGGCAACTAATTCAACAAACTCTACAGCACTTCTGGAATCGTTGGAATCTAGAATACTTACACCAACTACAACAACGACAAAAATGGTTCGTCCAAAATCCTAACCTGAAGATTGGCGAACTAGTTTTAATAAAGGATTCAAACTTGCCACCTGCATCATGGTTAACTGCCAGAATTATTGAAACTCATCCTGGCGAAGACGGTATTGTCCGTGTTGTGAGCGTCAAAACTTCAAATGGAGTTTTCAAGAGGTCAGTCTCAAAGCTCTGTCCTCTCCCCATGGAGTAAGAAGAAGTATATTTACATACTCCATAGAAGATTTTTTAGTTTTTTTGAACAAGGTGTTTGCTTTTGTTTTTCAATTTTGTGTAAAAAAAAAGTTTTTAAATTTTTTTTGGTGGGCGGTATAGACAATCAAGTTTAACAATTTCCCTATTCCTTAGTCACCCAACCTGTATAAACAGCCTCAGTATCAAAGGTCAACCCCAACGTTATCTCTGAAGCTAGTTCCGTGTTAGCCACTGAAGAAGACACATGGGGTACCCCACTACACTACAAGTTCAGTAAGCAAATTTACTCTTGCAAAAGGTATTTATTACTTTCACTTTAATTTTTTGGGCTGTTCCCATTATTATATCCAACAGTACAAATAAATTAGGTTAACATGGGAAACTCCAGAGTCACTGGGCCGAAGGCCTTTTAACGAATCTGCACCAAACTTTACACAAACCATCCTTGAATAGTTCTTAATAATGCCTGAAAGTTTCATTAGAATCTGTCAAGCTATTTCGGTGTCCATAGGGTATATACATACATACTTCCGCTTTAGATATAGATATACCTATATATAAATCTACACTATGTATACATATATATAATTCCATATAAATATACAGTATACAAATTTGAACGAATAGTGTTTTTGGCCTCTAGGGACATAAAAATAAAAATAAATCTGTCCTGGGCCTAGATCTTACCGTGAGCTACTTCCCTAAGGGAAATTTGCTATAACGGATGTTTTTGCTGCAATATGACGAACAATCCATTTTTATTAACAATATGGATTTTTATAAAAACAATAAGTAAATAAGATTAATTTTACCAAACGTTACTTGGAATTTGTTATGATCAAAATCAAAAGAATGTAAAAATAAGGTTTACATTAATTTGAAAACGATGTTTTAAGTTCAGGACACAATAGCCTAATTAAATTATATGTTACATTATTATTAACAGTAATTTTTAAACACTAAAAACAAACATAGAGGACCGCTCATGCCCTTGACAAATAAATTTCAACACCTTTGCACGAACACAAATCAATATCAACATTTGAAAAGGAATAAAAAATACAATTTATAAACAAAACCTACCACGGCATATTCTTGAACAAGTATGCCTACGATAAGCATGATTGCTATTATTAAATTAAACCTACAAATGCTATGACGTAGTGCATACCTGCTTTTCTAGATAAAACAATTAATTGTCCATGACTCATCCGAACTATAGCGTGACTCTTATAGAAAAGTGGATAAACTAGATACGTAAGCGTATCTAGCTTACGTTAGCTCACCCATTTAAATCAATCTTCAAACTGTGCTGTCTTTTTCCACAGAGGGTCTAGAACACATTGAGCATGCATATGTTCAGCAACTAGCGACTGGTTCTGGATTCTATATCTGGCCAGATCTGGTTTTAAGAGTTAATCTGGCCAGATGTGGGTGCCAGATCTGGGATGACATCAAAAACACTCCAACGTGATTTTGGAAATACACGTTCCAGATCTGGCATCTGGTCATATCTGAGATCCAGATCTGAAATTAGTCCAGATATGGCACCAAGGTATGGCCAGATCTGAGACATACTTTTAAATAATATTAGTCGCACACACCAGAAACAGTAACACTTCTGATTTTATTTGTTAAATTAATTTATTTATTTGCGAATGAGAATTAAAGTGACAATGCTATGAAAAACATTTAAATATTGCAACTAAACAAACAGTGCAATAGAAAACAAAACAACTAAATATAGTATGCAATTTAATTCATATGGCAACAAACATTAGCAGCCCTTTTTGAACGAGAAATGTTTGAAAATTTTCACAATTTAATAGTTATTTATTATACTTGTTTAGATAAATATTTAATTGCTTAGATAAAGGGATACTTTTGTACCTATTTTAGTAATACAAACTACAAAAATTAAGAAAATACCCCCGATGCAGCAAACCTGCAGACTAGGCGAGTTTTCATATGCCAGATTTTAAATTAAATCTATTTGCATTAAGTAAGGTTTAATGAGTACCCAGTTTTGCTGCTACAAAGAGTAATAAAATGAATAAAATGGTAAATATACCAGCTAAGTATAAAATGAATTGCTCTATCTCACTGTAATAACTCCTACTCAGTTCGTGGCATACAGACGCTAACCCTCTAATCAGTAAACCAAATGTTGCATCCTTATCTGTTTCTTATCCGCAACACTGATAATTATCGCCAAACAATAACACTAGAATACAACGTTACATGGGTCTAAGACTGTGATGATAGAATTGATCCTTGAATTGATCATTATTAATAGCGAATGATCACTGATCATTTGGATTGTGAATTCCGAATTTGTCTTTTATAGTAGAAGAATATTAGTAAAATCGACCTAACAAATTCGGACTAAGTGGAAACTTTGCACAGTTGTTTAGTAAGCCTAAATAAATAAAATATCAAAAGTCCCCATAAATCCCGGCTGTGCTTCAGATAAATAATAAAAGTTAGTACTAAATTTAAAATTCCCATGTTATTCTTATGGAGGAAAATAAAATTGTTGCAGTTTGCTTATTTATGGATATATTTTGATCAAACTTGGCAAATTTATTTATTTTATAATAAGGTATTAATATTTAACATAAATACACACTTTAGTACCATTCCTATAGCAGTAAACCTAGTACTCGTTAAATTAAAAGTTATTTAAATAGGGAATCTATCTTACTTTTTTAGGAAATACTTTAGTAATGATCCAGTCAGGTAAATGGTAATTTATTTTTTTTTACATATTAACAATTATTTTCCTTTACCTATCTATAATGTTAAAACGAAACAGTGTTTTTTTATTTCACGATTCTGAATCAACCACTCGACGGATTTTCATGATTTTTGTGTTGAAAGAAAGATAATTTTTAGAACTAGGGAATGTCGATGCCATAATTTTAGTTTAGGGTCCCAGTTTTTTAGAAATTAAGTTTTAATTTTTGAAAAGTCTAGCAGCCGACGCTAAGATTCTAAACTAACTTTTATTATTTATCTCAATAACCGTTGGAAATACAGCAAACCTTGTAATACAAGAAAGATGTATTTTTAGACGTTCTTTAACTTGTGTATTTACAAAAATTCTCTAATACCAATAGTTTGTGAAATATTGTCAAAAAAGTGAAAATTGTCCGCCATCTTCCAACATGGCGGCTGAAGCACAGCCGGGATTTATGGGGACTTTTGATATTTTATTAATTTAGGCTTGCTAAACAACTGTGCAAAGTTTCCACTTAGTCTGAATTTGTTAGGTCAAATGGCAGTTTTCCCCCTAAAATTCTTGGACTATTAGACCTAAACAAAATTTATTGGTTAAATAGTAGTAAAAAAGGGGAAGTTTGGCCCAAAATATATTTTTTATTTTAAAACTTTGATTTTTGAGCTCTGAAACAAAACCCAGCTCAAGTTTTCACCCAGGCTTCCTCTTTAAGACGTTACCCTTTGCTTAAAAATCTCACTTAAGCAAAAATACGTCACAAATTTTGACGCCAGAACAGGGACCCAAAGTATTCGCTTACCTAGTTTGGGCTATCGACACCTTCCTGTACGTTGCGTACAAACAGGGTGGGTTCCCCAGGGTTGAGAACTGGCATCGGGGAACAAATATATTTAACCATGACATAATATTCTTTCCTGTCCACATCCTTGAAAACAATTGGGTTTTAATCGTAGCATGGCCGAAGCGAAAACTGTAACAGGAATTCGACTCATTAGGGAGAGCTCGGCCAACCATCCTCCAGGATATTTTGTACCTACTTGGAGCGGCTGGCCCGAAGATCCGGTGGAATTTCCGCGCCCCAGAATGGGATATTATAGAGAAGGCCACCTGCATACAACAGCCCACAGGCAGCGTAGATTGCGGAGTGTACGTCTGCTTGTACACAGAGCAAATCGCAACCGGGACGTCAGTGACGGATCTGGGAGCGTTGGATGGCGTTGCATTGCGGAAGAGAATGGCATCAGCTCTGCGGAGATCGGAGCTAATTGGAGATGAGGAGCAACTTCTAATCAAGGATTGAAGCGTCCGCAATATTGACCACCTAGTAGCGCCAAGTCACTCGGGTATATTTTGATAGTTATCTCCAATTATCAAATATACCTGAGTGCCCTTCATGTAGGTACTGTTTTGACTGTCAAACGGGACCAGTTAAAGTTATCTTGCGATGCTTTACCAACGATGTTTGAAAATTTGCCTTGTTACCTATCAAAAGTACTTCCTCAAGAAAGAAAGGATCCCAATCAGAGACAGAGGGAGATAGAAGAAAGAGCTGAGCAGACAAAAAATGAACAGAACCGTTTAGACAAAGTAAATAGCTATGAAGAAATAAATAATGGGTTTTTAGTGAAGTGCGCGGTAGAATTGAAAAATGTTTACTCTAAAGTAAGTAATAATCAGTTATGTTTGTTTACTACTATATTTAATGAGAAACAGTTCCCGAAAGTTGATTTGGCGCTCATTATCAAAACAGATCTTTCTTTTACAGTTGTCAAAGACGACTTTGTACTGAATGACAACCCCCAAATATTAGAAGTGAGCAAATGCCCTAGAATAACTAAGTGGTCACAGTTAAAGCAGATCTGCAATCTATTATTCCAGCAAGGTGTCGAATTGCAAATCTCAAAACGTGACAAACTAGCTGTTTTGAATGAAGTAATTGATAACATTTACAATGACCCCTGTTGTTTTTTTTGGTGGAAGACAAATGTATTAGTGAAAAACAATTTTTTTTTATAAAGAACAAATCAATCTATCCGTAACTAAACAGGTCCGGTACTTTGTTACAACTCTTTTGGTTTGCGACGGTTTTTTTCTCATATCCCGCGGCATACAAATATATCAGACGGTCTAAGTTAATGACTATATGCAACACCCTCGGTATTTGAAATCTTTTACCTGCAACTTAGGTATTGGTAGCTCAGGAATAGACTCATCACATATAAACTATTTGAAAAAGAAAGTATCTGCAATGAGTGAACACGAAAAGCATTGTAACTTGCTTCTAGATGAGATTTATGTAAGACCGGAAGTGACGTATAAAGGTGGTAAGCTTGAAGGTATAGCTGTGCAGTCAAGTGAAAACTCGTCTAATTTGGCCACGACTATCCAAACGTTTATGGTATCATCGTTATTATCAAACAATAAAGAAGTGGTAGGTTTATTCCCTTGTAAAGATTTAACAGGCAAACAACTACACAAACTTACTTTACAAGTATTGGAATTGTTGTCTAAAGTAGGTTATAGAGTGTTTAGTATTATATCTGATAACAACCGCATTAATAGGTCAATGTTTACAAGTTTATGAGGGGAAACTTTAACTTCCAAATTTGTAAATCCTTATGATGGTACTCAGCATATTTTTGTACTGTTTGATTCAGTACACCTATTCAAATGTATACGTAACAACTGGCTCAATCAGACCGATTCCAAACAAACTTTCTATTTTCCAGATTTTAGTAGTCATGATATAGTACTTACTGCAAGTGTTTCTGATTTGAAAATACTTCAAAATATGGAGCAGGATAGTGTAGTCAAGCTAGCTCCACCATTAAGTAAGAAAGTATTGTTCCCTACTTCTCTAGAGAGGCAAAATGTAAATTTACGTGCTAAATTGTTTGATCAAAAAATGTAGCCGCTCTAAAGCAATATCAGCTACAACACAAGATAGCAATGTGGTTGGTACTATAAGTTTTTTAGAAATTGTACTTAGGTGGTGGAAAATAGTTAATGTAAATCATGCTTTCAAGGGAGCGAGGTTTAATGATAGAGATTGCCAAGCAATAAGCACTGTAGATCGTGAGAATATGTTATTTCTAAGATCATTTCTAGTCTGGTTAGAGAAATGGAATAATATTATGGTCCAAGGAGAGTCAGCAAATAATAAAAAAAGAAATGGAAAACTCACACTTGACACACAGTTTGCACTTAAACATACCGTCAGTACAGTTTTAGAAATTGTAGAATGTTTATTTAATGTTTTACACTTTAAGTATGTGTTGCTAGGAAAGTTCCAAACAGACTAGAGGCTAGGTTTGGACAGTATCGTCAAATGAATGGTGCTAGTTACAATATATCTGTTGCACAAGTACTCGAATGAGAAAAGAAGCTTAAAACTCTTAGCATTATAAAGGTATTTTGTGCTAAAAATCGGGAAGTAGAGATAAGGGACTTTAGTGTAGAAGAAACTGAGGGTCCAGAAGGGGAAACAAACATTTTTTTTGATGTTTCAGAATTTGAAGACATTTCTCATGAGTTAGAAAGTGCTGATATTTCCGAAAATGATGTTGTCGGTATTACCTACATAGGAGGGTACATTTGTCATAAATTATTAAAAAAATTTCAATGCAACTGTTGTAAATCTAAATTTGTTTTAATCGATAAGCAAACAATCCTCAACTCACATACAATGTCTTATTATTTTACCGTGATAGATAGGGGCAATTTACAATATCCCTCTGACCTCATCATAAATACATTGATTACTGGTTTGAAGGTTTTTAAAGTTATGATTGGTGAAAGATTTGAAAGTACATTTTTTAAGTAAAAATGTCAAAGAAAGGTACTAATGTCGGTAATGTACCATGTTCTCGACAGCACAAATGTTGAGGTATATCTTTCTTGTGGTAAAGATATAACCCCATTGTTTAAAAAATGTTTATTAACATTCTGTAATATTTTACTGAATAGTTATAGTAAAATGAAAAAAAAAACAACGAACAATCGAGGAAGGAAAGAAGTGTGCCAAAAAACGTAAGCTAGATAAGCTTTGTAATAAGAATTGATAAAAGATTGTCTTGTACAGATTAAAAACAAGTAAAGACTTAAATTGTTTTTTTTATTCAACATTATCTATATTTAACTTTATTATAGCAGTGTTATAAATAATACGCATATACAGTAATAAAAACAATGATATTACAACATTTGCATCAAATAATAGCCTAACTAGTAAATATATTTTGTCATTATAAAAATACACATCATTATTATACGAATAAAAAAATAGCTAGTCACTACGCTACACTAACATAAAACATCACTGCAAAATTCTATTATTAGGTATGTTTCTGCAAAATAAATGTTGGAATAGAAGTATCGTATGAAAAATTTAGAGAAGAGTTTGATAAGTGCAACATTGGATTTGGATATCCAAGATCCGACACGTGCAATAATGCACTCAAAGTCCAAGAGGGAAGTATTAATGAGGAAATTTCTAGAACTGTTGATCCTAACGAATTGTAAGATTTACAAAAGAAGTTAAATAAGCTACACACTGAAATGGAATTACACAAACGAAGAGCAGATTAATTTTATAGTCTTAAAAGATCTGATAGACTTAAAGCACAGAAATCTGACAGTTTGAAGCTATAACAATAGATTATGGAAGAAATCTACCACTTCCAAACATAACAACCAAAGATTTTTATTATAAAAGACAGCTCTCTTTTTATTTGTTTAACATACATGTACTCTCTGATGGTTCATCAATTTTTTTTACACATACGACGAGACAGTTGCAAAGAAAGGGTCCAACGAAGTAATTTCTATGCTTCACCACTTTTTTATGAATTCTTTAAACCCCAATGTACGTGAGATACACATATTTTGTGACTCGTGCGGGGGGCAAAATAAACATTTTACTTTTATAAGGTTGTGACAGTGAATTTCAAATTTCCCGCGAGATAAGTAAATCACAGATATGTCGTGGAGTACGTCAGGCACCACCGTCATTTAGCTACCCCCCCCCCCACCACGACCTTGAGAGGGGAAGGAGCTCTAGGAGGTGACCAGTGGACATTCAGTGCCGTACCGTCTAGGAATCAAGTTGTAAGTTTTCGTTGATGGCGGAAGTGAGTGTAGAGTCGCCGACTGTCGACGGGGACATATTTCTATATGGGTAAGTGTTCCTCCAAAAGTCTTAAGTTTTAATTCTTTGACAAACTCAGATCTTAATGTCAATTTTTTCCAAGTTGTCTCGATTTTAGTTTTCCAGTATCGAGTCCATAAAGGATTTAACGTTCTAACCCTCGGTTAGAGGCAAATGTCTCACCTCGAGACTCTAGACTCTTTTAGAAGTTTTATATCTTATAATCGAGCGGAGGCATCTGTCTCGTCGGTTCGATTATAAAAAGACCACCTAAATTTCAAGTAAGAAGTCATTTTGATTTAGTTTTTGTGAAATGAAAAGTCAGTGAAATTTTATTTCAGAGTATTCCATTTTGTTTTTCCGTAGGTTAAGCGAGGATAAAGTTTAATTTTATTTTCAGAGAGTGTTATTCTAACCTGTATCCATTAATTTGAAGTCCCCTGTAGAATTGCTATTCAATATTAGTAGTATACTAAAAACCAGAAGAAGTGTGTAATTTATTAAGTTGCAGGTTGTGTTCCGTGTGGGGTAATTATCTCGCATGGCGACACGTTTATAGAGAGTGTCAGGTTATCGTTTATTCTCTAATTTAAAGCCCCTTTTGATTTTGATCTTATTTGTGTATTTTATAGGCCCACGAAGAGTTTAGATGAAATGTTGTCTTACGTATAATATTCCATGTGGGGTATATATCTCGCATAGGAATATTACAGTGCGTTTGAGATTAATCTGGTTTAACGCAGTCAGTTTATTAGGCGTTTAGTCGTAAGATTGAGCTAATTTTCCTCAATATTTTGTCTCCGAAGTGCGGTGACCTTTTGGATATTTCTTACGTATTAATCCGCGTGAGGCACATGTCTCGCGCGTCGGTAGTTTATTCAAATTAATTACACCCGCCTTCAGATTAATTGACGGGTCAAGTCGTATGGGGCATTTGTCTCGTACGACACAATTTGTAAATATAAGTTTTATAAAGTATCGGGAGGGGCATCTGTCTCTTCACGAAATCTAATCTATCATTCACCTTGTAAACGTGACGATTCAGTGTGTATCGGTTACCTTGAGATACCGTTTTACATATAATAAAGTGTTACGATTCACCCTGAGGTGTGAAGTGTGTAGTGTAGGTTTGGTGCGAGAGAGGAGCACTTTCCAACAAACTATATATATCGTTCTGATTGAATACCTATAGATTGAAACACCTCTCATTGTATATATGTATATATTTCCGTAGTTGTAATGATAATGTAATAAATATCGATTGTTTGCTAGATGTGGTTACAATTTTCATCTCCTGAGATATTTCCTTACCTCCTGACAAATTTAGTGTTACCATTAGGGTCGAACCTTCTCTGTGGGTTTATCCGAGGAAAATAAAATTTATTTTGTATTGCGGGAATATTTTGACATATTAATAACGTATTTCTATTATGTTATTCCCCTTACAAGGTTCGTACTAAATGACAACAATCATTAAGCGATTTGACACTATTACTGTCACCTACCCCATTCGTGGCCACTCGTATCTAGAGTGCGACAAGAATATGTCACTCATCAAGAATGCAACCCCTGCAGAGATCCCTAATGACTGGCGGGATGCAATAAAAGAAGCAAGGGTGAAATCAAGTCCCTTTGAAGTAATGGAATGTACTACCGATACGTTTAAAGCCTGGGAATAGGCACTTAAAGGCGGCTACCTACTTGAAAAAGTTCCACGCAAAAACTCAAAAGGTTAGACAACTGAGAATAACTTCAGACCACCCACAAGTAGTAGAACATAGAGACACATACAGTGGCGCCTACGTATCAACTGTTAAAAAAACCTGAAAAGAAAAGCAAACCTGGAGAGAAAAGCAATGTCACGGAAACATTTTCTGTTACGCAGATTCTTCAGACAGTCAAACCAGAAAATTTACATATGGGTCGGATTCCACTGAAAAAATAAAAGTATGAAGACTTGCAAGCATTGAAACCATTCTGCCGACCTGACACACAAGAGTTTTTTGATGCACTCCCAGTAGTCTCACCTGAAGTGACAGTCGCACCTGAGGAGCGAGACAGTGGCTTTTAAGGTAGGTTTATAACTATAGACCTTTATTATAATATTAGATTATAGTGTCTATAAATTTTGTTGGCTAAACAGTAAAAGGTTTGTTTTATTTTAGGTCGAATCAGCGCCCAAAAATAATGGCAAATTGAAGAAATAATGATAACCTACATTCGTCACAATACTGAAATTATACTTTACAATAACCAGGGATGTCACCACAAATTGTGCATTACAAAACCTATTCATTATTACTTATACCATAAAAAAGAATTGTAAATACTTTAATTATTATTACAAGTAATAAAATTATAAAAACTCAATGTTTTTCTATTTTGATTTATAAAATACAGAGAAATAACGATCAATGTCCAAGCATTGTTTTTTATATATATATTTATATATGTATATATGTCCAAGCAAAATTATTAACAATAAGTGCTATAATATTGTAATAATAGTTATAGAAAACAACTAAACTAATTGTAAAAAGGAATGATTTGGTTATTAACTTTAAAAAGTGTTTCCTGTAAAATCTAAAATTTTGGACATTGATCGTTCTTTCTCTGGATCCTTCGTATACTCCTTACTTCTGAACTTGTTACAAATTTGTTTTTAATAACTATTAAAAATGCTTAGTTAGTCTTTATAAAATATAGATGAAATGTGTATTCGTCCTAACACAATCACACCCCCAACCCGGCTTACAATAAAAATTTGACTTTCTGCTGTTATAAAAGTCTTGTTTTCAATTATGTGATTTGAATCCTTGATTCCAATTCAGTTTACACCGGTATACGGGCATTCTTTAATAAAACTCTGTAACGAAAACCAAGGGCATAAATTAAAATTTGTCTCCGAGTGTCAACCGCTCGAATTCGGGCGGCTTTGCAGGCAGTCATTTTCGTTCAATATACAGCCGTACGATCGATCGATGACGCTTGATACTTATACCTAACTGTTCTGCGGACATTAGGCTACATGACAACTATTTGGAAGTGCCGTTTCTTACGATATTTATATAAGTATGTGCTGTTTACACTGTCAGCTGGCGTTGCAAATGGCGTACCTTTGTTGATGAACTGTGTTGTGAGTTGTAATAGTGATAAAAATGGCAGAATATCTCCGATCTAGTGTCATTAGGGAACTTTTATCTGGTGAAATAAGTGACAGTGAAGGTGATAATTTTGAAGATAACTTCGATTTAGGACAACATAAATCCGACATTAGGCTTATGGTTTTTACTTGGAAGATTACTTGATTTCTCAAGTGGTGGTGGTGATGATTTCGAAGAGTTGGAAACTTCTAACAGAGAATATGACGACGGTCCTGATGATCCTGATCCTGTAAATATTGTAAATAGTAGGCCTAGTGTAAGTCAACCTAGTTATAGTTCGCATGATACTGGTGCAAATATCAGTAGCCCTAGGCCTAAAAGGTCAAAGATAAAAAAACCTGCTTTGGTTCATAGTATACCCTCCTGAACCCGAGAAGGAGATTGAAAGTAAATTTACAAGAAGGAATACTGGAGCAAAGAATCTACCTCCTAGAAATAGTAAACCTTGTAGTGGGGTCAAATGAATTTAAAGGGTAAAATTAATTAAATAATGGCAAACAAAAAAAATATGATATGGCGAGGGGTGAAGAGCCACAATATAAGAAAATAGATGTAGGCTTAACTGTAAGAGATTCAGTAGGCTTAGATAATACATTTGTTTTGTCCATGCTTCAACGGATAGGAAGTAGGTTAACAGATCTTGACAGTAAAATGATAGAAGTAAAATTAAGTAATGAAAGATTAGAAAATAGGTTAGAGAGTGTTGTTCTTGATTTGAGAAAATTCATGTCTAATGTAGAAGAAAAAACTGTAATTTTACAACAGGAAATGAACACTAACAAAATAAATTTAACTGAAATGATAGGTAACGTTCAGGACAAATGAGATAAAGAAATAGAACTACAAAAGGAAAACATTCAAAAGTCAGGTAATGATTTGACTGAAGAATCAAATGTGCATAAGCGTATGGTTAATTCTAAGTTTAAAGAATTTGATGATGAACAAGATATTAAGATAAATTAAGTTGTAGAGTCAGTCAAAGATTGTGTTGGTAAAGTAGGCCAGAACGTTGTAGAAATAAATGAACTCAAGTCAAGTTTTAGTTCCAAGTTTGAAGAGGTTGAAAAGAAGTTTAGTCAGTTTAATCCCGAAATAAACTTAGGCCTAGAACGTAATCTAAGTTGTAGCACTGATAGTAACCAAAAGTTGGCGGAAATGTTGTTAGTACCTTTTAATAGTAGGGAAAGGTTAATCCATCCTATGTACTTTTTAAAATTTACTGAAGAGTATAATGAAAAGTCGATAGACTCATGGGAAGTAAAAAAGTAAACTATCTTAAAGTATTTGCAAGGAGAGGTACAGTACTGGTATCGCAGTTACATGAGTAATTAGGGCGAATATGTGCAATTTCATGAGGCATTTAAGAACCAGTCCTTTCTGAATCTAAAAGTATGGCAACAAACGAAGAAGAGAATGATCACACAAAGAAGATGTTGATGAACTCAGTTAGAAAAATACTAAGATGCAAAGAAGAGACAATAAACATATTGAGAACACAGAAAATGATGAACCTCAAAACCATAAAAAGAGCGTCAAGATGCACCAAGGATCCAAACCCTCTCTCCACAGCGATGTCTCTAATGGGAACTAAGTACCCCTTGTCCCTTGATAAAGACTCGGCCCGATCATTTAATATCCCAAGCAGGTACTTCCCCCCGAACCAATCTCAGAAAGAAGACTACCACAAGCATCGAAGAGTGCTAGCCAGGCTAGAGACAATAGACTGGTTCATAGAAAATGCAGAGACCCCTAGCACACAACAAATTGCTGTAATTGACATACTGAGTAAACAAGCAAGAGAAGAGAGGGACAAATATTATAAAATAGGGTGGGAGGAATCTAGGATAAAATGGGGGCCCACTGTCCTGGAGAGGAAAGTTTTAAGGACAAGAACACCCATTGCAGAGATCCCCAGGAAACTGAGAACTTCAGCTGTAATTGAAGCACTATTTCCTGACTACACCCTCCCCTCTAAGATACTGACTAGTTTCACAATATCCAAGTTGGACATATTGAAAGAACTAAGCCTTGAGTCCAAGGTGATGTTGTGCAAGCAGGCCAGGCTGCTTCTAAATGCATTAGACCCCGGTGAAAAGTGCTTGCCTATAATCCCAGGAAGCAGCAATATGCTGGTCAGCTTGAAACATGCAGTAGCCCATGTAAATTACGCAATAGTCGGATACAATGTAAAGGAGATAAAAGAGAGTGGAGTTAAAGAGCTTTGGGTGAAGATGCTTGAGAATGAAGTTGGGATATGCATAGAAAATGTTTTGTTCAGGTGATGGCGGTCTCCACCTGTCCGTTTTTGGGGAACCCCTACGGACAAATAACGATCAGGAATCTTTTTATAACCAGCTGAAACTTAGATTAAACCATGCGCATCAGGTTGTTTGGGCTTTCATTGGTACGTCAGTGCTAGCTGCAGCTCCGGCATAGGCAGTGTAATCTGCAGCTCCGGCACCGGCAGTGTAATCTGCAGCTCCGGCACCGGCAGTGTTAGCTGCAGCTCCGGCAACAGCAGTGCTAGCTGCAGCTCCGGCACCGGCAGTGTTAGCTGCAGCTCCGGCACCGGCAGTGTTAGCTGCAGCTCTGGCATTGGCAGTGTTGGCTGCAGCTCCGGCACTTGATAATGACATAGAAGTGGTTGAGCTAGAAATTTGAATGGTAAGTCAAAGCATTCACTTTCATTGCATAAACACCAGCAGTGCTAGCTGCAGCTCCGGCAACAGCTGTGCTAGCTGCAGCTCCGGCACCGGCAGTGTTAGCTGCAGCTCCGGCACCGGCAGTGTTAGCTGCAGCTCCGGCATTGGCAGTGTTAGCTGCAGCTCCGGCAACAGTAGTGCTAGCTGCAGCTCCGGCACCGGCAGTGTTAGCTGCAGCACCGGCACCGGCAGTGTTAGCTGCAGCTCCGGCATTGGCAGTGTTAGCTGCAGCTCCGGCACCGGCAGTGTTAGCTGCAGCACCGGCACCGGCAGTGTTAGCTGCAGCTCCGGCATTGGCAGTGTTAGCTGCAGCTCCGGCATTGGCAGTGTTAGCTGCAGCTCTGGCACTGGATAATGACATAGAAGTGGTTGAGCTAGAAATTTGAATGGTAAGTCAAAGCATTCACTTTCATTGCATAAACAAAGTATAAATTTACTGACAAAAATATTCTTCAAAGAACATTCTAAAATGCTTTGTGCATGAGGCAATGATTTTCTAGGCTAGGCCCATGGTCTAGACCTATTTTAAGCCAACGCCTTAACTTTTAAAACTAAAAAAATAATGTCTTCCAAGAACCTTTTTAAGTGTGAGTTGTGTGATAAGGATTTTAATAAAAGGTTTAATTTAAAAAGACACTGGAACAATGTGCACGTTTACATTGCGTTTTCTGATAAGG
The DNA here is from genome assembly GCF_028750875.1 of Macrosteles quadrilineatus. Taxonomy (NCBI): domain Eukaryota; kingdom Metazoa; phylum Arthropoda; class Insecta; order Hemiptera; family Cicadellidae; genus Macrosteles; species Macrosteles quadrilineatus. The sequence goes on from NW_026542595.1 coordinate 85,677,488, forward strand.
TAGGCCTACGTTCAGTTTTACTTAGGTGTGCCTCCTGTAACTCAGTATATGCAAATTTTAATGACTTCAAAACTCATCAAAGAGAACGATCACAACATTTCATTGCAAACTGCAAAACTTGATTTTAATAATAGTGATGAATTCAATCAATGGAAAACTCAAGTAGAAGAGGAAGATACAGTGCTATTTGTTAAAAAGAGAGGGGCTAAGACAAATACTGATAGAAAAGTAGAGTATTTCCAATGCAATCAATCGTTCTGGTTATTATGAAGATACCATTGTTTCCCCAAAAAGAAAAAGAGATATTAAAATAAACGGGTCTTAAAAAATAAATGCATACTGTCCTTTAGAATTATGGTAGTTACCTACAGTGATGGTATGGTGAAAATTGAATACTGCAGTACCCACATTGGACACAGAAAAGAATTAGACCATCTTACCCTCTCCTCTTTAATCAGAAATCAAATCGCAGGGGAAATAGCTGCAAAAAATACCGTTTGACGCAATTTTGGACGATGTGCAGGAATCTGTCGAACCTAACGTCGGACTGAAAAGAAGACATTTATTAACTAAACAGGATTTAAGAAACATTGTAAGAGAATATTCATTGGATAACGAATAATGCAACAGACATTCTGATGATGCTCAAAGTGTTGAGGCATGGGTGGTAAGTGAGAGACAAAAAAGCGATAGCTCATTTTTTCTGTACAAACCAAAAGGTTGATCTACCAGAATATCCGCAGTTAAGAAAAAAAAATTTGTTGTTGGGAATCATGACTGAACCTCAATCTGTCATGTTAAAAAAAGTATGGATATGATTGCATTTGCCTTGATTCCACTAATGGAACTAATGCATAGGGTAAGCGGGGGGAATTGGGTGGGCGGGGTAATTGGGTGGTAAAATTTTTAACAATTTTTATATTTTCTATTTATTGATAATTTAACATTTAAATGACATGTATGGACAGCCAGTCTCTTCAAGAATAAGCCATAACCTTTTCAGATTTGTACCTTTAAACATTTAAAGGAGGGAAATAGTTTTAGGGACCCTTGTCATTTCGCGATTCTAAAAGTGGTCTGCAAACTTGTTCAATCTTTCATATAAAATGCATTAAAATTTTCATACATGTGAAATTACATTATGTTTCACCATAAAATGAATAAAAATATACCAAAGAACATGCCCAATACTTATTTTCATAATAAAACTACTTCTAATTTATTTTGTGTTTTTTTTTCAAAAGTGTTAACACCCAATTACCCCCTTATGGGAAATTGGGTGGTAAATTTTAAAACTGAGCTAATACTGTTTCCTTGGCTTAATTTAATTAAAAAAGGCAATAATAATAATATTTTGTGAATATAATTCACACTAGAGTTTTTGTTTTGGTATTTCACCACTACCACCCAATTACCTCTATGTGGGAAATTGGGTGGGGTCTAAAATAAGGTGGCCATACTGTTTGTTTATTCAGAGCTTTAGAGGTTATGTTAATATTTATGTGTTGTTTACAGGTTGTGTGCGAACAATTGTGTTGATAAGTGTGTGTAATGAACTAATTAAAAGCTATAGTAAGGGTTTCAAGATGCCTAGAAACTATAAAAGAAAGACTCAACCTAAGTATGATATTGATAAACTTAATTGTGCAATGGAGAGGATTAAAAAAGGTGACTCTATTTATAGTGCTTCAAAAACCTTTGGTATAGCAGAAAGTACCCTAAGAAACCGTTTGAAAAGGAAAACACAAGACAACACTCAAGGAGCGGGACGCAAACAACTGATTCCTCAAAAAATTGAACAGGATTTAGCAAGTAACATTGAATATTTAGTTCAATTGCAGTAGCCTCTGACTAAGGCGGAAATATCACATATTGTACAGGAGTATTTTGAGGTTAGGCAAATACCTAACCCATTTTCTAAAAACAACAAATCACCTGGCAGAGAATGGTTGGATGGGTTTTTTAAACGCTATCCGCAGCTTGTTAAAAGAAAAGCACAAGGCATCCAAAAGGCTAGAGTTCAGTCTGCGACTACGGAATCTTTTACCAAGTTTTTTTTAATTCTTGATAAAAAATTAAATGAACTGCACATCACAAATCCAGCCCAAATAATAAACCTGGATGAAACAGGGTACTTAAGCTCTCTTAGTGGAACCGCCATTGCGAAAAAAGGTACTAAGTGCGTATCACAAGTCCACGGTGGATCCGGGAAAGAAACATTTAGTGTAGTAGAAACAGTGGCAGCTAATGGTCATTTTTTCCCGCCTCTCATTATTTATAAGAGCAAGAATCTCTACACTTCATGGTGTGTAAACGGTCCTAAAGGTTCAGGATACTTATCCTCAGAAAACGGATGGCAGGATAGGAACACTTTTTTCCACTATTTTAAGAAGCTCATGGAGTGGACAACGGACTGGCCCAAACCAATTCTTATAGTCTATGATGGACACAAGAGCCACATACAATACCGAGTAAGTGCAATGGCTATAAAGAACAACGTTCACATCTTGTCTCTTCCCGCTCACAGTTCGGACAAACTACAGCCGCTGGATGTAGGTGTATTTGGCCAAGTCGAGAAGGCATGGTTGCAAATTAAAAGAAACCATTCACAGAATACCTTCAGCAGCGTCAAAGTTTCGGTTTTGAATGTTGTGTGCCAAACACCATGAAGGTTGACTGTTCAAAGGTTTTGCACCAATTGCGTGTTTAGATGCAGTAGCGAGAGCTTTCGTTGGAAACTTCCACCAATTTAGTTGTGAATATGGATGTATGTGTGAAAATAAAGGGGAAGTCATTCCCTGTGGTCAAGGCACATCTAGAATTTAAAGATAAGAAGATTTTTTGTTGAGGACATACAATCTATTTTGGAAAGTGGCCAGGAAGCAGTTGATAGTGGCTAGGTAGTTAAAGGGGTAAAAGGGCCGTCAATAATCAGCAATGTGTTTTATTTAAATCTTGCAGAAACTTTTGTTCCTGACTACATGCACTGTGTCCTTTTGGAAGAGATAAGGCAATTCCTATTCCTTTGGTTAAACCCAGCCAACAAATGAAACCCATGGTGCCTCCTCCAGTAAAAAGGTTCAGCTGGATAATGAATAAATGAATAAATGAATTTATTTCCATTGAGAACAAACTTATTACATGCATTTACAGTATTGGAAATTGACTGGCCGCTTTTCAAGTAGTGCGGTCAGTTAGAACAAATAAATACAATAAATTATAATATATTTTGAGTCTAGCATCATGCATTAAAAATACTCTCATGCCGCCATTTGGGTATCTGCTAAATACATATATTAAAATGTAAATAAATAACAATGTGAGTGTTGCAAATTATTCAAGCACAATTAAATAACACTAATTGTAAATAATAAATAACAATAATTATAGGTAATAAATAACAAAACAACAATAATTATAGGTAATAAATAACAAAACAACAATAATTCTGGAAACTTAACGAAAGGTAGAGAAGGTCATTTCATTCTTACATGCAACTATTGGCCTTTGGTACCATATCTATGAGATAACATTGCTTAAATAATCGATGTTTTGTTGTGCAGTAAGCCAGAGATTCAATTGTTTGGAGAATGATTTTAGATTTGTGAGATTTTTAATGTTTGAAGGAACTTGATTAAAATACTTCGGTCCTAAATACTCAAAGGAATGGCGAAAAATTGATTTATTGACTTTGGGTAGTCTGAAATTATTTTGACGTACATACCTAGTATTGTAATACACATTGTCACTAACCACATTTCCACTCCTTATAAAAAATAATCTCTGGACCTTGAAAACAAAAAGATGTTGAATAGGTTTAATATTTAAATGCTTATAAAGAGGGAAAGAAGATTCTGTTTTGAATTTGTTTAAAATTATACGTAAAAAATAGTTTTGGGTGGTTCTCAGTTTATCTATCAAATATTTATAAGTTCCGCCCCAACATATTAATCCATATTGTAATCTAGAGTTTATTAATGCAAAATACAGTGATCGTAACAAATCAATACTACAAATATTCCTTAAAAAAATAAAAAGTTCTAATTGAAGACCTTAATTTTGCATGCAAACTAAGTATATGTTGATCAAAACTCATTTTTTCGTCCAAAATAATTCCTAGATATTTAAATTTGTTTACTCTTTCTAAAGGTTGGCAGTCGCAGACTACTAAATTACATGAAGCAGAATGATAAGTGAGAGGAAAAGGTATTTCAAAACCTGAAAGATCAAAATTGACATATTTTGTTTTATTTGCATTTATTTGCATTCTGTTTTGGAGGCACCATTGTCTTAACAACAAGAGATCGTGATTGATTGACTCACCAAGTATTACAGAATCTTTATTGCAGTAAAATATTGCTATGTCGTCCGCAAAAGCACTGACATTCCCCTTAAAATTACGTTCCAATAAATCATTTATAAATATTAGAAATAAAATACCAGAGGTTACTGACCCTTGCGGAACACCTGACTCAACTGTTTTCGCAGAGCTGTAATGATTTAAACATTTTACTTTTTGTTTCCTTCCTACTAAGAAACTTCTGAACCAACACAACGCAGTTCCCCTAATACCCAACGCTTCCAATTTATCTATGAGAATATCATGATCAACTAAATCAAACGCTTTTTTGAAATCAATAAAAAGTCCTGATGTTTTACAATTTGAGTTTAGACTATTGAATATTTGTTCTGTGACATTTAATAAAGCATCTTCAGTCGATTTACCCCTTACAAAACCAAATTGATTACTGCTAAGAAAGTTAATTTTCATCAAATACTTATTCAACCTTAACATCATTAACTTCTCAAATAATTTAGAAAAAACTGAAAGTAAACTAATTGGTCTTATATTGTCTAATTTTGTAGAATTTTTATCTTTTAAAATTGGTACGACAGAACTCAATTTCAGGCTTTCGGGAAATATGCCCAGACTAAAACTCTTATTGACAATATGTGTTAGTACTGGCGCTATGTCATCTATAACAAATTTTAGTAGTTGTGTAGAAATATTATCATATCCTGAAGATTTTTTATTCTTTAGACTTTTGACCACTAACTTTATTTCGTCTTCTGAAGTTGGTGCAATAAAAAATGATTGTTGTGAGGTGCGTAGTGGAAGCATATTTGTGGTCGAAACTCTTCTAGGACGGTCAGCTTGTACAGAGATAAGGTAATTGTTTATCTCCTCTGAGATAACGGATGGGTCCGTTGCATAAGTCCCATCTGATAATTCAACATTCTTAATATTCCTATCTGACACTTGCCCTGTCAAACTATTTATTATTTTCCATTGTTGTGAAATGTCGTTGTTATTGTCTAACAATAGTTTAGAATAATATTGGTGTTTTGCAATACATATTTTCTCATTCAAATTATTACAAAATTTAGCAAAGAAATTTCTGAAAGTTGTGTCATATAAACGTCGCTTACTAATTCTATAAAGCTTTTTGCGCCTATTAATGCCATTCAAAATATCGAGAGTTATCCATGGGCTCAATGATTTAGCTTTTTGCACTCTACTTTGCCTGTTTACCTTTTTACAACTTGTTACAACTGAATACAGTACATCATTAAACTTACAGTAACAGCTATTTACATCTTCATCATTATATACTATGTCCCAGTTAATCACTTTCAATTTATCTTTTACTAAATCAAAATCAATTCGAAAACTATCATTATCAAACTTAGATATGCTTGTTACACTACTGTGAGATTTCCATGTATTTTTATGAACAAGTCCTAGAATACAATGATCTGTAATACCATGATCAAAAATTGCACTATTAAAGTTATTAATGTCTTTGCTTCTAATAAAGATGTGATCTATACAAGTTTTAGATGTAACAGTAATTCTGGTTGGGGTGTTAACTAATGATGTGAAACCTTGATTATGAAGTATATTGAGGTAGCTATTTACAACAGGTTTATTGTCTAAAATATTTATGTTGATGTCGCCTAAATAGACTACATTGTTATGCATATTTTTAATTACATCAGTTAATTCTGTTATAAACAAATTTTCTGAAATGTTTTGGAGCCTATATAGGCAAAATAGCTTAAAGTAAAATTTATTTATGGTAACATGTAACAATAAGGCATCAGCTGAGGTCATATTTATTTCTAATTTCTTACAATCTATACTATTGTCTAAATAACATATAACACCTCCTGACCTGTATGTATCATTACACTGAGCAAACATCTTGTAACCTGGAATGTTATATAAGTGAATTTCGTCTGAACCTATCCAAATTTCACTAAGTATTATACAATGGATTCTATTATTTATACTATTTATTTCTGCTATAAAACTATTGAAATTTTTGCGCATACTTCTTATATTCATACAAATTAAATTCAAACTATTGCTTTTACTTTGTGTGTCGAAAAAAACATTCATATCTAAATTTTCACTACTTAACATTATGAGTTAGGGAAATTCTGCTGAACTACAAAAAAATTAAAACAAAAATGTATCTGATGTGACATAGATATTTTGAAGCAAATGACAATATAACAGGGTCTATTGGAGCTTGAGTAGTTCATCATAGTTGTCTATTTTCTTGCATTTCGCATCCTGACACTTTCGTACAAAAAACTTGCCGTCCCTACACCATGCATATTCATAACCTATTTCCTTACATTTGTTTTTCAGACTTTTTAGGAATACCTTGTTGTCAGGAGATAGGTGCTCATTCACATACATGCTGTCTTTGAGGAAAGACGCGTTGACTTCATGGGCTATCATCATAATTCATTATAATTCATTATTCATCATAATTCATTGTCCAAAGTGAAACCTCCATTAGAAATTAACAGGAGGCCGCGCAGTGTGGAACTGAGGAAATATTGGAAAGACTCTGAGTATCGGGCCTGGCTTTCGTTTTATTTAGCCCTAGCAATTTCTCAGGTACTACCACAAAAATATTTCAACCACCAGATTCTTCTAGTATTCAACATTTTCACGCTGCTGCAATAAAAAATCTCCAAACTTGAAATTGAGCTTTGCACCGTGCTCCTAGGAATGTTTTGTAGCAGTGTAGAAGATTTGTATAGCAAAGAACAATTAACGTTTAATGTCCACCAGCTTAGTCATCTGCCAATTAGTGTTGAACGAAGGGGTCCCTTATGGGCAACATCAGCTTTCAGTTTTGAAAATAATAATGGGCTGATACGAAAACTAATTCATAGGACCCAACATATACATTTCACGCATAAATAAATAAACATGCAGATTGCTAATACGTTAAAGTACGTTAATGGTCTGTGCGTATTACAATCTAGAATTGAAAGTAATAATCATGGTGATAGGAAACCTAATGTGGTAATTTTGGCAAACCCTTCAAATCAAAACCCCAACCATCGTTTATATAAAAAACATCAGCTCTCAAATCATTTGTCTTGTGAGTTAACCCATATTCAGTTATTTTTAAAATGTACCATTGGTAAAACCTTGTTCACCTCACAAGCATATATTAAATCATAAAAACGCAACAATAACACTGTAATGTATCACCTATTAGTTAATTCTAAGTTGGTTTCATTTATTGGGTACACTAAGTTATTATTATTATTTTTTTTTTCAAAAAGGATAACCTGTCAGTTGATGTTTTTTGTTTGGTGGAGAGACACGAAATAAAAAAGAATGTTTTTCAAATTAGAGAATTTATAATGTCAAAATACATCATGTAATCCCAATTAAGCCAGATTCTTCTTTATCAGACATTGTGTCAGTTAATAATATAGAGAAGAAGTTAGTTGTCTTAAACAATGAGTTGGTTGCCTACTTTCCGAATGCTTATGAATGTAACCTCTAAACAGTAATTAGCCTAACACAGCATATGTCAGTTGAAAATAATTGTTACTTTGACTTTGATTTCCTCAACACACTAAATAATATCCTGATATTTAACTGATGTAAAACACACATTCTAATAAAACATGATAAATTTTATACTTTCATATTACAATCTAAATATAGAACAAAGTCGTGTTAATTACAACACTTATAACTCAAGAACGGCTGGACCGATTTGAATGATTTTAAACCGTTGGATTCTTCTCCGTCTCAATTGGGATAGCAGATCCATCCCCCCCTTAGGATTATCCCCCTGGAAATTTACCCCCTGGGCAAAACTGACGTCACAAACCAGGGAGTAAAATTCCGGCCGCGAACTTTTGAGGAATTAAACTTATACTATCCCTGACTAAGTTGTACGACATGGCAACCACGCTTAATCGGTTTCGAGACTAGAACACTATTTTTTTATTGTTAATACTAAATATTAGTTAACCTCTGCCTTAAAAAAATAAGGTTGCAAATGACACAGAAAAATTGTACACATAAAATATCGAAGGATTATACAGCTTTAAGACTGATTAATTTTGATGTTTGCCATATAGATGATTTCTCCTTATGGTCAATGAACCTTTTAATGTTTCATGAATAATAATTTTCAGTAGTAATAATAATAATAATAATAATAATAATAATAATAATAATAATAATAATAATAATAATAATAATAATAATAATAATAATAATAATAATAATAATAATAATAATAATAATAATAATAATAATAATAATAATAATAATAATAATAATAATAATAATAATAATAATAATAATAATAATAATAATAATAATAATAATAATAATAATAATAATAATAATAATAATAATAATAATAATAATAATAATAATAATGAATTTAGTAAACAATTTTAGATTATTTAGTTTTTAAATGCGAGAGCAGGCCACATAAAATTGCTCTTGTGAGAAACATGGATTTGTTAAGTCCAAATTACCAGAAACCAGAAGACCGAGCATGCTTTTGGTGTTTAATTTGTAACAGACGTTAAAAAGATAAACATAGTCGTATATTATGTATAATTTCCATAGTATAATAAAGAATATGTAATAAAACCAATTGTATATAATAATTTTATCGTGCTCACATATTTTTGGTATTTGCGCAACATTTTTGCACGGCCCTCTCGTCATTGACCCTGTAAAATCATTGCGTTTTATTTGATATTTTCACAGATTCCCACTAGATGTTTCGTCACAAGTTTTATACACGCAGTTGCGGTCAACGATGTACCGTTGCAGAAGAACCGGCGTGGAGACAATTCCTACAACTCTGGCGGATATGGGAGAAAGACTCAGTGACGACGCCAACGCTAGGTCCAATACAACGGTGGGCGGAGAACAGTTCTTCCTTGCGTCCCTCAACGATGCACGTCACGGGACGAGCTTAGTTTTCGGCTCTCCGACTATATGAGACAACTAAACACGGTGTCAACGGTGGGCGGAGAACAGTACTTCCTTGCGTCCCTCAACGATGCACGTCACGGGACGAGCTTAGTTTTCGGCTCTCCGACTATATGAGACAACTAAACACGGTGTCAACGGTGGGCGGAGAACAGTACTTCCTTGCGTCCCTCAACGATGCACGTCACGGGACGAGCTTAGTTTTCGGCTCTCCGACTATATGAGACAACTAAATACGGTTTCAACGGTGGGCGGAGAACAATACTTCCTTGCGTCCCTCAACGATGCACGTCACGGGACGAGCTTAGTTTTCGGCTCTCCGACTATATGAGACAACTAAATACGGTTTCGGAACTACACGTGGACGGAACCTTCAAAATTCGTCCAAACGTTCCGGCATCACGTCAGCTACTGACCATCATGGGTATGAAGTTTAACCGGGTAAGCAAATTAAGTGTTTTACAGTTACTTTATATTAATTTGGTTATTTTCACCACACTACGATGTTTCAAGCCGTTTGACAAACGGTAATTGGAATTGGAGGCCGAAAGCTATGCATTTCTGTCCAGGACAGAAATGTCAGCTGTCATCGTCTTTTGGGGGCCGAATAGGTTTTTATCTACATAAATGTACATTTTGTGTTCAAAAAAATTAAAAATATGAAAATAATACAACATTTTCATGTTTATTAATGTTTAAAGTGGCTACTTACATTACTTATAATGTGTTATTTTTTTGTAATAAAAATTAAAATTGTTTCAGCACGCACTGTTTTATGTGTTAGGTACTGGAGAGGCGAACACAGAGAGCATATGAAATAGTTTTCGATTTTATAAAACAACACTCTCCAGAGTTAAGTCCTACATTAATAATAGAATTCCTAAGGAGGGTCAGCCATGCCGTTCACCCCAGAGGAAAACGCTGGTGAACATGAGGAGGATGAAGACATAGCTATTGTACAAAATGGCAATGACTTGCCAGCTCTTTCACCACCACCACCTAATCCGATTTAAAGTAGAACAGAAGAAACCAGCAGGGATAATTATGTTAAGTAGACCACTAGGACCTTGGTACGCACCAAGGAGGCCGCGCAGTGTGGAACTGAGGAAATATTGGAAAGACTGTGAGTATCGGGCCTGGCTTTCATTTTATTTAGCCCCAGCAATTTCTCAGGTACGACCACAAAAATATTTCAACCACCGGATTCTTCTAGTGTTCTCCATTTTCACAGGTCCATAAAGTTGCCCCCCCCATTTAAGCACTAACGTCAAAAATTGTACCAATCGTTAGTGCTACGTTAGTGCTGGTTAGTGCTGAAATCCCCAACGTTAGTGCTCTTTTGGTTCAAGTGTTATTATTAAAAAACTGTGGGTGGGGCCAACTTTATATAAAGTTAGCCCCCCCCCAGTACAAAAAATTGAGCACTAACGTCAAAAATGGTACCAATCGTTAGTGCTACGTTAGTGCTGGTTAGTGCTGAAATCCCCAACGTTAGTGCTCTTTTGGTTCAAGTGTTATTATAAAAAAACTGTGGGTGGGGCCTACAAAAAGTTGAGCACTAACGTCAAACATGGTACCAATCGTTAGTGCTACGTTAGTGCTGGTTAGTGCTGAAATCACCAACGTTAGTGCTATTTTAATTCTAGTGTTAGGAGATGTCAGGCCTCTATTCCAGAAGAAGAGCAATGCAACAAATTCAGCCAGTGTTCAACCATTATATTTGAAGAATGCAACGAAGCTGTTGAAGACAATGATGATGGAAATAGGGATAATCTTCATTTCATTCCTGATCTTTATAAATCACTTATCCCCATGTGTGTAAAGCTTCCTTTGTGGACAGGAGTAATGGTGCCTATTTTTGAGTATGGGGCAAAAGTGGGGAGTAGCACCTCCGTTGAAAGTTATTTCAAGGAACTAAAGGATAATCTGTTGACAAAAGGCGAATGCCTTCATGTTGACAACTTTTTAATGAACCATATTAAACTTAACGATGGGTCATTAAAAATTGCTGGTTCGACGTATATGTTTCAGGAAGAGGTGAGTACTGTGAGTCAAGAAGTTGTGCACCAAAAAGCTCAAGAGACACCCTTCAAGAACGCAAGCATGAATACCCCCTGCATTGCCTGTTCCAATGGCAACAAGCCGGAGGGAGCACACAAGTGCATAATTTGTAATAAAGCTGTTCACGCGTTGGATGGTTGTTCCCTACCCGTTGGAGAAGAAGGGTATGGCCAGAAGAGGAAATGCATGTCTTGTGCCCAAAACATTGAAATCGACCCAATGTCAAATGAAAATAAAAGAAGGCATGACATAACAAAACCAGTTTTTGAAGAGCTCAACCAAATAGAAAATTGGCGTAACCAAGGAAAGGAAAAAAAAGTCAAGAAAAGCTATTACCTGTCTCCTTGCCCTGAAATGAAACATGTAGAGGAAAATAAATCGAAGAACAGAGTAAAAATAAAGCTTTTGAAAAACGGCAATTCAATTGGCTTAAAACCAAGATGCGTGAACAAAATCCAAGTGGTTTGGAAAATACTTGCGCCTTTGACAGTGCTGCACAAGGCATGGCTGTTTGTCTTTGTGACAGCGTCAATTACGCCAGTCTTGCAGACACAAACCAACAAGGATTGTCCAAGCTCTCATCCGGACTTGTTCAGGGACTGAAAGCAAGTTCGCTTTACTTACAAAGAATACTTTTATTAAAGAATAAGTATCCGTCGGACAATTTGGAGCAAGACATCATTAGGGTAAAATGCGAAACTACGATTACGGACGTAGCGTCTAAGTTTGTTTCTGCAAGTTTATCAGAACCCAAACTTTGCTCTTCACCATTCTGTCCAGAGAAAAAGACTAGCAAGAGTTTTTCTGTACTGAGAATGGATTCAAAGTTCCTCTCTGATAATGGAATTGCTTCATTAGAAAAGGCAGTTGAGCGAGCAATGTGCATAAGCCCCGGTGAGACAAGGAGATGCATGAAACCTCTAATGGATTCAAGTAAAGTGCCTGAGGAAGTGCCTGAGGACTACAAATTGCTTGACCTGCAATTATCCACCACACCACTATGCTACGGAGAGGTGTCTTATGATCAAGAGTTTGGTGTCAATGGGCATCTTATGATTGAAGTTGCTGGAGATGACTGCAAACAACAGGCAACTCAGGAATTTGAAAACAACACTATGTATAAGCTTGAACAAATACCAACACATATAACTTTTCTAACAAGTTATTCCATTTAAGATCAGTTGTAGCTTTTTTACCGCCTTTAATATCCGATGGTATTGGTCACTACATTTCGTACTGTAGAAGGTCTGATGGAGGGTGGGAAATCTATGATGATATGCGAGAGAAAGTTATTCGCACTAACAAAAATAAATGTGTTTGTATTCACTTGATCATGTATACTGTATAATGTTGGCCAATATAAAGTTGGCCCCACCGACAGTCTTTTTTATAATAACACTTGAACCAAACGAGCACTAAAGTTGGTGATTTCCGCACTAACCAGCACTAACGTAGAACTAACGATAGGTACCATGTTTGACGTTAGTGCTCAACTTTTTGTATTGGGGGGGGGCTAACTTTATATAAAGTTGGCCCCACCCACAGTTTTTTTTATAATAACACTTGAACCAAAAGAGCACTAACGTTGGTGATAGCACTAACCAGCACTAACGTAGCACTAAGGATAGGTACCATGTTTGACGTTAGTGCTCAACTTTTTGTATTGGGGGGGGGGGCTAACTTTATATAAAAAGTTGGCCCCACCCGCAGTTTTTTTATAATAACACTTGAACCAAAAGAGCACTAACGTTGGTGATTTCAGCACTAACCAGCACTAACGATTGGTACAATTTTTGACGTTAGTGCTCAATTTTTTGTACTGGGGGGGGGGGGCTAACTTTATATAAAGTTGGCCCCACCCACAGTTTTTTAATAATAACACTTGAACCAAAAGAGCACTAACGTTGGGGATTTCAGCACTAACCAGCACTAACATAGCACTAACGATTGGTACCATTTTTGACGTTAGTGCTTAAATGGGGGGGGGCCAACTTTATGGACCTCATTTTCACGCTGCTGCAATAAAAAATCTCCAAACTTGAAATTGAGCTTTGCACCGTGCTCCTAGGAATGTTTTGTAGCAGTGTAGAAGATTTGTATAGCAAAGAACAATTTAACATTTAATGTCCACCAGCTTAGTCATCTGCCACTTAGTGTTGAACGAAGGGGTCCCTTATGGGCAACATCAGCTTTCAGTTTTGAAAATAATAATGGGCTGATACGAAAACCAATTCATAGGACCCAACATATACATTTCACGCATAAATAAATAAACATGCAGATTGCTAATACGTTAAAGTACGTTAATGGTCTATGCGTATTACAATCTAGAATTGAAAGTAATAATCATGGTGATAGGAAACCTAATGTGGTAATTTTGGCAAACCCTTCAAATCAAAACCCCAACTATCGTTTATAGAAAAACATCAGCTCTCAAATAATTTGTCTTGTGAGTTAACCCATATTCAGTTCTTTTTAAAATGTACCATTGGTAAAACCTTGTTCACCTCACAAGCATATATTAAATCATAAAAACGCAACAATAACACTGTAATGTATCACCTATTAGTTAATTCTAAGTTGGTTTCATTTATTGGGTACACTAAGTTTTTTTTTTCTTTTTTTCAAAAGGGATGACCTGTCAGTTGATGTTTTTTGTTTGGTGGAGAGACACGAAATAAAAAAGAATGTTTTTCAAATTAGAGGATTTATAATGTCAAAATACATAATGTAATCCCAATTAAGCAAGATTCTTCATTATTAGACATTGTGTAAGTTAATAATATAGAGAAGAAGTTAGTTGTCTTAAACAATGAGTTGGTTGCCATCACATATTTTTGGTATTTGCGCAACAATTTTGCACAGCCCTGTCGTCATTGACCCCTTTAAAATCATTGCGTTTTATTTGATATTTTCACAGATTCCCACTAGATGTTCCGTCGCAAGTTTCATACCAGCAGTTGCGGTCAACGATGTACCGTTGCAGAAGAACCGGCGTGGAGACAATTCCTACAACTCTGGCGGATATGGGAGAAAGACTCCGTGACGACGCCAACGCTAGGCTCAACACAACGGTGGGCGGAGAACAGTTCTTCCTTGCGTCCCTCAACGATGCACGTCCCGGGACGAGCTTAGTTTTCGGCTCTCCGACTATATGAGACAACTAAACACGGTGTCAACGGTGGGCGGAGAACAGTTCTTCCTTGCGTCCCTCAACGATGCACGTCCCGGGACGAGCTTAGTTTTCGGCTCTCCGACTATATGAGACAACTAAACACGGTGTCAACGGTGGGCGGAGAACAGTACTTCCTTGCGTCCCTCAACGATGCACGTCACGGGACGAGCTTAGTTTTCGGCTCTCCGACTATATGAGACAACTAAACACGGTGTCAACGGTGGGCGGAGAACAGTTCTTCCTTGCGTCCCTCAACGATGCACGTCACGGGACGAGATCAGTTTTCGGCTCTCCAACTATATGAGACAACTAAACACGGTGTCGGAACTACACGTGGACGTGTAGCCTTCAAAGTTCGTCCAAACGTTCCGGCATCACGTCAGCTACTGACCATCATGGGTATGAAGTTTAACCGGGTGAGCAAATTAAGTGTTCTACAGTTACTTTATATTAATTTGGTTATTTTCACCACACTACGATGTTTCAAGCCGTTTGACAAACGGTAATTGGAATTGGAGGCCGAAAGCTATGCACTTCTGACCAGGACAGAAATGTCAGCTGTCATCGTCTTTTGGGGGCCAAATAGGTTTTTATCTACATAAATGTACATTTTATGTTCAACAAAATTAAAAATATGTAATTAATACAACAGTTTGATGTTAATTAATCTTTAAAGTTGAGTATTCACTATAAAGGCTACTTACATTACTTATAATGTGTTATTTAGTAGTAATAAAAATAAAAATTGTTTCAAGCTTACCCACTGTTTTATGTGTCAATGGAGAGGCGAACATAACCCATAATGTTGAGAGCATATGAAATAGTTTTTCGATTTTATAAAACAACACTCTCCAGAATTAAGTCCTACATTAATAATAACAGACTTTGAGCGTGGACTTCAGACTGTTCTTTAGATGAAGTTCCCTAACAGCCACATGATGGGATGATTTTTTCATTAATCCAATGTAAGCGTCCATCTTAAGGAAGTTTTAATATGTACAACTAAGAATCGATACTTTAAAATGTGTTTACAATATCTCAATGCAAAATATATTCCTATTTATACAAAATATTGATTGAACACAATAAATCTAAAATATAATTGTTAGTAAATTTACAAAAAAATTTTAGAACAAATCTTAAACATATGTTTTGAAATCAAAACAAAGTAGAAGTTTTCCATTTAATCTTTGGATACTTACTTAATTTATAGAGGTAAATTTATACTAAATTTATAGAGGTAAATTTACAGTGGTCTTTGGATACTTACTTTGGATACTTATTAATAACTTTGGTACATTGTTAACGTTACATGTTACATGTTTTGTGGCCTGTGCATTTATTTATTTATGTATTGGCCAACGGATTAACAGCTATAATACAGTTTGATTAGAAGGACAGTTCAAATAGGTCGTAAGTAATATAGTTCTTTTCTCTAAATTTAAACGTTGGTTTTTGGCACTGCTACTTTTCCTTAGAACCGGTGGTAGCAGTAAGAATCATTTTTACGTACAAACACATCACTATTTACAACTATAGTTATCGTTATTAAATTATTCTTCTTATTAAATTTAATTGATGTCTTACTGTATAATAAAAGATTTTTTTTTATCAAACCATCATGAATTTTTAAAGCTTGGCGTTGATAACGTATTCAATGTTTTGTGGACTGTGTATTTATTTACTTATTTATATATTTGCCAACGGATTTACACACCAATTTTACAGTTTTGATTAGGCCTAAAGACGATTATCATAACATTTGATGACACTATCAAAACTTTCAAATAATTATTTTGTTCGTAATTTGCTTTGGTTAAAGCGTAGCAAACCCCCTAATTCAATTTTGTATTTATGTGTGTATGTCTGTTGGTAACGCATTAATGTCCTTATTTCTCAGTGTTTCGTGGAAAAGACAAGAGCGCCTTTGTTAATGAAAATTTCAACTCGAATAAAGTGAATTAGTGAGTCGGTGGCTCATTCGGTAGCGTCGCGGACTTCGGGCCGAAGGCAGCGATGTCGTGGGTTTGGGATCCTGGTCACTGCCACTAAAATTTATCAGTACAGTTCACCTTTGTACTGTACCGCCTTGCTTTGCTGTAAACGTTACACGCACGGGCGGCTAGTCTATGTGGACGGGCAAATGCAAGTTTAAAAGAGGCCGCCAACCTCTTTTTTAAAAGTAAAGTAGTAAAGTAAAGTGTGCAGTAGTGAGGTTGAGGTAGTATTTTAACTACTTTTAACCAGTGTCAAAAGTAACTGTCAATTACAGGCCTACCTTAGGGCTATGCCTCATATATCTATAAAGCAATTCCTATTATCATTAGATATCAAATAACACGATCGGGTGACATTTAATTGCGAAGCATTCGTTTTGGCTTTGAAACTGTCAGATATTGTATTTGCGAATGTTTATATGTATTCCTATACAGTAATAGTTTTGCCAACATATCTGGAAAAATGCACACTAAATATGCAAACCAACTCCTGTTCTGAATATAAGGTTTCAACTTACTACAAGGTTCCCTTACGTAGAACGGGCAAACAGCTAGTCTTCTAAATATATAAAAGGCAAAGCCCTCACTGACTCACTCACTCACTCACTCATCACTAATTCTCCCACTTACCATTTACCTAGGAGGCTGAAATTCGGTACACAAATTCTTTGGGCATTAAATAGGAAAACTAAGTAGTTTTTATTCTGATCGGGCTTTCGGGCTCCGCCCCAGCGGCTCTGGAGTTTCCCATGTTAACCTTATGATTTTTCATATTTAAAAGGAATTTCTTAACAGCTGTTTCAATTAAACAAGATGGTTCTGTTCTATGATGTTCAATAGCATTAAAGTTACAAGGATTACCAACAGGGTGCAGCACAACTATTTTTTTTAATTGATGACTACAGCCAATTTGCAACCAAAAGGTGAGTGAGCGTAGCGAACGAACTCCAACCTGGAAGAGAGTTAGCGTAGCGAACGAAATTCAACCAGGACGTGATTGAGCCATGCGAACGAGCTCACTTGTGAAGTTAAACGGGGCAAAGCCCGCGGGTACAGCTAGTTTTTTATAAAATGAAAAAAAGTGTTTCAATAACATGTGTTCTCCTATTTATTTTGTTGCCCAGACAATTTGCAACATTTTGATACCAAATAGGTAGCAAAATAGTAATAAATCATGCATGTTTCATTAGGTTAAACTTTATTTAACTTTAAACGTGATTCACCGTAAACTAACGCCATTAAAAGTAATTTTTCAAACTTCCATAACTTTGTCAAATTTGAAGATAGAATGTTTTTTTTTAATACCATTGGATTCAGCAAGAAAAAGACTACAAGAAAATGTGAATAACTCAAAAAGTGTCTCATGTATCATAAGGTCACTTTTCCTGGAGCATAAGCAAATAGATGTAGGCTTAACTGTGTGAGATTCAGTAGGCTTAGATCAGACATTTGTTTTGTCCATGCTTTAACGGATAGAAGGTAGGTTGACAGATCTTGACAGTAAAATGACAGAAGTAAAATTAAGTAATGAAAGATTAGAAAATAGGTTAGAGAGTGTTGTTCTTGATTTGAGAAAAGACATATCTAATGTAGAAGAAAAACTGTAATTTTACAACAGGAAATGAACACTAACAAAATAAATTTAACTGAAATGATAGGTAACGTTCAGGACAAATGTGATAAAGAAATAGAAATACAAAAGGAAAATTTTCAAAAGTTAGGTAATGATTTGACTGAAGAATTAAATGTGCATAAGAGTATGGTTAATTCTAAGTTTAAAGAATTTGATGATGAACAAGATATTAAGATAAATAAAGTTGTAGAGTCAGTCAAAGATTGTGTTGGTAAAGTAGGCCAGAACGTTGTAGAAATAAATGAACTCAAGTCAAGTTTTAGTTCCAAGTTTGAAGAGGTTGAAAAGAAGTTTAGTCAGTTTAATCCCGAAATAAACTTAGGCCTAGAACGTAAGCTAAGTTGTAGCACTGATAGTAACCAAAAGTTGGCGGAAATGTTGTTAGTACCTTTTAACAGTAGGGAAAGGTTAATCCATCTTATGTACTTTTTAAAATTTACTGATGAGTATAATGAAAAGTCGATGGACTCATGGGAAGTAAAAAAGTTAACTATCTTAAAGTATTTGCAAGAGGAGGTACAGTACTGGTATCGCAGTTACATGAGTAATTAGGGCGAATATGTGCAATCTCATGAGGCATTTAAGAACCAGTCCTTTCTGAATCTAAAAGTATGGCAACAAACGAAGAAGAGAATGATCACACAAAGAAGATGTTGATGAACTCAGTTAGAAAGATACTAAGATGCAAAGAAGAGACAATAAACATATTGAGAACACAGAAAATGATGAACCTCAAAATCATAGAAAGAGCGTCAAGATGCACCAAGGATCCAAACCCTCCCTCCACCTCCAAAGATTAATTCACCTCCACCACTCTACAGTTACCACCCTGTAAATTTTAAAACTGAGCTAATACTGTTTCCTTTGCTTAATTTAATTAAAAAAGACAATAATAATAATATTTTGTGAATATAATTCACACTAGAGTTTTTGTTTTGGTATTTCACCACTACCACCCAATTACCCCTATGTGGGAAATTGGGTGGGGTCTAAAATAAGGTGGCCATACTGTTTTTTTTATTCAGAGCTTTAGAGGTTATGTTAATATTTATGTGTTGTTCACAGGTTGTGTGCAAACAATTGTGTTGATAAGTGTGTGTAATGAACTAATTAAAAGCTATAGTAAGGGTTTCAAGATGCTTAGAAACTATAAAAGAAAGACTCAACCTAAGTATGATCTTGATAAACTTAATTGTGCAATGGAGAGGATTAAAAAAGGTGACTCTATTTATAGTGCTTCAAAAACCTTTGGTATAGCAGAAAGTACCCTAAGAAACCGTTTAAAAAGGAAAACACAAGACAACATTCAAGGAGCGGGACGCAAACAACTGATTCCTCAAAAAATTGAACAGGATTTAGCAAGTAACATTGAATATTTAGTTAAATTGCAGCAGCCTCTGACTAAGGCGGAAATATCACATATTGTACAGGAGTATTTTGAGGTTAGGCAAATACCTAACCCATTTTCTAAAAACAACAAATCACCTGGCAGAGAATGGTTGGATGGGTTTTTTAAACGCTATCCGCAGCTTGTTAAAAGAAAAGCACAAGGCATCCAAAAGGCTAGAGTTCAGTCTGCGACTACGGAATCTTTTACCAAGTTTTTTGAAATGCTTGATAAAAAAGTAAATGAACTGCTTATCACAAATCCAGCCCAAATAATAAACCTGGATGAAACAGGGTACTCAAGCTCTCTTAGTGGAACCGTCATTGCGAAGAAAGGTACTAAGTGCGTATCACAAGTCCACGGTGGATCCGGGAAAGAAACATTTAGTGTAGTAGAAACAGTGGCAGCTAATGGTCATTTGATCCCGCCTCTCATTATTTATAAGAGCAAGAATCTCTACACTTCATGGTGTGTAAACGGTCCTAAAGGTTCAGGATATTTATCCTCAGAAAACGGATGGCAGGATAAGAACACTTTTTCCACTATTTTAAGAAGCTCATGGAGTGGACAACGGACTGGCCCAAACCAATTCTTATAGTCTATGATGGACACAAGAGCCACATACAATACCGAGTAAGTGCAATGGCTATAAAGAACAACGTTCACATCTTGTCTCTTCCCGCTCACAGTTCGGACAAACTACAGCCGCTGGATGTAGGTGTATTTGCCCAAGTCAAAAAGGCATGGTTGCAAATTAAAAGAAACCATTCACAGAATACCTTCAACAGCGTCAAAGTTTAGGTTTTGAATGTTGTGTGCCAAACACCATGAAGGTTGACTGTTCAAAGGTTTTTGCACCAATTGCATATTTAGATGCAGTAGCGAGAGCTTTCGTTGGAAACTTCCACCAATTTAGTTGTGAATATGGATGTATGTGTGAAAATAAAGGGGAAGTCATTCCCTGTGGTCAAGGCACATCTAGAATTTAAAGATAATAAGATTCTTTGTTGAGGACATACAATCTATTTTGGAAAGTGGCCAGGAAGCAGTTGATAGTGGCAAGGTAGTAACTATAGTTAACTATATAGTAACTAAATAGTTAAAGGGGTAAAAGGGCCGTCAATAATCAGCAATGTGTTTTAATTTCAATCTTGCAGAAACTTTTGTTCCTGACTACATGCACTGTGTCCTTTTGGAAGATATAAGGCAATTCCTATTCCTTTGGTTAAACCCAGCCAACAAAGGAAACCCATTGTTCCTCTCCAGTAAAAAGGTTCAACAGGATAATTCATTGTCCAAAGTGAAACCTCCATTAGAAATTAACAGGAGGCCGCGCAGTGTGGAACTGAGGAAATATTGGAAAGACTCTGAGTATCATTCTTTCGTTTTATTTAGCCCCAGCAATTTCTCAGGTACTACCACAAAAATATTTCAACCACCGGATTCTTCTAGTGTTCTCCATTTTCACGCTGCTGCAATAAAAAATCTCCAAACTTGAAATTGAGCTTTGAACCGTGCTCCTAGGAATGTTTTGTAGCAGTGTAGAAGATTTGTATAGCAAAGAACAATTAACATTTAATGTCCACCAGCTTAGTCATCTGCCAATTAGTGTTGAACGAAGGGGTCCCTTATGGGCAACATCAGCTTTCAGTTTTGAAAATAATAATGGGCTGATACGAAAACTAATTCATAGGACCCAACATATACATTTCACGCATAAATAAATAAACATGCAGATTGCTAATACGTTAAAGTACGTTAATGGTCTATGCGTATTACAATCTAGAATTGAAAGTAATAATCATGGTGATAGGAAACCTAATGTGGTAATTTTGGCAAACCCTTCAAATCAAAACCCCAACTATCGTTTATAGAAAAACATCAGCTCTCAAATAATTTGTCTTGTGAGTTAACCCATATTCAGTTCTTTTTAAAATGTACCATTGGTAAAACCTTGTTCACCTTACAAGCATATATTAAATCATAAAAACGCAACAATAACACTGTAATGTATCACCTATTAGTTAATTCTAAGTTGGTTTCATTTATTGGGTACACTAAGTTTTTTTTTTCTTTTTTCCAAAAAGGATGACCTGTCAGTTGATGTTTTTTGTTTGGTGGAGAGACACGAAATAAAAAAGAATGTTTTTCAAATTAGAGGATTTATAATGTCAAAATACATCATGTAATCCCAGTTAAGCAAGATTCTTCTTTATTAGACATTGTGTAAGTTAATAATATAGAGAAGAAGTTAGTTGTCTTAAACAATGAGTTGGTTGCCATCACATATTTTTGGTATTTGCGCAACAATTTTGCACGGCCCTCTCGTCATTGACCCTGTAAAATCATTGCGTTTTATTTGATATTTTCACAGATTCCCACTAGATGTTCCGTCGCAAGTTTCATACCAGCAGTTGCGGTCAACGATGTACCGTTGCAGAAGAACCGGCATGGAGACAATTCCTAGAACTCTGGCGGATATGGGAGAAAGACTCAGTGACGACGCCAACGCTAGGCTCAATACAACGGTTGGCGGAGAACAGTTCTTCCTTGCGTCCCTCAACGATGCACGTCACGGGACGAGCTTAGTTTTCGGCCCTCCGACTATATGAGACAACTAAACACGGTGTCAACGGTGGGCGGAGAACAGTACTTCCTTGCGTCCCTCAACGATGCACGTCACGGGACGAGCTTAGTTTTCGGCTCTCCGACTATATGAGACAACTAAACACGGTGTCAACGGTGGGCGGAGAACAGTACTTCCTTGCGTCCCTCAACGATGCACGTCACGGGACGAGCTTAGTTTTCGGCTCTCCGACTATATGAGACAACTAAATACGGTGTTAACGGTGGGCGGAGAACAATACTTCCTTGCGTCCCTCAACGATGCACGTCACGGGACGAGCTTAGTTTTCGGCTCTCCGACTATATGAGACAACTAAATACGGTTTCGGAACTACACGTGGACGGAACCTTCAAAATTCGTCCAAACGTTCCGGCATCACGTCAGCTACTGACCATCATGGGTATGAAGTTTAACCGGGTAAGCAAATTAAGTGTTTTACAGTTACTTTATATTAATTTGGTTATTTTCACCACACTACGATGTTTCAAGCCGTTTGACAAACGGTAATTGGAATTGGAGGCCGAAAGCTATGCATTTCTGTCCAGGACAGAAATGTCAGCTGTCATCGTCTTTTGGGGGCCGAATAGGTTTTTATCTACATAAATGTACATTTTGTGTTCAAAAAAATTAAAAATATGAAAATAATACAACATTTTCATGTTTATTAATGTTTAAAGTTGAGTATTCACTCTAAAGGCTACTTACATTACTTATAATGTGTTATTTTTTTGTAATAAAAATTAAAATTGTTTCAGCACGCACTGTTTTATGTGTTAGGTACTGGAGAGGCGAACACAGAGAGCATATGAAATAGTTTTCGATTTTATAAAACAACACTCTCCAGAGTTAAGTCCTACATTAATAATAGAATTCCTAAGGAGGGTCAGCCATGCCGTTCACCCCAGAGGAAAACGCTGGTGAACATGAGGAGGATGAAGACATAGCTATTGTACAAAATGGCAATGACTTGCCAGCTCTTCACCACCACCACCTCCTCCGATTTAAAGTAGAACAGAAGAAACCAGCAGGGATAATTATGTTAAGTAGACCACTAGGACCTTGGTACATGCGTACCACCGACATAATAGGACCATTACCCCGATGTAAAAGGGAAATAAATTTGCATTGGTTATCCAGGATAATTTTTCAAAAAAGAGTTGAAGTTACTCCCTTGAAATCCGCAAACTGCTAAATAAAGTATTTAAAAAGTTTAAACTATTATTTTATTTAAGATATGAAGCTCCCGAAATTCTACGATGCGAACAATGGCAATAATTTACAGCTAACATTTCCAAACAAATGGCAGATAAATGGAATATTAAATTGGAATATACAGCACCTTACAGCCCTCAATCTAATCCTACAGAATGATATAATCGTGTACTAAAGACGATTATTTCGCAGTATGTACGAGATGGTCAATAAACCTGGGATCAGAATTTACAGGAATTCAGGTTTGAATTCAAGGTTTGACAAAGACGATCACGACCATCACGGCACACGCTAAAGACTTGAAACCATTTATTGACTAAATTACAAAAATACACATGGGCTAACAATTGAATTTCTCAACTTCAATTGTGTCCACATAGTATTGTAACAATTTGTGTTAATTAATGTACTAAATTGTATCTGCACGTTGCATGGCTTTTGGTTGCAAGGTGACCGGCGGAACGAGAAAAAAATTCTATCTTAAACAACTCACAACTGGAAAAGGGATGGCACTAGAAGAAATTCGGGGACCGATGACCCTCAATCAAATGTATCCTAAAAATCACTTCTCGGAAGAAAGCGGAGATGGTTGACGACCAGGCTATTGCAGTCTATCTCTGATTAATTGAACGGAGAAGTTTACTCCTGCCCGATCAATTTAGGGTTTGGCTTTCGACACCTTCCTGTACGTTGTGTACAACAGGGTGGGTTCCCCAGGTTGAGAACTGGCATCGGTGAACAAATATATTTACCCGTGTCATAACCTAATATTCTTTCCTGTCCACCATCCCTGAAGAAAACCATTGGGTTTTAATCGTAGCATGGCCGAAGCAAAAACTGTAGCAGGGAATTTGATTCATTAGGGAGAGCTCGGCCAAACCATTCTCCAAGGATGTTTTGTGCTACGTGGAGCGGCTGGCCTAGGTGTTTCTGGTCGGAATTTCCGCGCCCCAGAATGGGCTCTAATGGAGAAGGCCCCCTGCATGCCCACAGGTAGCGTAGATTGTGGAGTGACAAGTGCTTGTACACAGAAAGAGCAAATCGCACGGAGACGTCAGAGACGGATCTGGGAGCGTTCGATGGTGTTGCGTCGTGGAAGAGAATGGCATCAGCTCTGCAAAGATCGGAATCTAATTATAGATGAGAGAGAAACTTCTAATCAAGGATGGAAGCGTCCGCACTATTGACCACCTAGTAGCACCCAGTCACTCAGGTATATTTTGATAATTATCTCTAATTATTATCAAAATATTCCAGAGTGTCCTTCTTTTAAATCAACATCTGAAAAAGTTTTTGTTACTTATGACTTGAAATGCCAGTTAAAAATCTTTTAGAAAATGGAAATGCAGCTAAGTACCTATTCCAACCCTAGGTGAAATAACAAACTGATATCGAAGACATTTCAGAAGGCATTTGCTACCAACGACTGAAAGAGACGTACCATTTAGGTCGACAAGATCTTCTTTTGATTTGGAAACAAAGATGGAGTTCCTGTGTTCAAAAGCTCCAAATGATCTAGGACTTTGGCCACTTCAGTTAGCCTGACATGAACACGTTTCTTGAAACCATTCACAGAAGACCTTCAGCAGCTTCAAAGTTTTGGTTTTGAATGTTGTGTGCCAAACCCCCATGGATGTTGTGTGTTCAAAGTGTTTGCCACATTTGCGTATTTAGATGCAGTAGCGAGAGCTTCCGTTGAAACTCCACCAATTTAATGATGAATATGAATGTATGTGTGAAAATAAAGGGAAGTCATTCCCTGTGGTCAAGGCACATCTAGAATATACAGTTAAGAAGATTCTTTGTTGAGGACATACAATCTATTTTGGAAAGTGGCCAGGAAGCAGTTGATAGTGGCTAGGTAGTTAAAGGGGTAAAAGGGCCGTCAATACTCAGCAATGTGTTTTATTTAAATCTTGCAGAAACTTTTGTTCCTGACTACATGCACTGTGTCCTTTTGGAAGAGATAAGGCAATTCCTATTCCTTTGGTTAAACCCAGCCAACAAAGGAAACCCATAGTGCCTCCTCCAGTAAAAAGGTTCAGCTGGATAATTCTTTGTCCAAAGTGAAACCTCCATTAGAAATTAACAGGAGGCCGCGCAGTGTGGAACTGAGGAAATATTGGAAAGACTCTGAGTATCGGGCCTGGCTTTCGTTTTATTTAGCCCCAGCAATTTCTCAGGTACTACCACAAAAATATTTCAACCGCCGGATTCTTCTAGTGTTCTCCATTTTCACGCTGCTGCAATAAAAAAATCTCCAAACTTGAAATTGAGCTTTGCACCGTGCTCCTAGGATTTTTTTTAGCATTGTAGAAGATTTGTATAGCAAAGAACAATTAACATTTAATGTCCACCAGCTTAGTCATCTGCCACTTAGTGTTGAACGATGAGGTCCCTTATGGGCAACATCAGCTTTCAGTTTTGAAAATAATAATGGGCTGATACGAAAACTAATTCATAGGACCCAACATATACATTTCACGCATAAATAAATAAACATGCAGATGGCTAATACGTTAAAGTACGTTAATGGTCTGTGCGTATTACAATCTAGAATTGAAAGTAATAATCATGGTGATAGGAAACCTAATGTGGTAATTTTGGCAAACCCTTCAAATCAAAACCCCAACTATCGTTTATAGAAAAACATCAGCTCTCAAATAATTTGTCTTGTGAGTTAACCCATATTCAGTTCTTTTTAAAATGTACCATTGGTAAAACCTTGTTCACCTAACAATCATATATTAAATCATAAAAACGCAACAATAACACTGTAATGTATCACCAATTAGTTAATTCTAAGTTGGTTTCATTTATAGGGTACATAAGTTTTTTTCTCTTTTTTCAAAAAGGATGACCTGTCAGTTGATGTTTAAAAAAAATGTTTTTCAAATTAGAGAATTTATAATGTCAAAATACATCATGTAATCCTAATTAAGCCACATTCTTCTTTATTATACACTATGTCAGTTAATAAAATAGAGAAGAAGAAAGTTGTCTTAAACAATGAGTTGGTTGCCTACTTTCCGAATGCTTATGAATGTAACCTCTAAACATTAATTAGCCTAACACAGCATATGTCAGTTAAAAATAATTGTTACTTTGACATTGATTTCCTCAACACACTAAATAATATCCTACTATTTAACTGATGTAAAACACACGTTCTAATAAAACATAATAAATTTTATACTTTCATATTACAATCTAAATATATAGAACAAAGTCGTGTTAATTACAACACTTATAACTCAAGAACGGCTGGACCGATTTGAATGATTTTAAATTCGTCGGATTCTTCTCTGTCGCGATTGGGATGGCGGATTTTTATCCCCCTGGAATTTTACCCCCTGGGCAAAACTGACGTCACAAACCAAGGAGTAAAATTCCGGCTGCGAACTTTAGAGCAGCACAACATCAGTTCAATGGATTAACGGTGGAATTAAACTTATATTACCCCCGACTAAGTTGTACGACATGGCAACCGCGCTTAATTGGTTTCGAGACTAGTACCGCCTAGGATCTAGTAGGTCTTTGGACCAAACATTTTAACAAATTTTAGCATTGCGAGGGCTATCTATGTCTATTCTACTTTTATCTAGGATTGAATCCAATGAGAGTGGCCACACGAGGCGAAGCTAAGCCGCCTGGACGGATTGTCCGCACCATGTCGTGACTCGTTCGCGCGAAGTTAAGCCCGCTCAGTTAAGCCGCGTTGGAGGAGATGACACACGTTATAGTTATGATATATGTCGAAAGACGGTATGTACTTACAATTTGAACAAGGTTACGATTTTGTGAATGTCTGTGTAACCTATTTCTTAATTGTGCTTGATGGCTTGATTTTTCCCTGGAATATTAGAAAATAGAGATTCAGAACATGTACTAGTAGAATACATGTATCGCAAATAGAGGTCTTGGTTGGTAAAAATTTTTCACTAACCCAGTTAAAATTGTTTCAGACTTACCCACTGTTTTATGTGTTACGTACTGGAGAGGCGAACACAGAGAGCATATGAAATAGTTTTCTATTTTATAAAACAACACTCTCCAGAGTTAAGTCCCACATTAATAATAACAGACTTTGAACGTGGACTTCAGACTGCTCTTCAGATGAAGTTCCCTAACAGCCACAGGATGGGATGTTTTCTCCATTCATCCAATGTAAGCGTCCATCATAAGGAAGTTTTAATATGTACGACTAAGAATCAATGCTTTAAAATGTGTTTGCAATATATCAATGCAATATATATTCCTATTTACACAAAATATTGATTAAACACAATAAATCTCAAATATAATTGTTAGTAAATTTACAATAAAATGTGTTATGTGTCAATTGAGAGGCAAACACATAGAGCGTATGAAATAGTTTTCGATTTTATAAAACAACACTCTCCAGAGTTAAGTCCTACATTAATAATAACAGACTTTGAACGTGTACTTCAGACAGCTCTTCAGATGAAGTTCCCTAACAGCCACATGATGGGATGATTTTTTCCATTCATCCAATGTAAGCGTCCATCATAAGGAAGTTATAACATGTACGACTAAGAATCAATGCTTTAAAATGTGTTTGCAATATCTCAATTCAATATATATTCATATTTATACGTAGTATTGATTAAACACAATAAATCTTAAATATAATTGTTAGTAAATTTACAATAAAATGTGTAGAATAAATCTTTAACATATATTTTGAAATATAAACAAAGTAGAAGTTTTCCATTTTATTTTGAATCGTTTATTATTTAGTCAATGTGGTTATTTCATGTCAAACATTGCTTCAACACAACAAAAACCTTCAAATTATAAGGAAAAATTTCATTATTTTTCCAGCCATAAGTTTAATTACATTGACTTGAACCATATTCTATGATTCTACTTACACAAGTTACACATATATATATACAATACAATACAATATATACACAAGTTTGCAAATTGCACAGTAAAACAATTGATTTAAACTTTCTAAGATGTAAATAAAACGTCTACATTATTGTAGGTAACGTTATCCCAGATATTATAATATAGTATACCGTACATTGCAGAATTAACTGGCAAATGAGTAATCCAAATGTAATATTGCTTAATTGCCAGGACAGAAATGGCAGCTGTCATCGTCTTTTGGGGGCCGAATAGGTTTTTACCTACATAAATGTACATTTTATGTAAAAAAAAATAAAAATATGTAAATAATACAACATTTTCATGTTTATTAATGTTTAAAGTTGAGTATTCACTCTAAAGGTTACTTACATTACTTATAATGTGTTATTTTTTTGTAATAAAAATTAAAGTCAACTCAAAGATTGCCGGTGTGTAACTCAGACCATGTTTATATTCGTTATTGATAAACCTAAAGCATTCCGACCGGTTTTATCCTTATCAAAATGCCTCGCTGTACAGGCAACACGTGTCATTGATAGAGGGCCAATTGAGAACGAAAAGTCGTTTTGGGGTAGTGTTAGGGCGTATTGGAGTATGTTTTCTTGTATGTATTCTTGAGGAGTATGTTTTATCTATGGTTAAGCCTATTACGCGCCACTGTTCGGTAGGTGCGGTCGTTATCACGATTGGGTACGCCTCTTGTCTATGTTTCGTTGTCGTCGCGTCGGAGACATTTAAAAGAAAAAACAACAAATAAACAAATTATAGCTACAAAAAACAACGATAAATGCACAAATTTCAGTTACAATCATGGTAACTCGATCCGTCAAAGCGACACAAAACAACGATAAATACATAAATTCAAGATACAACCATACTAACACGAT
This sequence comes from Macrosteles quadrilineatus, assembly GCF_028750875.1. NCBI lineage: Eukaryota > Metazoa > Arthropoda > Insecta > Hemiptera > Cicadellidae > Macrosteles > Macrosteles quadrilineatus. The sequence continues at coordinate 85,706,645 of NW_026542595.1, forward strand.
ACGTCTTGGGGGTTATGTTTACACAAACCCAAATAGTAAATAAATGTACTCAGTGCGTTTCATTGAATTGAAAAACAAATAACAGCAATTAAATTATACAGCTGATCAAAATGTGAACAATTAATAATTATGTTCTACATAAAGATAACATGGGAACTTCCAAAGCCACTGGGGCAGAGCCCAAGGGACTTTTTCAAAAATGTAAGGCCGGTTTGCAAATCTACAAGACACGCTCTTTTCATTGAGACGTCAATAGATAAAATCGGTTAAGAAATGGCGGAGGAGTTCAACCGACAAAGTTTCATGTAGCGGATTAATTATATAGATGTGGTTATTTCATGTCAAACATTTCTTCAACACAACAAAAAACTTTAAATTAGAAGAAAAAACTTAATTATTTTTTCAGTCATTAGTTCAATTCCATTGACTTGAACCATATTCTATGATTCTACTACTGTACTTATAATACGCTTAACTAATTTACTTGAAAATACACAATTTGCAAATTGCACAGTAAAACAATTGATTTCAACTTTCTTTATTTTAATGGCTGTTTATTCCAACAAACTAGTCAAGAATGCTATGTATGTACATCGGTTACATACGGTGTACAATACAGTTACATTGTCCCCTCGAGTCCGGGTTTTTGCTGAAAACGTCGACACTTTTACATCAAGATAGGCTTCATCTGGCACACAATCGTGGACAACAGCTCTACTTTACACATTGTCTTTATACACTATTCTGCCCTTGCGTCTGGCGGATCCTTCCTTTAAGCTCACCCATCTAAATCAATCTTCAAACTGTGCTGTCTTTTTCCACAGAGGGTCTCAAACACATTGAGCATGCATATGCTCAGCAACTAGCGACATATGAAAACGGTGTGGCGAACGACGCACTTCCCTAAGCGCCCTTCTTAGCAAATGATCGGAGAATCGCACAGCCCACCACTCTCCTCGTGGCAGGAAGGTAACCAAGGCCATGGACCCAAAAGGCCGCCAACCTAGTCACGCTAAACCAGCGACTGCGACTCTAAGTTATTAGATAGTATCTTGTAATAAATTTAGGCCTATGAAGAGTTGTTTGCTGATGTGAAATATTGGTGTTTTCAGATGTCGGTAGGCTGCTGCAGAAAGCATCGTCATTGGTAGAAGGCCTAAAAAGTGTTGGGGTGGGATCCTCATCCAAATCATCCCAATCCCAGATAACAATCCCTGCCTTAGATTCGCCCAACAATCACATATTCCTCACCAAGTTTATTTAAAGATATACCCCAAAAACCACCTTAAAGAAATAAACCCATCTTAATCTCCTTTATTTTCACCAGTTTCTTCCCCACCACCTAAACATTCTTTTCCTTCCGTTTCATCCTCCCCGCCCCACAGTTCGATGATTTGTGAAGTATCTTTCACCTCACCTTCTGCTACCATCAAAGATGAAGGACACCTGGTTCATTATCCAGAGAAAAATCCATTAAATGTCTTGGTACAGGATATAATAAAAGAGGGAGAAACCATCAGCAACGGCAGAGAACAACTGTTTTTCAATGGAACAGAGACCAATGCAATTTTTATTTGTATTTCATGCTATAAAGTTATTGTACAATCATGTTTGTATAGTAGGTTATATAATGTCTCAATCCCATCAGGGACTTGGGAAAAACAGTAGCATTTTTCAAAAGTCATTAAATAAGAAATAACGTAAAATATCCATAAATTGGAAATTCATGAGTAGTTTAAAACGTATGCTTAATTTTCGCTGAAACGCGTGATTAAGTCTCTACTGCGTTTACTAACTCAAACTGACATAATATGTTTATTTTCCTGAGAATTTAAATACAGTAGTTATAGAAATCAGAAGAGCAGAATATTTTAGAGCAAAGGTTAGGGGCTATGACCCCTTCAAGCAAATAGTATGTATACTCATTAATTCTGATATTGTTACAAATTTGTTTGTAATAACTATTAAAAATACTTAGTTTAAGTTAGCGTTTATAAAATATAGATGAACTGTGTCCCTTCAAGCAACTAGTAGAATGTAGAAGGCTAGAGAGAGAAAACGATCAAGGTCCAAAAATCCTAAATTTTATATTATTGACATATTTTGATTCCTTATGAGGAATAGTAAAACCACGTGCAACGTCTACAGCGTAAAAACGATCAGGGTCCGAAATATAGCGCAAAGAAAAATGGGTATGCTGAGAAGTAACGATCAAGGTCCATCGGCTACAGCGAAGTAACGAACAATGTCCAAGCGAGCGACAGTGGAGGGGGACATGCGCCCGTCACAACAGCTCAGTCAGCTGATGAGTGGCTGGTAGCCGGTGGCAGAGTTGTTTATGTGCTAGTGACACGGTGTTTTTATGTTGTAGTGGGTAGTTTTCGACATTGGAAATGAGTGATAGTGGTAGTGTAAGTGAAGAAATGTGCGAGTAGGTGTTAACTTGAACTCAGTGAAGAAAAAACGTAAGTATGGATCAATGTTTGAAGCTGCTAAACGGATGAGAAATACAACACACGAAACGGGGGAAGAATGTCACTGTAAGAGATTAAAATGTTTTTCACATGTTGATAAAAATGCCCGGAATATACTGATACGAGACTTTAACAACTTAAGTGATAGAAATTCTCAAAACTCGTACTTAGCTGGTTTAATTTCTGTTGAACATATTAAGCGTAGGAGACCCAGATAGGACATTACCGAAGCTAATTTACATGACTTTAGCTATTCCTATTAAGTGCGGGTTACGAAAGAAAATAAGATTGAGGAGATTCCTGTTTGTTTTAATGCTTTTAAAACAAGCATTTTTTGGCATTACAAACCGACGTTTGCAGTTCATTAAAAGTAGTTTAGGAAAGATAGGTATGCCACCTATTGACAAAAGGGGAAAACGTGAGAACCGGGGGAAAAATAAATTACCCAATGATACTTGTATTGCCCTAAACAAGTTTTTCACGTCCTTAAAAGGCCGCAAGGCTCATTACAGTCCAAAGGACACACACAAAATTTATCTGTCTGAGCATCTAAATAGAAAAAAAAACTACTAGGTATGTTTCTGCAAAAAATTTTGGAATAGAAGTATCGTATGAAAAATTTAGAGAAGAGTTTGATAAGTGCAACATTGGATTTGGATATCCAAGATCCGACACGGCAGTTCGATCAGGGCTTCGAGCCATATTCACAGAAGAACATAATGCAGTGTGTGAACTGCTCAGTGAAAGGCGGAATTGCAAAGGGCCCCTTTGGAATCAATCTTCAAACTGTGCTGTCTTTTTCCACAGAGGGTCTCAAACACATTGAGCATGCATATGTTCAGCAACTAGCGACATATGAAAACGGCGTGGCGAACGACGCACTTCCCTCAGCGTCCTTCGCAAATGATCGGAGAATCGCACAGCCCACCACTCTCCTCGTGGCAGGAAGATACAGTGTGGAGGAATTCCTAAGAAGGGTCAGCCATGCCGTTCCGACCCCAGATGAAAACGCTGGTGAACATGAGGAGGATGAAGACATAGCTATTGTACAAAATAGCAATGACTTGCCAGCTCTTCCACCACCACCTCCCCCGATTTAAAGTAGAACAGAAGAAACCAGTAGGGATAATTATGTTAAGGAGACCGGTAGGACCTTGGTACATGCTTTACCACCGACATAATAGGACCATTACCCCGATGTAAAAGGGAAATAAATTTGCATTGGTTATCCAGGATAATTTTTCAAAATGGGTTGAAGTTACTCCGTTGAAACCGCAACTGCTAAACAAGTATTTGAAAAGTTTAAAGATTATTTTATTAAGATATGGAGCTACCAAAATGCTACGATGCGACAATGGCACTCAATTTACTGCTAACATTTTCAAACAGATGGCAGATGAATGGAATATTAAATTGGAATATACAGCCCCTTACAGCCCACAATCTAATCCTACAGAAAGAGATAATCGTGTACTAAAGACGATCATTTCTCAGTATGATCACAAAACCTCGGATCAGAATTTACAGAAATTCAGATTTGAATTCAAGGTTTGACAAAGACGAAATCACGACCATCACGGCACACGCGAAAGACTTGAAACCCTTTATTGACTAAATTACAAACATACACATAGGCTAACACTTTGACTTTCTCAATTTCAATTGTGACCACATAGTATTGTAACAATTTGTGTTAACTATTGAACTAAATTTGTATCTGCACGTTGCATGGATTTTGGTTGCAAGGGTGTCCGGCGGAACGAGAAAAAATTCTATCTTAAAAATCACAACTGAAAAACGGATGGCACTAGAAGAAATTCGGGGATCGATGACCCTCAATCAATAATCCTATAAATCACTAGTGTGGCCTTGGTTTACTCCTGCCCGATCAATTTTGGATTTAGGCGTTCGACACCTTCCTGTACGTTGTGTACAAACAGGGTCGGACACCAGGGTTAAAAACTGGCATCGGGGAACAAATATATTTAACCGTGACATAATTAATATTCTTTCCTGTCCACATCCCTGAAGAAAACCATTGGAAGAAAAATCTAAAATCGCTCATCATTGCTGGTCCGAAAATCATCGTATGAATTTTGAAGAGGCAAAAATTGTCCATAAGGAACCTCATTTTTTCAAACGTAAACTCATTGAAGCCTCATACATTAAATTAGCAGACCAACCAATCAGTCAGTCATCGGTTGAAATAAGGCCACTTTGGCTACCCATTTTGAACAAGGAACTAAAGGATAGGGAACTTAATTGTTCAATAAATAGGGAAATAACGAGTTCTCCTCAAAATTCGCACGTTATGTTAACTCGTAGTAAAACTCGTGATATGAATAAACATAATTAACACCCATCTTGCGGCATCGTACATCGCTCCGCCATTTTGTTGGTTTTACTTTTCCAGGGACCGGAAGCCATTTCTGTTGTCTCCGTGTTTCCGATTGGTCAGCCATGTTGGTTCAGTCTCATTGGTGGAGTCATAGCGTACGGTGTTGTTAGTGTTCCATTGTGTGAGTTTTTTGTACGTAAACCTTTTATAGATTATAGTGTTTTGTGATTTGTTATTAATTGCATGTTGTATCATGACTTTAGGTTGGCAAGATGGTGGAGGAGAGTGAGGACGCCCCTTGTGCTGTATGTAAAGTTGTGATTCCTAGTGATGGAAAAGGACTATTTTGTGATGGATTTTGTAAATTATGGTTTCATCCATCATGTGTAAATGTATCAGATACGAGATATGAGCTTATTAATGAGATACAAGAAGACATTAAGTGGTACTGCTCAACCTGTGTGCTGAAGATAGACTGGTTAGTCACTAAAGTGTGGGATACGGACGATTTGTTAAATTTGAGATCAATTGTTGACAACTTAGTGGGGCTTGTAAAAGGAGTGATAAATGACAATTTAGAACTAAATAAGCGAATGGACTCTTTAGCTGATGGAAATGTAAGGTTAAGCAATACAATACTGTCACTGTCGTCTGCAGACGGGAGTAAACAGGAATTAGCAATGTCGAACATTTCAGGGTTTTGTGGTTCTTCCTCTTCCTCTCTCCGGCAGAGTGCAAAAAACGCTGTCGACGATATGACTTTCGATCAAACGATCGGTGAACCAATGACTTCCAATGCTCTATGCAATGGCAAAGATGAATTAACAAATAATTTAGTTGGCGTTGACGGAGACTTGCAATTGCAACCTAAAGTCGGTGACGGTGACTTGCATTCTAGAAACCCAAAACATTCGAGACATAACCAACAACGAGAAAATAGTTCTTATTCAAACAAAAGTAGAATTTATACCAACTCTTCTGACTGGACAGAAGTCAGAAATAATAAAAGGCGCTTTAATAATAGAAAGTATCCAGCAACCATTACTTATAATGAGAAGAAATCTGAAACCATAGTTAGGCCTATGGATTCTGAGGATAAGGCTCATGCTCATGGTATGTCGAAGCCCAAGGCTTATAACGAGGCTGTAAAAGGTAGGCCTACTATAAGAAATAAAGTTGTGCATGGGACTCAAGAGGTAAGTGAAGACAATTTGCTTAAACCAGCTCAGAGAATGATGTGGCTTTTTCTGACAGGCATGGACATTTCGGTAACTTCGGACTCAATCTTAAAATATTTGAGAAGTTTAAAAGAAAATGCCAATTTTCAGTGTCAAATTATAGTGTCAAGGTATGACAGTTATCGCTCTTTCAAGGTAGGTGTACCTTTCGATCTTGGTGAGGAATTCATGCATCCTAACCTCTGGCCCGTAGGGAGTAAGATTGGGAGATATCGCCCCCCTAGGACAAACCGTTGGGATAGGGCTGGTCAAGACAATTTTTTAGGCCCAGTATCAAACAGGACTATAGAAACCAGGGATCACCCAAAATAAATCAAGTTATCAAGCTACTATCAGTAAACATACAGGGTCTTAAATGTAAACTTGGTGATTTGGAGCTTTTTATGAATGACTGTGACATTAATGTTGCTTGCCTCTGTGAACATTTTTTAAGAAATGATGAAGCTGAATTTTATATACCGAGTGGTTACCAATTAGGAAACAATTTTTGTCGTTCCAATCTATCAAGAGGTGGAGTTGGAATACTTGTTGCTAAGGACATTCTGTTTAAAAAAATTGATTTGAATCAATTTTGTTTAGAACTCGACTTTGAAGTCACTGCGGTTGAACTACCTCATTTTAACCTAATTGTTGTGTCATTATATAGATCGCCTATGGGTAATGTAGACATTTTCTTGCGGTCTTTGGAAGATATGCTAGCTTTCCTAGTCAGTAGGGGAAGTACAAGTAAACTCATGATTGGTGGCGATTTCAATGCGGACTTTGACATCACAACTGTAAAGCCTAGTGTTACAAACTTTTTGAATATACTTAGACAGTTTAATCTTTTTTGTGCAAATGACAAACCTACTAGAGGCGCAGCGTGTCTTGACAATGTTCTAACCAATGTTAATTCTTCAGACTATAAAATAAGTGTTGTAAACCCGTTGTTAGGGGACCATGATGCGTTAATACTGGAACATTCTCAAATTTCTGCGGAACGTCAACTTCAGAAAGACGGCGAAGTATGGACCAGAAGATTCACGCCTGTTATGGTTGATAACCTTATTATGAACCTTAGCACTGTCAGTTGGGACTTGGTTTTTGACCCTAATTTATCTGCTGAAGAAAGTTTCAATCTGTTCTGGGACTGTTTTTTCTCTAATTTTAATGATTGTTTTCCTTTGGTGAAGAAGAAGGTGTTTAAAAATAGAACTCTCAAAAATAAAGTTAACTGGTACACCCCAGAGCTGGAAAAAATGAAAAAATTAATACTGTTTTATCAAGATGTGTATAAAATGTATGGTAATGAGGACATTCTTTTTTTATCCAAAAATCTAAAGGGCAAGTATCGCACTGCTATCCGAGAAGCAAAGAAGAGAAAAAACGAAGAACTCATCGAGAGGTCTACCAATAAGTGCAAGACTGCTTGGTCGGTAATTAACTCAGCTGCTGGGAGGTCCACGCAGAAAAATATGTCAGCGCTATCCCCTGATGACTACAGCTCCTACTTCTCCACGGCGGTGGAAGAAATCTGTGAGAAAGTGAATGTGTCAAAAAGCATTGCTCATCAAATGGTGGCAAAAAGTGCTCAACCTGTGTTTGATTTTAAATTCACAATGGTATCAGAATTAGATGTTTTAAATGTGATTGTGTCGTTAAAAAATTCTGATACTAGAGATGCGTATGGGTTAACGAGTAATTTATTGAAAAATGTTTGCTCTGTTATTTTAAGTCCTTTCACTTATTGTATAAATCGCTGTCTCATAGAGGGTGTTTTTCCATCGTTTATGAAATTGTCAAGGGTTGTCCCGGTGTACAAAAAAGGGGACAAAAATTTGCCTAGCAGTTACCGACCCATTTCATGTATTTCTACAATGGCTAAAGTTATGGAAAAAATAGTCAAAAACCAAGTATGTAATTTTTTTGAACATAGTAATCTGTTTAGTAACTGTCAATTTGCTTATAGGTTAGGTCTTTCATCAACTTTAGCGGTGGATCATGTTGTAAATAATCTTTTAAACGCTTTAGAGGATAGGTGCTTTGCTCAGATCACCTTATGTGATCTGAGTAAAGCGTTTGACTGTGTTAATCATCCCATTCTTGTAGACAAATTAGCTCATTATGGATTTCAAGGCTGTGAATTAGATTTATTTGTGTCATATCTTAGTAATCGTAGGCAAATGGTTGAGGTCAATGGTATTACATCGCAAGTCACTCATGTTAATTTTGGAGTTCCGCAAGGTTCAATTTTGGGCCCCATCTTATTTTTAATACTTATGAATGATCTATCTGTTAATGTTTCTTGTAGTGATGTCACAATCTATGCAGACGACACAACACTGTTCTGTAGCCACAGTGACTTAGGGCAGTTGCACTGCCTATCAGAAAATGCCTTAGGAGAATCGACTGAGTGGTTCTCTGCAAATGGCTTGCTTTTAAATGTTGACAAAACTGACAATTTATTGGTTTCAACCCATGACATCTGTGATTTTAGTTCTGTTAAGCTTTTAGGTATATATATTGACAATAGGCTGTCTTGGCAGCATCATATTGATTTTATCTGTACAAGGTTATCCAGAGTCAAATGCTTATTAAGTAGTTTAAGGAATCATGTCACTAATAGCTATTTGAAATTAGCCTATTTTGCATTTTTTGAGAGCATCATAAGATTTGGTATTGTGATTTGGGGTAATGGAGTAGGTATTGGTAAGGTGTTATTGATACAGAAAAAAGTCATTAGAATTGTTACTGGTGCCAAAAGATTAGATCATTGTAAATCTCTGTTCATAGAATCTAGTATATTAACTGTTGTAAATCTGTATATTTATGAAGTCTCCATTTTTGTGAAAAAGAACTCAAACAAACATGTTTTAAGAGGAAATGTCCATAGCCACTTAACTAGAAATAGAAATTTTATTGATGTAAGTAGAGTAAGACTGTCTAGATCTCAAAACTATCATACCCACTTGGGGATCAAAATATTTAACATGTTTCCAGTTGATTTTCGTGCATTGCCCTTAAATGAATTTTCAAAAAAACTGCTCTCTTGGTGTAAAGCTAATCCTATGTACAAGTTAAGTGATTTCTTCAATTTACAATTTGTAAACAAAGACTTAAATTTTATAGTTGTTTATAAATAATGTTTCTATTGTTAGATTGACGATGTCTATTGTAATTCTTGTGAATTAATTAATGACTAATAAACTTGTCTATTGTCTATTGTCTATTGTCTATTGACTGCTATACAGTGCATATTTTTTGACTACTACCCTCGGTAGTGTATTCCAACTTAGGTTGGGCGTTTGTGTATTGTTAGTTGTAATGTGTTAGTTAAGTTTTTTCACCTGAAGACGGGATCAGATTCCAGATCCCGAAACGTTGTGTATTGTTTTTTTTACATTCGTGATGGAAAATGTCCGCAATAAACCTTTGAACAACATTAACTCACCATCACCAACAATGAACTTCAAACAAAGAATTGATTCTCGGTACGGACCCGGAGTAAGTAATCAAATAAGTGAATTGGAACAAATGCATTTAAAATTGGCTAATCACACAAACCATTTGACCTTTCTTGTGAAATGCAAACGTGAAAATTTGATACCTAAAGGTTTTTACCTAAAGCCTCCTTACAAAAGTTTCAAAGCCAGCAAAATAATGTCTTTAGCTTCTAAATCTCTAATCAATGAAAGAATTGAACACCACCGTTTAGAAAAAAGACTTCTGAAAAGCTCTATTGAGAACAAAAAAGCTGAATTGGCACTAATAATAGGTTCTGATTTTCAAAACATTTTTCAAAGCATACAAAATAGGTTCAACAAAGAATCGGAAAATGTGAAGGCTAGGCAAAAGGCTAAACTACAACATCTCAGACCTCCCGATAACATTGATAGGAATACTCAAATTTCACAGTGTGATGATGCAAAAAACCAAGTTGTGAATCTGTCTTCTAAAGTTCTAAACCCAGTTGAGATTTCTGTTTTGAGCAGAGGGCTAAATTTTTCCGTTGTGCCTAAATCAGTTAAAACGCTGGATTTTGTGACAGGGATTGAGTCTGCTGTTTCTCAGTTACCTGAGTCTCAGGGGGATCAGTTCCGTTGTGAAGCTAGTATTTTACTAAAGAAAATTCCTACTCCTAAACCTAATCTTAGTAAAGAGGAAACCAAAGCAGTATCAGTCCTTGGGAAAGACGGTACTGTAAAGATTTTGCCCGCGGATAAAGGGAATGCCACGGTAGTTCTTGATACTTTGACATACGAAGAAAAAATGTTAGAAACTTTGCAATCTGGCCAATACACCCAATTGAAAAAAGACCCCACAGAAACTTTCGAGCGTAAAATCGCTAGTACTCTAAGAAAACACAAAAAGTTTTTTAGCGACAAACAAAGGACTCGGTTGACACCACACCATTCCAAAATTCCACACATGTACGGGTTACCTAAGATCCACAAACCTAACGTTCCTCTGAGACCAATAGTTAGCTCCCGTGATTCTGCTTGTAGGGAATTGTCTAAAGTCCTTCTGGACATTTTAAAGCCTTTAGTAGGAAACACTGATTCGTTTATCAAAAACTCCAAAGATTTTGTAGAAAAGTCTAAATCTATCGTACTGGCTGATACTGACAAGCTGGTCAGCTTCGATGTTGAAAGTCTGTTTACGAATGTCCCCGTTTCGGAAACCCTAAAAATAATTGAGACCCGTCTCACAAACGACGATACTTTAGCAAACAGAACTAAACTCCCTGTTAACGTCATAATGGAACTTTTGGAGTTGTGTACTCAATGTAACTATTTCCAATTAGAGGGTAAATTATACCGTCAAGATGAGGGTATGGCCATGGGGTCACCATTGTCACCTATCTTTGCCAACATCTTTATGGAGGAGTTTGAGCAAAAAGCTTTGGCTTCAGCTCGGCTCAAACCGAGGATATGGTGGAGATATGTCGATGACACTTTCGTGGTTTTCCCTCATGGAGATGATAAATTGAATGAGTTTTTAGAGCATCTTAATAGTGTTTCATCCTCCATAAAACTAACCATGGAGGTGGAATCACAAAACAAACTCCCCTTTTTGGACGTGTGCGTAGAAAAGCATTTGAACAGTCTTAGAACATCTGTTTACAGAAAAAAGACACACACAGGGCAGTATCTAAACTTTCAATCAAACCACCAAATTTCTGTCAAGGAGGGGGTTGCTTACTCTCTGTTTGACAGGGCTAAGAGCATTTGCTCCAATCAGGATGAGTTAAAGGATGAAATTAAGAAAGTAGAACAGGATTTGGCTAGTAACGGATACCCTCGATCCATTATAAACAAATGCAAGAAAGATAGGGCTACGCGTGAACCTTTACAAAATCGCAAGGAAAAACTCGTCCACATGTCAATCCCGTATGTGTCAGGACTGTCGGAAAAAATCAGAAGGGTTGCTAGGAAATTTAATGTGCAAACAGCATTTAGGACACAAAACACACTTAGGCAGAGTCTCGTCAAAACAAAACCCAAAAATGACACTCAGGATACTAAAAACTGTGTTTACAGAATAAATTGCAATGATTGTTCCAGGCCTTACTATGGCGAGACAAAAAGACCGTTGAACATTAGAATCAAAGAACACAGAGAAAACACCAAAAAAGGTTTAGTGGAAAAATCTAAGATCGCTCATCATTGCTGGTCCGAAAATCATCGTATGAATTTTGAAGAGGCAAAAATTGTCCATAAGGAACCTCATTTTTTCAAACGTAAACTCATTGAAGCCTCATACATTAAATTAGCAGACCAACCAATCAGTCAGTCATCGGTTGAAATAAGGCCACTTTGGCTACCCATTTTGAACAAGGAACTAAAGGATAGGGAACTTAATTGTTCAATAAATAGGGAAATAACGAGTTCTCCTCAAAATTCGCACGTTATGTTAACTCGTAGTAAAACTCGTGATATGAATAAACATAATTAACACCCATCTTGCGGCATCGTACATCGCTCCGCCATTTTGTTGGTTTTACTTTTCCAGGGACCGGAAGCCATTTCTGTTGTCTCCGTGTTTCCGATTGGTCAGCCATGTTGGTTCAGTCTCATTGGTGGAGTCATAGCGTACGGTGTTGTTAGTGTTCCATTGTGTGAGTTTTTTGTACGTAAACCTTTTATAGATTATAGTGTTTTGTGATTTGTTATTAATTGCATGTTGTATCATGACTTGACTGCTATACAGTGCATATTTTTTGACTACTACCCTCGGTAGTGTATTCCAACTTAGGTTGGGCGTTTGTGTATTGTTAGTTGTAATGTGTTAGTTAAGTTTTTTCACCTGAAGACGGGATCAGATTCCAGATCCCGAAACGTTGTGTATTGTTTTTTTTTACATTCGTGATGGAAAATGTCCGCAATAAACCTTTGAACAACAAAACCATTAGGTTTTAATCGTAGCATGGCCGAAGCAAAAAGTGTTACAGGAATTCGACTCATTAGGGAGAGCTCGGCCAACCATCCTCTAGGATATTTTGTGCTACTTGGAGCGGCTGGCCCAGGTGTTTCGGTGGAATTTTCGCGCCCCAGAATGGGCTCTTACTGAGAAGGCCCCCTGCATGCAACAGCCCACAGGCAGCGTAGATTGTGGAGTGTACGACTGCTTGTACACAGACAGAGCAAATCGCAACGGAGACGTCAGTGACGGATCTGGGAGCGTTGGATGGTGTTGCGTCGCGGAAGAGAATGGCACCAGCTCTGCGAAGATCGGAACTAATTAGAGATTAGGAGCAACTTCTAATCAAGGATGGAAGTGTCCGCACTATTGACCACCCAGTAGCGCCCAGTCACTCAGGTATATTTTGATAGTTATCTCCAATTATTATCAAAACATTCCAGAGTGACCCTAATGTAAATCAACATCTGGAATTTTGTTGTTGTTAATTATGACTTGAAATGCCAGTTAAATATACCAGCTTCCATTGAGGTATTCCAACCTCTAGATGACATCTGATATCGAAGACATTTCAGAAGGCATCTTTTACCAACGACTGAAACAGACGTACCATTTAGGACGACAAGACCTTCTTTCGATTTCAAACACAGACGGAGTTCCTGTGTTCAAAAGCTCCAAATCGCAACTTTGGTCACTTCAGTTAGCCTGACATGAACACGTTCTTGAAACCATTTACAGAATACCTTCAGCAGCGTCAAAGTTTTGGTTTTTAATGTTGTGTGCCAAACACCATGAAGGTTGTGAGTTCAAAGGTGTTTGCCACAATTGCGTGTTTAGATGCAGTAACGAGAGCTTCCGTCGGAAACTTCCACCAATTTAATGGTGAATATGAATGTATGTGTGAAAAAAAGGAGGAAGTCATTCCCTGTGGTCAAGGCACATCTAGAATTTACAGATAAGAAGATTCTTTGTTGAGGACACACAATCTATTTTGGAAAGTGGCCAGGAAGCAGTTGATAGTGGCAAGGTAATTAAAAGGGTAAAAGGGCCGTCAATACCCGGCAATGTGTTTAATTTAAATCTTGCAGAAACTTTTGTTCCTGACTACATGCACTGTGTCCTTTTCGGAGTGGTAAGGCAATTTCCTATTCCTTTGGTTAAACCCAGCCAACAAAGGAAACCCATGGTGCCTCCTCCAGTAAAAAGGTTCAGCTGGATAATTCATTGTCCAAAGTGAAACCTCCACAGGATCCCGCGCAATGTGGAACTGAGGAAATATTGGAAAGCCTCTGAGTATCGGGCCCGGCTTCTGTTTTATTCTGCCCCAGCACTTTCTCAGGTACTAACACAAAAAAATTCAACCACTGCTTCTTTTAGTGTTCTCCATGTTCACGCTGCTGCAAGAAAAACCCTCCAATCTTGAAATCGAGCTTTGCACCGTGCTCCTAGGAATGTTTTGAAGCAGTGTAGAAGATTTGTATAACCAAGAACAATTAACATTTAATGTCCACCCGCTTAGTCATCTGCCACTTAGTGTTGAACGATGGGGTCCCTTATGGGCAACATCGGCTTTCAGTTTTGAAAATAATAATGTGCTGAAACTAAAACTAATTCGTAGGACCCAGCAAATAAACATGCAGATTGCTAATACGTTTTATTTATTTTATTTTGAAAACTGAGTTTATTAATAAACTTTGCCTATTAGACACAGTAAAAAAAACTTAAATTTACGATATAAATAACATGTAACATAGATTAATAACGTTGTCCATATAAATGATTTTGAATGATTTTACATGATTCTTTTAGCACTTTTATGACTATTTCATTTTTTAATTTTGATGGAAGATTATATTTTTTTTTAAATTCGTCAAAAAATGTTGTAATAGTCCCTCTTGCACCAATCATTATGCCAATTACTGATATTGAATTTAGATTATATTTGTTTCTTAAATAAGTTTCACATTTACTATAAATTTTCCTCTTTTCTTCATCTACTTCTAGGGGTTGGTTTGATGATGTTTCGAACCTTATTGTTGGATCAATTACAATTCCACTTTTAGATTTTGTATCATAAATTAAAATGTCCAATCTTCTGTTCGATCCACCATCTTCAGTGCAATGTATTTCTCCTACTACTTGCCAGCCTTTTTTTTCGTAGTTCTTCTGCGATCATTGCTCTTACAGCATGGTGTCTTGCATTACGCAGTAAGGCACCAAAGGGACAAGAGCCAAGGACATGCGGAAGGGTTTCAGTCTCCTTGCAATGTCTGCAAAGGGTTCCATCCTGGCTTCGCCCTGGTACGCTGCGTACTGGTACAACACCAGATATCATTTTTAATGAAGTGATCCATTCTCCTGTAGTAAGGCCATTTTTTAAATAAATCCATGTGTTGCTACTAGGCACTTCTTTGAATAATTCTATTCCTCTACCTTTACATGGTAATTTAGACTTATATTTTTAAATTATATTATTGATTACTGATATTGAATTTAGATTATATTTGTTTCTTAAATAAGTTTCACATTTACTATAAATTTTCCTCTTTTCTTCATCTACTTCTAGGGGTTGGTTTGATGATGTTTCGAACCTTATTGTTGGATCAATTACAATTCCACTTTTAGATTTTGTATCATAAATTAAAATGTCCAATCTTCTGTTCGATCCACCATCTTCAGTGCAATGTAATGAATATTATACAGTACGTTAATGGTCTGTGCGTATTACAATCTGGAATTGAAGGTAATAACCATGGTGATAGGAAACCTAAAGTCTTAATTTTGGCAAACCCTTAAAATCAAAACCCCAACTATCGATTATAGAAAAACATCAGCTCTCAAATAATTTGTCTTATGAGTTTACCAATATTCAGTTCTTTTCAAAATGTACCATTGGTAAAACCTTGTTCACCTCACAAGCATATATTAAATCATTAAAACTCAACAATAGAACTGTAATGCATCAGCTATTAGTTAACTCTACGTTGGTTTCATTTATAGGGTACATTAAGTTTTTTCCTCTTTTTTTCAAAAAGGATGACCTGTCAGTTGATGTTTTTATTATTCAACGAATTTTTTTTTTATTCAACATTATCTATATTTAACATTATTATAGCAGTGTACTAAATAATACGCATATACAGTAATGAAAACAATGATATTACAACTTTTGCATCAAATAATAGCCTAGCTAGTAAATATATTTTGTCATTATAAAAATACACATCATTATTATTTTGTTTTAATTATATATATATATATATATTATATAATAGTTAATATATATATTATACAGTACGTTAATGGTCTGTGCGTATTACAATCTGGAATTGAAGGTAATAACCATGGTGATAGGAAACCTAAAGTCTTAATTTTGGCAAACCCTTAAAATCAAAACCCCAACTATCGATTATAGAAAAACATCAGCTCTCAAATAATTTGTCTTGTGAGTTTACCAATATTCAGTTCTTTTCAAAATGTACCATTGGTAAAACCTTGTTCACCTCACAAGCATATATTAAATCATTAAAACGCAACAATAGAACTGTAATGCATCAGCTATTAGTTAACTCTACATTGGTTTCATTTATAGGGTACATTAAGTTTTTTCCTCTTTTTTTCAAAAAGGATGACCTGTCAGTTGATGTTTTTTGTTTGGTGGAGAGACACGAAATAAAAAAATGTTTTTCAAATTAGAGAATTTATAATGTCAAAATACATCATGTAATCCAAATTAAGCCAGATTCTTATTTATTAGACATTGTGTCAGTTAATAATATAGAGAAGAAGTAAGTTGTCTTAAACAATGAGTTGGTTGCCTACTTTCCGAATGCTTATAAATGTAACCTCTAAACAGTAATTAGCCTAACACAGCATATGTCAGTTGAAAATAATTGTTACTTTGGCATTGATTTCCTCAACACACTAAATAATATCCTGCTATTTAACTGATGTAAACACACATTCTAATAAAACATAATAAATTGTATACTTTTGTAATACAATCTATTATATATATAATTCAGTTTTGAAAATCTTTGTACAACTAAATATAGAGTTCTACTGGACCGATTTTATTAATTAATGGGTCGTTGGAAAGCTTGATTCGTGTAGATTTGCAAATAATTATGAAAGTTGGTTTTTGTTATGATTTATGGTGAAAACCTTCAAAAAAACATGTTTTCCATAAGAAATACATTGAAAACGGTGTTTTTCACAGTTTTTATTTGGGTGAGACTTTTGGCTGTCTTTTTGAGTGTTTCCAAGAAGTATATGGTATCAATTTGTAGGAAATTTTATTCTCTTTCAGAATATCACCTTCCACTTTGGTCGATTTCCTTACCATTCAAAAGTTATTTGCAAAAAAGCTAAGCAACCTCCGAATTCATAGTAATGAGAAAATACAGAGTTAGGGATATTTTTGTTAAACTTTTTTAAAAGTACATTTTTAAAGTGCAAATGTCAAAAAAGGTACTAATGTCGGTAATGTACCATGTTCTCGACAGCACAAATGTTGAGGTATATCTTTCTTGTGGTAAAGATATAACCCCATTGTTTAAAAAATGTTTATTAACATTCTGTAATATTTTACTGAATAATTATAGTAAAATGAAAAAAAAAACAACGAACAATCGAGGAAGGAAAGAAGTGTGCCAAAAAACGTAAGCTAGATAAGCTTTGTAATAAGAGTTGATAAAAGATTGTCTTGTACAGATTAAAAACAAGTTAAGACTGAAATTGTTTTTTTTTATTCAACATTATCTATATTTAACATTATTATAGCAGTGTACTAAATAATACGCATATACAGTAATAAAAACAATGATATTACAACTTTTGCATCAAATAATAGCCTAGCTAGTAAATATATTTTGTCATTATAATAATACACATCATTATTATACGAATAAAAAAATAGCTAGTCACTACGCTACACTAACATAAAACATCACTGCAAAATTCTATTATTAGGTATGTTTCTGCAAAATAAATGTTGGAATAGAAGTATCGTATGAAAAATTTAGAGAAGAGTTTGATAAGTGCAACATTGGATTTGGATATCCAAGATCCGACACGTGCAATAATGCACTCAAAGTCCAAGAGGGAAGTATTAATGAGGAAATTTCTAGAACTGTTGATCCTAACGAATTGTAAGATTTACAAAAGAAGTTAAATAAGCTACACACTGAAATGGAATTACACAAACGAAGAGCAGATTAATTTTATAGTCTTAAAAGATCTGATAGACTTAAAGCACAGAAATCTGACAGTTTGAAGCTATAACAATAGATTATGGAAGAAATCTACCACTTCCAAACATAACAACCCACGATGTTTATTACAAAAGACAGCTCTCTTTTTATTTGTTTAACATACATGTACTCTCTGATGGAGCATCAATTTCTTTTACACATACGACGAGACAGTTGCAAAGAAAGGGTCCAACGAAGTAGTCTCTATGGTTCACCATTTTTTAATGAATGATTTAAACCCCAATTTACGTGAGATACACATATTTTGTGACTCGTGCGAAGGGCAAAATAAAAATTTTACTTTTATAAGGTTCATGCACAACATGACAACAATCGTTAAGCGATTTGACACTATAATTGTCACCTACCCCATTCGTGGCCATTCGTATCTAGAGTGCGGCAAGAATATGTCACTCATCAAGAATGCAACCCCTGCAGAGACCCCTAATGACTGGCGGGATGCAATAAAAGAAGCAAGGGTAAAACCAAGTCCCTTTGAAGTAGTGGAATGTACTACCGATACGTTTAAAGCCTGGGAAGAGGCACTTAAAGGCGGCTACTTGAAAAAGTTCCACGCAAAAACTCAAAAGGTTAGACAACTGAGAATAACTTCAGACCGCACACAAGTAGTAGAACATAGAGACACATACAGTGGCGCCTACGTATCAACTGTTATTTAAAAAAACCTGAAAAGAAAAGCAAACCTGGAAGAAAAGCAAACCTGGAGAGAAAAGCAAACCTGGAGAGATAAGCAATGGCACTGAAACATTTTCTGCTACTCAGTTTCTTCAGACAGTCAAACCAGAAAATTTACATATGGGTCGGATTCCACTGAAAAAAGAAAAGTATAAAGACTTGCAAGCATTGAAACCATTCTGCCGACCTGACACACAAGAGTTTTTTGATGCACTCCTAGTAGTGTCACCTGAAATGACAGTCGCACCTGAGGAGCGAGACAGTGACTTTTAAGGTAGGTTTATAACTATAGACCTTTATTATAATATTAGATTATAGTGTCTATAAATTTTGTTGGCTAAACAGTAAAAGGTTTGTTTTATTTTAGGTCGAATCAGCGCCCAAAAATAATGGCAAATTGAAGAAATAATGATAACCTACATTCGTCACAATACTGAAGTTATACTTTACAATAACCAGGGATGTCACCACAAATTGTGCATTACAAAACCTATTCATTATAACTTATACCATAAAAAAGAATTGTAAATCTTTTAATTAATATTACAAGTAATAATATTATAAAATCTCAATGTTTTTATTTTGATTCAAAAACTAAAGAGAAATAATAACGATCAATGTCCAAGCATTATTTTAATATATATTTATATATGTATATATATATATAAGTATATATGTCCAAGCACAATTATCAACAATAAGTGCTATAATATTGTAATAATAGTTATAAAAAACAACTAAACCAATTGTAAAAAGGAATGATTTGGTTATAAACTTTAAAAAGTGTTTCCTGTAAAATCTAAAATTTTGGACATTGATCGTCCTTTCTCTGGATCCTTCGTATACTCCTTACTACTGAACTTGTTACAAATTTGTTTTTAATAACTATTCAAATGCTTAGTTAAGGTTAGTGTTTATAAAATATACATGAAATGTGTATTCATCCTAACACAATCACAACCCCAACCCGGCTTACAATAAAAATTTGACTTTCTGCTATTATAAAAGTCTTGTTTTCAATTATGTGATTTGAATCCTTGATTCCAATTCAGTTTACACCGGTATACGGGCATTCTTTAATAAAACTCTGTAACGAAAACCAAGGGCATAAATTAAAATTTGTCTCCGAGTGTCAACTGCTCGGACAGAGTCTGTCCCTTGCTACCTGTGCGGTCGGTCATCTTTGTTAGAA
Organism: Macrosteles quadrilineatus; assembly: GCF_028750875.1. Classification (NCBI taxonomy): domain Eukaryota; kingdom Metazoa; phylum Arthropoda; class Insecta; order Hemiptera; family Cicadellidae; genus Macrosteles; species Macrosteles quadrilineatus. The sequence goes on from NW_026542595.1 coordinate 85,726,234, forward strand.
CAGGCCTGTTTTTTAAATGTTTAATTGTTTTATGTATTTATTCGTGTCCGTACTGTGTTTATTTATTCTTCTGACGATGTTAACAACTGATCAACTCTACACTATGTACCTGAAGCTGACGATGGTGTTTTAACACCGAAACATGTCCTGAATTGACATATTTTATTGAGCTGTGACGGGAATTACGTAAGTTATTTAGTCTTACATTATGTCCAACAGCTCAGGGGCTACACACATGGATTTCAATTTAGTCATTTTCGTTCAATATACAGCCATACGATCGATCGATGACGCTTGATACTTATACCTAACTGTTCTGCGGACATTAGGCTACATGACAACTATTTGGAAGTGCCGTTTCCTACGATATTTATGAATACAATGAATACAATGAATTTATTTGGCCAATCAACAACAACATTGTTACAGGCTATGTCAATGTACAAGCATAAAATAAAATAAATATCAAGACTTAAAAATCAAACCAAGCAAAAGATGTGCATGCACTATGCAAAAACAGCAAACAGGCTGTTCAGAGGAAAACTTAACTAAATACAGTTTCAAAAAACTCTTTGAATTTGAAAAAAGGATTTTTAATCAGCCAATCAAGTATTGCGGTTTGGAAGTTCTTTCTTTCCAGATTTCTCACATGACCAGGAAGGTGATTGAACAGTTTTATTCCTGAAACAGGGTATGACCTAGCTCTTTTATCAGTCCTGGACCGAGGAATGACAAGCTTAGAACTAAACCTAGTGTCATGATTGTGCACTGAACTGGTTACATGTAGGTCATTCATGCTGTTCTTAATACTAACAAGGCATTGGAATATATACATATTTACAACTGTCAGAATTCTTTGTCTCTTAAACAAGGGCTTACTGTGTTCTTTATAGTGAGCATGACAGAGAATCCTTACTGCCTTCTTTTGCAGTCGCAGGATCTTTTCGACATTGGGTGAGTGGCCCCACAAAATTAACCCATAGGATATGTGAGGTTGGAAAAATGCAAAGAAGGACATTCTAAGGGTACTCTGTGGCAATTGGTCACTTAGACGTCTTAAAAGATGTACTACTCTACTTAGTTTAGTACAGACTTGGCTTATGTGGTCTTTCCAATTGAGACAGGGGTCAAGGGTTATACCAAGGAGTTTGACAGGCTCTTGGAAAGGAACAATCTGGGAATCACATAGGCTAAATGTTATGTACTGTGTTTTCTCATTATTGAGCACTAATTTATTGTCAACAAACCAATTTGAGGCTGACTCAAAAATCTTCTTAACAGACAGCTCTGCTTGTTCACGGGTCGCTTTACATGATATAAGGGAAGTATCATCAGCATACAACATGCAATTACCTTCAAGTCTGGTATAGAGGTCATTGATTGTTACTAAAAATAACAGAGGTCCCATAATGGAACCTTGCGGAACCCCGTGTCTTACAGCTAATGGTTTAGATGTAATACCATTCCAACTTACAACCTGTTGGCGATCACTGAGGTAGGATTTGACCAATCTCAGAGCACTGCCTTCTAGGCCATATTTTCCCAATTTCAGGAGCAAAATTTCATGTGACACACAATCAAAAGCGCGAGAGAGGTCACAAAGTATTACGGAGGTAGATTTCTTAGACTCAAAAGCATCAACAATTAATTGTACAATAGAATCAACAGCCAATATAGTGGATTTGGCTTTCCTGAAGCCAAATTGACCAGGCACCAGAAGGCTGTGTGCTTCAAGGTGGTCGTACAATTGAGCAAACATAATAGCTTCAAACAGTTTAGAAAATACAGGAATCAACGATATTGGTCGATAACTTGCAACATTGTCACGGGACCCTTTTTTTATAGACAGGCACAGTTCTAGAGACTTTTAATGGAGCAGGAAAAATACCAACTAAAAAGCATACATTAACCAAATGGGCTAGTATAGGTGCCAGTGCCCACACAATGTGTTTCAAAAGATTAGGTGTCATGCCATACACATCTTTACTGTTAGAGAGTTTAAAGCCCATAACAGCATTAATAATGTCTTGGACCGATACATGTTTCCATTCAAAAGTAGGTGCACCATCAGGTATGCTTGACAGGATCACAGGAGAGGATTGCGTTACATTTGGAATGGTTGACAAGATGGACTCAACAGACTCAACAAAGTACGAATTGAATTCATCAGCAGATGCAAAAGACGGATCAAGAATATCAGACTTTGTTTGAGGTCTATTTTGATTTATTAAATTCCAGGCCGCCTTACAGGGATTGGAAGCCCCTGTTATGTATGCGGCATTTGAGTTGATCTTTGCATCCCTCACATTCTTACGGTATTGTGTTCTAAGCAGCTTAAGCAAGTTAGACAGATCAGGTCTTACACTAACTAAATCATTAACTAAAGTTATCATGTTCTTTAGCCTAGAGAGTTCAGGGGTATACCAGTCCTTAACAACAGGCAAACCATTACTTTTAGAAACCCCTGACTTGCCAACATGCACCTTTTTACATTTTATTGGGAAAAAATGATCAAAGGCCATGTTGAAGTTGACATGAAAAAACATGAAAGCATCATTTGCCGTCAATGCTTTGATTTCATCAAACCAGAAATGTACATTCAGTTCTAGGTATTCTATAAGTTTAAATTCTGCCTCCTCACTGTAGACTCTGAAGGATACCACTTTTGAGGACACCTGGTGATGTTGATCCACATTCGGAGTAGTGACCGACAGCAGAACATGCTTGTGATCTGCAATACTGTCCACACTTACCGCAGCCACATAGTCCCATCTGTCCAAGTTGGTTAGAAAAGTGTCCAAAGATGCAGGACCCCTAGTTGGTTCGATGATTGAAGGGAATATATTAAAAGTTCGCATCAAATTTACAAAATCAGACGCGTAGTTGTCAGAGCTAAGCAAATTGATATTATGATCGGTTCCAATCACCACAAAGAGGCCTAAGGTTGTAAGGTAACTTAGACAAAGTTCAAGCAATTCAAAAAATCTATATACATTACCACTAGGAGAGCGATACATGCTTATTACCGCCATTGAAAGATTTGGCAGCACTACACCTGCAAATTCAACCTGGAGATCCTCAGAGAAACCACTTAAGTCCAAAGGTTTATAATTACCTGCAAGTTTGTTACTGAGATACACAGCCACCCCACCAGTAGCTGACTGCCTGCAACGGTATGCTGCTAGTTTTAAATTACTAACTGTATTGTAAAACTGAATTTCATCACTTAAGAGCCAATGCTCGCAAATACACAAAATATCAATGTTCTTCTCAATGCTTAAAATTTCGATTTCATTAGTTTTATTTCGCATGCACTGAATGTTTATTGTGCAAAGATTTATCATAGGCCTAGCAGCAGGCACGGTCTCTAGGCCGAGGTCTGATGTATTTGAGACTTCCCTAAAAAAGTTCTAGACTGGGTGTAGGACCTAGGTTTGAAGTTAGGCTTCTCTATAAACTTGCATATTAGAGTTCCAGAGGGCCAGAATTCAGCATTCAGAAGATCAGGGGTATGAGCCGGACTGACACCCACCTTGAAGGAGCTATAAGTCTCATATCTGGATCTCAACTTAGTGCACTCACCTTTTATGTTACTACTTAAAAGATACTTTTCAATATCTTCTTTATTTACCTCATGTGCTAACCTGGACACAAAAATCCATTCTTTTCTCTCTACAGCTCTAACTGTACACAAATCCACGTCTACTTTGGTCCCAATGATCGGAGTGGTTTTACGAGGAACTTTAGGCCTATTCAAATTTGATTTGGCAACAATTGAGGAATAGGAAGGTTTTTGATTAGGGCCAAATCTGTCACTTGTCGATTCCTTGCCTTGCACTTTAGCGGAGTTTTGGGTTTTAACCGCGGGCCTAGGTTTAAGAGTGGTAAAAACAGAATCTTTATTACCAGAAGGGGAGGTTTCATCAAGTTCCTGAGAATTATTTAAAACAATGTTGTTGTCCACAATGTTAGTAGCACTAGTACGGGAGTATACAGGCCTATCAACTTTGACTTTGAGTTCATCAAGTTCAGTGACTAAGCTGTTGGTTAATTGTATGTTTACGTCTAGTTTATTAACCAAGTCCAAATTATCACTGACCACTCCATTAACTAAGGTGACAAGCTTACTTACTATTGAGTTTAGGTTGAGAAACTCTTCAGGATTACCAATCTTTGTAAGCACCTGGTCTACCCTAGTATAGCAAGAGCCACAGAACCACTTAACCTTCGAATCCAGGTCACCAATTTTTCTGTATTCAATATCCGTCAAATTAACACATTTAGAGTGATACCAGCTTCTACAAAACCCGTCACAATAAATTGCAGAGTCATTGTCTTTTACACAATTTCTACAGACTCCACAAATTTCGAGTTTGATTTTGTCCATAACCTCAATGAAGCTTGACTCAAATATACAGTACTACAATCAATCAAACACAAATATTATTACAAAATTGTTTGTTCAAAATATTTAGTGGACTTTAAATTAACACTTTTAACATTAGTTAAAATTAGAAAAATTAAAAAAAAAACCACTTAAAATCGCTTTTAAATGTGGGACTGTCAAACTTAAGTACTTTTACATCATGCAGCAGACGACACACCTCCATAATCATAGTTAATATATCATAGTCAATTTATATAAGTATGTGCTGTTTACACTGTCAGCTGGCGCTGCAAATGGCGTACCTTTGTTGATGAACTGTGTTGTGAGTTGTAATAGTGATAAAAATGGCAGAATATCGCCGATCTATTGTCATCAGGGAACTTTTATCTGGTGAAATAAGTGACAGTTAAGGTGATAATTTTGAAGATAACTTCGATTTAGGACAACATGAATCCGACATTAGGCTTATGGTTTTTACTTGGAAGATTACTTGATTTCTCAAGTGGTGGTGGTGATGATTTCGAAGAGTTGGAAACTTCTAACAGAGAATATGACGACGGTCCTGATGATCCTGATCCTGTAAATATTGTAAATAGTAGGCCTAGTGTAAGTCAACCTAGTTATAGTTCGCATGATACTGGTGCAAATATCAGTAGCCCTAGGCCTAAAAGGTCAAAGATAAAAAAACCTGCTTTGGTTCATAGTATACCCTCCTGAACCCGAGAAGGAGATTGAAAGTAAATTTACAAGAAGGAATACTGGAGCAAAGAATCTACCTCCTAGAAATAGTAAACCTTGTAGTGGGGTCAAATGAATTTAAAGGGTAAAATTAATTAAATAATGGCAAACAAAAAAAATATGATATGGCGAGGGGTGAAGAGCCACAATATAAGAAAATAGATGTAGGCTTAACTGTAAGAGATTCAGTAGGCTTAGATAATACATTTGTTTTGTCCATGCTTCAACGGATAGAAAGTAGGTTAACAGATCTTGACAGTAAAATGAGAGAAGTAAAATTAAGTAATGAAAGATTAGACAATAGGTTAGAGAGTGTTGTTCTTGATTTGAGAAAAGACATATCTAATGTAGAAGAAAAAACTGTAATTTTACAACAGGAAATGAACACTAACAAAATAAATTTAACTGAAATGATAGGTAACGTTCAGGACAAATGTGATAAAAAAATAGAACTACAAAAGGAAAACTTGGAAAAAAAGGAAGTGGTTGAGCTAGAAATTTGAATGGTAAGTCAAAGCATTCACTTTCATTGCATAAACACCAGCAGTGCTAGCTGCAGCTCCGGCACTGGCAGTGTTAGCTGCAGCTCCGGCAACAGCAGTGCTAGCTGCAGCTCCGGCACCGGCAGTGTTAGCTGCAGCTCCGGCACCGGCAGTGTTAGCTGCAGCTCCGGCACCGGCAGTGTTAGCTGCAACTCCGGCAACAGTAGTGCTAGCTGCAACTCCGGCACCGGCAGTGTTAGCTGCAGCACCGGCACCGGCAGTGTTAGCTGCAGCTCCGGCATTGGCAGTGTTAGCTGCAGCTCCGGCATTGGCAGTGTTAGCTGAATCTCCGGCACTGGATAATGACATAGAAGTGGTTGAACTAGAAATTTGAATGGTAAGTCAAAGCATTCACTTTCATTGCATAAACAAAGTATAAATTTAAAGAACATTATAAAATGTGAGCTTTGTGCATGAGGCAATGATTTTCTAGGCTAGGCCCATGGTCTAGACCTATTTTAAGCCAACGCCTTAAGTTTTAAAACTAAAAAAATAAGGTCTTCCAAGAACATTTTTAAGTGTGAGTTATGTGATAAGGATTTTAATAAAAGGTTTAATTTAAAAAGACACTGGAACAATGTGCACGTTGACATTGCGTTTTCCGATAAGGTAGGCCTACGTTCAGTTTTACTTAGGTGTGCCTCCTGTAACTCAGTATATGCACATTTTAATGACTTCAAAACCCATCAAAGAGAACGATCATAACATTTCATTGCAAACTACAAAACTTGAATTTAATAATAGTGATGAATTCAATCAATGGAAAACTCAAGTCAAAGAGGAAGATACAGTGCTATTTGTTAAAAAGAGAGGGGCTAAGACAAATACTGATAGAAAAGTAGAGTATTTCCAAAGCAATCGTTCTGGTTATTATGAAGATACCATTGTTTCCCCAAAAAGAAAAAGAGATATTAAAATAAACGGGTCTTAAAAAATAAATGCATACTGTCCTTTAGAATTATGGTAGTTACCTACAGTGATGGTGTGGTGAAAATTGAATACTGCAGTACCCACATTGGACACAGAAAAGAATGAGGCCATCTTACCCTCTCCTCTGTAATGGGTCAAAATTATAGAGGGGTTAAGTTTTTATATTTACGAGAGCACGCCCCGTGGTCGAAAAATCGACCAAAAGTATGTTTTGTACAACCTTCTCTATTTTCACCCCACACTGTAAATAAAACATGTGATTGGAATGTCTTCCATTTGTTTTGATTTTCTGTTTATATTGTGTTGTTATTACGTCATCACCATAGCAACCCATAATACCCATGTTAATTTTTTTAAATTTCAAATTCATTTTTTGTGCTTATTTTTGAGCCTATTTTAATTTATAAAGGGATTCTGCACACCTACAGGAAAATAGCTTTCTAACGGTATGCGTAGATTTTTCCTACGATGCACGCGAGCTGAGAAAAAAGGTTTTAAAGAAACATGCTTGCCTATTAATATATAGATAGAAGATAGATAGATAGATTTTCTGTTTATATTGTGTTGTTATTACGTCATCACCATAGCAACCCATAATACCCATGTTAATTTTTTTAAATTTCAAATTCATTTTTTGTGCTTATTTTTGAGCCTATTTTAATTTATAAAGGGATTCTGCACACCTACAGGAAAATAGCTTTCTAACGGTATGCGTAGATTTTTCCTACGATGCACGCGAGCTGAGAAAAAAGGTTTTAAAGAAACATGCTTGCCTATTAATATATAGATAGATAGATTATTTAATTATCAGTAGGCCTATTCCATACCTGGTTGGTGATAGTGGTAAACCTATCATGGTAAGGTAAATAGGCTGTTCTAGGCCTATCCTAGGGTTGAAGTAGGGATAACCTCACTTTTGGCAAAATCACTAAAGACACTATTTTTGAGATTCACAAGTCACAGTATTGCATCGTTGTGTACAAAACGAGTGATAAACCGTTTCCGTGTAACCCCCATGCCTAATATACACCTTTGGGAAGTACGGTCAAAGTTGTTGGTTAGGCTAGGGTGGTGAACCGCGATCACCAATACAATATCACTACATAACATGCATACACTTTGTCGCACACTAAGCTACACGTCACGGGTGGAAATTATACTTTTTGTTTAAACCAGAGACGATATTAAAGTTCCGCAGTATAATTTCACAGTCGGCGCAGGTGAATAACAACAGTAACAACATAACCTGTACCACTAGTCGGCTGTCTTGGCGTTGTGTTGTGACAGCGCCAATTTTGAACTCGTGACGTCACCGATCAGCTGGGAAGTGAATCAGCTGATTCCCCATCCCTAAGGGGTTAGGGAGGGGGAAGTAGGGAAGATCCCTTGTGGGCTAGGGATGCGACGACATTCTAATTCTGCGATTTCCAGCGTTAGGACGTTACTTAGTGTTCAGTAGTTAAGTAGTGATTTTGCCGCTAAAGCAAATTTACGTAGTGCCAAGAGTGGGTGAGTGAAGATCCCTGGAGTATACAGGTAATTCACCGGCTTTATCTTAATAGTGTGTAGTATTATTTTTTATTATTTAGCGATAAACCCTCACTTTATTAGTTTGGCTAGAATACTTTATTGGGTGTTAGAACCTGTTGAAGACTGTGTGATAGCGTATGCTAGGACTCGCACGGGATTTGTTAAAGATTCAATACGTATAAATACATCGTTTAATAGTGTGTTTATAATATAGATTGAGGGTGACGGGGTTTAAGCGAATATTTTGCCGGGATATTCAGTAGGTATATTCGGTAGGATATTCAGTACTGCTGCGGCAAAGCGGGCAAAGTTGAACCCGTCTCTGCAGGTCGTGCAAACACGAGGTCGGGTGGAGCACGCTAAGTATATTCAGAAGTAATATTCTTAAGTGTTGAGGTTGACGAAACTGCAACATTAAATTGTTTCAAAATTTCATTTAACGGGTTTTCATTATTTTTTAAATTTAATTTAATTAGCAGTTCCCAGGTGTGAACGATGATGATGGTACAGTAGCGTTGTTGGTTACCGGTACTGAGTTCACACCTGATTCACACTACATTTTTGCGTAAATACAAATCTGTACCTGTGCTAGGTTGTTGAGTTAATTAAATAAATTATTCTTATCTGAACCCTGGAAACTTCCCAGCACGCCGACTTGAGCGATCCGCTGGCGAGAGTTGGTGACGTCTTTCCCGCTTTAACTACGGAATAGCGCATATATTCCGTGCGGGAAAAACGCCACGTTACACCTCTTTAATCAGAAATCAAATCGCAGGGGAAATAGCTGCAATAAATACCGTTTGACGCAATTTTGGACGATGTGCAGGAATCTGTCGAACCTAAAGTCGGACTGAAAAGAAGACATTTATTAACTAAACATGCCCAATACTTATTTTCATAATAAAACTACTTCTAATTTATTTTGTGTTTTTTTTTTCAAAAGTGTTACCACCCAATTACCCCCTTATGGGAAATTGGGTGGTAAATTTTAAAACTGAGCTAATACTGTTTCCTTGGCCTAATTTAATTAAAAAAGTCAATAATAATAATATTTTGTGAATATAATTCACACTAGAGTTTTTGTTTTGGTATTTCACCACTACCACCCAATTACCCCTATGTGGGAAATTGGGGGGGGGTCTAAAATAAGGTGGCCATACTGTTTGTTTATTCAGAGCTTTAGAGGTTATGTTAATATGTATGTGTTGTTTACAGGTTGTGTGCAAACAATTGTGTTGATAAGTGTGTGTAATGAACTAATTAAAAGCTATAGTAAGGGTTTCAAGATGCCTAGAAACTATTAAAGAAAGACTCAACCTAAGTATGATCTTGATAAACTTAATTGTGCAATGGAGAGGATTAAAAAAGGTGACTCTATTATAGTGCTTCAAAAACCTTTGGTATAGCAGAAAGTACCCTAAGAAACCGTTTGAAAAGGAAAACACAAGACAACATTCAAGGAGCGGGACGCAAACAACTGATTCCTCAAAAAATTGAACAGGATTTAGCAAGTAACATTGAATATTTAGTTCAATTGCAGCAGCCTTTGACTAAGGCGGAAATATCACATATTGTACAGGAGTATTTTGAGGTTAGGCAAATACCTAACCCATTTTCTAAAAACAACAAATCACCTGGCAGAGAATGGTTGGATGGGTTTTTTAAACGCTATCCGCAGCTTGTTAAAAGAAAAGCACAAGGCATCCAAAAGGCTAGAGTTCAGTCTGCGACTACGGAATCTTTTACCAAGTTTTTTGAAATGCTTGATAAAAAAGTAAATGAACTGCACATCAAAAATCCAGCACAAATAATAAACCTGGATGAAACAGGGTACTCAAGCTCTCTTAGTGGAACCGTCATTGCGAAGAAAGGTACTAAGTGCGTATCACAAGTCCACGGTGGATCCGGGGAAGAAACATTTAGTGTAGTAGAAACAGTGGCAGCTAATGGTCATTTGATCCCGCCTCTCATTATTTATAAGAGCAAGAATCTCTACACTTCATGGTGTGTAAACGGTCCTAAAGGTTCAGGATATTTATCCACTATTTTAAGAAGCTCATGGAGTGGACAACGGACTGGCTCAAACCAATTCTTATAGTCTATGATAAACACAAGAGCCACATACAATACCGAGTAAGTGCAATGGCTATAAAGAACAACGTTCACATCTTGTCTCTTCCCGCTCACAGTTCGGACAAACTGCAGCCGCTGGATGTAGGTGTATTTGGCCAAGTCAAAAAGGCATGGTTGCAAATTAAAAGAAACCATTCACAGAATACCTTCAGTAGCGTCAAAGTTTCGGTTTTGAATGTTGTGTGCCAAACACCATGAAGGTTGACTGTTCAAAGGTTTTGCACCAATTGCGTGTTTAGATGCAGTAGCGAGAGCTTTCGTTGGAAACTTCCACCAATTTAGTTGTGAATATGGATGTATGTGTGAAAATAAAGGGGAAGTCATTCCCTGTGGCCAAGGCACATCTAGAATTTAAAGATAAGAAGATTCTTTGTTGAGGACATACAATCTATTTTGGAAAGTGGCCAGGAAGCAGTTGATAGTGGCAAGGTAGTTAAAGGGGTAAAAGGGCCGTCAATAATCAGCAATGTGTTTTATGTGCTTTTGTTCCTGACTACATGCACTGTGTCCTTTTGGAAGAGATAAGGCAATTCCTATTCCTTTGGTTAAACCCAGCCAACAAAGGAAACCCATGGTGCCTCCTCCAGTAAAAAGGTTCAGCTGGATAATTCATTGTCCAAAGTGAAACCTCCATTAGAAATTAACAGGAGGCCGCGCAGTGTGGAACTGAGGAAATATTGGAAAGACTCTGAGCATCGGGCCTGGCTTTCGTTTTATTTAGCCCCAGCAATTTCTCAGGTACTACCACAAAAATATTTCAACCACCGGATTCTTCTAGTGTTCTCCATTTTCACGCTGCTGCAATAAAAAATCTCCAAACTTGAAATTGAGCTTTGCACCGTGCTCCTAGGAATGTTTTGTAGCAGTGTAGAAGATTTGTATAGCAAAGAACAATTAACGTTTAATGTCCACCAGCTTAGTCATCTGCCACTTAGTGTTGAACGAAGGGGTCCCTTATGGGCAACATCAGCTTTCAGTTTTTAAAATAATAATGGGCTGATACTAAAACTAATTCGTAGGACCCAACAAATAAACATGCAGATTGATAATACGTTAAAGTACGTTAATGGTCTGCGCGTATTACAATCTAGAATTGAAAGTAATAACCATATTGATAGGAAACCTAAAGTGTTAATTTTGGCAAACCCTTAAAATCAAAACCCCAACTATCGTTTGTATAAAAAACATCAGCTCTCAAATCATTTGTCTTGTGAATTTACCAATATTCAGTTCTTTTCAAAATGTACCATTGGTAAAACCTTGTTCAACTCACAAGCATATATTAAATCATCAATACGCAACAATAGCAATGTAATGTATCAGCTATTAGTTAACTCTATGTTGGTTTCTTTTATAGGGTACTTTACGTTTTTTTTTTTTTTTTTCAAAAAGGACACCCATCATGAAAAGGAGTGCAACCTACTCCACTTTATTAATGGATTTTATAAATATAAATTTACTTAAGATCGATAATAAAAATTCCAATAAAGTTACAATAAGATGTATTTAGGTTCTATAGCTTATAATTCAACAATCTCATAGGGCTCCAAATCGCAGCTTTGGCACACTCGACTGCTAGACTTCATAGAGTGAACATCGTGCTCCTCTACTGATGACATCGCAGATCAACGATTCCGGAGGGACAGAGCGTCGGCCGCCCCGTCAGCTGACAACCGACACCGCAGGGACAGTGCAACAGCCACCTGCGATGCCGATCAACGCAGACTACAGAGGGACAGAGCGTCAGCCCTCAGCCGCCTCTATTCCCGGAGATCAACAGGAATTCCGAGACTGCCCAGCTGCCTGCTCCGCTGGCGGAGCTTCTACAGAGAGTGCAGCCAGTCGAAAACGGCCTTAATCCAAGTCCAAGTTCATATGATTGTGGCGACTAGCGCCACGTCTGGGGGAAGTGCCTGCTCGCTGGGAGCATATACTTCCGGTCTGCTGTGGGTCCAAGCCCTGGTAGCTCAGCTACCTGTAGACGTCAACGTCATTTTGGGAGTTAGTCGTCGATCCGGGGGCGAAGCTGGGGAACGTCCTCAGCGACCAGGTCCCTGATGTGTTCCCACGGAGAAACATCCGCCGTCTCTTCAAGTCTCGCTCGAAGGCCGTCGACGAAGTCTCGGAGAGTTGTCACTGCTGTGGAGTCCCTGATGACGGAGTTCCTCACGTACCAGGGTGAATCTGTCGCCTGTCGAAGAGCCTTGCTCTGGACGACGAGCAGCCTCCGTCTAGCGGTTCTGCAGGTGAGGTGGTACCATGCAGGGGCTGCGTACGTGAGGACAGGCCGAAGCAGGGCCGTGTAGAGTCGGACTCTTGCAGCCGTCGACAACTTCCGTGACCTGAGCAGCGGGCGGATGGCGCCAAGACCTTTCCTGGCGAGGTCGCAGACCCTCTCGACGTGGGGAGTCAGGGTGAGTCGCTGATCCAGCAAGACGCCGAGGTACTTCACCCGGCGCTTCCATGGGATGTCGGCCCGGCCTTAATCAAGGCCACGACAACGCAGCGCAGTTGCCGCCCGAATCCGATTCTTCTTCGCCCAACTGCGCCGAAGTCCTGGGCCAAGTGAACTGCCCGCACGCAATCGAGCGCCATAACGTTGAGTTCGATGCTCTACGCCCGATCACCAATAGCGATCGCCTTAAGCAGACCTGCGGTCAGCCGTGGCCTTTGAGTTCAGCGCCCGGCCACCTGACGATGCTACGGACATGGAGCTTGGACTTGAAGCAGCCCTGCCCAGCAACTCCATCCCCCCAGGACATCCCTCTCGAGGGAAGGAGTTCAGGGCCTGGGGGAAGACCGCTGCTGCGGTAACCCAAGCGGGTACTCAAATGCGGTGCGCCACTGCCAATCCTGACGGAGGCCCGGACTTGGCTACTGGCGGCGAGGGGACCAGGTGCCAGGGGAATCCTTGCCAGTCGGCCTCAAAAAACGGCCTTAATCAAGGCCACGGAACTACTGCACTCGGGAAACGGAAGATTTTACCACCTTGTGCTCATTTGGGACCGAAGACCAGTAGAGAAGACCAAGGATTGGCAGCAGCTTCATCACCTGACAGTTTGGACTCTACACCCAGGGAGCCTAAGCCTCCGCCTATCCTACTAGATCTACCCAAAGGCTGGGCAAGGCACTCGATTGCTCTTCAGCAACTTGTCAATGGAGATCTCAGGGCCAACTGCTCGGCCCGAAACCTCCGTCTCCAAACCTCGACCCAGGCTCACTTCAGAGCTTTCAACGATATCTACAGGACAACAGCATGCCCTTCCACACTTTTGCTCTCAAGAACGAAAGACTTCTGAAGGTAGTCGTCAAGGGGCTACCTTCCACACTCAGCGGGACTGAGGTCTCGAAAGAGTTCCAAGAGATGGGCTTCTCCAATGTGGAATCAAGACCCCTCAAAACCCGAGGAGGCCGTCGTACCAACCTTTGGCTGCTAACTCTGCGCAGACAAGATGAGAAAAGACCACCTGCAGAAGTCTACAACACCACCAGTGTCTTCTGTTGTAAAATAGAAGTCAGACAATACACCCATCCCAAGGGCCCCATCCTATGCCATCGCTGCCAGGGCTTTGGTAATGGATCCAGCCACTGCTACAGAGATCACCGCTGTGTTCGCTGTGGAAGATCCCATCCCGGCACTCTCTGCATCGAAGAACACACGGCAGCTGCAACCTGCATCAACTGTGGTGGACAGCATACGGCCAACTACAGGGGTAAACGCTGGTAAACATGAGGAGGATGAAGACATAGCTATTGTACAAAATAGCAATGACTTGCCAGCTCTTCCACCACCACCTCCCCCGATTTAAAGTAGAACAGAAGAAACCAGCAGGGAAAATTATGTTAAGGAGACCGCTAGGACCTTGGTACATGGTTACCACCGACATAATAGGACCATTACCCCGATCTAAAAAGGGAAAAAAATTTGCATTGGTTATCCAGGATAATTTTTCAAAATGGGTTGAAGTTACTCCGTTGAAATCCGCAACTGCTAAACAAGTATTTGAAAAGTTTAAAGATTATTTTATTAAGATATGGAGCTCCCGAAATTCTACGATGCGACAATGGCACTCAATTTACAGCTAACAATTTCAAACAAATGGCAGATGAATGGAATATTAAATTGGAATATACAGCCCCTTACAGCCCTCAATCTAATCCTACAGAATGATATAATCGTGTACTAAAAACGATTATTTCGCAGTATGTACGAGATGACCAATAAACCTGGGATCAGAATTTACAGGAATTCAAGGTTTGACAAAGACGGAATCACGACCATCACGGCACACGCGAAAGGCTTGAAACCCTTTATTGACTAAATTACAAACATACACATGGGCTAACACTTTGACTTTCTCATCTTCAATTGTGACCACATAGTATTGTAACAATTTGTGTTAATTATTGTACTAAATTTGTATCTGCACGTTGCATGGCTTTTGGTTGCAAGAGTGTCCGGCGGAACGAGAAAAAAATTCTATCTTAAAAATCACAACTGAAAAAGGGATGGCACTAGAAGAAATTCGGGGACCGATGACCCTCAATCAATAATCCTATAAATCACTTCTCGGAAGAAACGAGATGGTTGACGACCAGGCTATTGCAGTCTATCTCAGATTAATTGAACGGAGAAGTTTACTCCTGCCCGATCAATTTAGGGTTTGGGCTTTCGACACCTTCCTGTACGTTGCGTACAAACAGGGTGGGTTCCCCAGGGTTGAGAACTGGCATCGGGGAACAAATATATTTAACCGTGACATAATATTCTTTTCTGTCCACATCCCTGAAGAAAACCATTGGGTTTTAATCGTGGCATGGCCGAAGCAAAAACTTACAGGTTACAGGAATTCGACTCATTAGGGAGAGCTTGGCCAACCATCCTCCAGGATATTTTGTGCTACTTGGAGCGGCTGGGCCAGGTTTTTCGGCGGAATTTCCGCGCCCCAGAATGGGCTCTTATGGAAAAGGCCCCATGCATGCAACAGCCCACGGGTAGCGTAGATTGTGGAGTGTACGACTGCTTGTACACAGACAGAGCAAATCGCAACGGAGACGTCAGTGACGGATCTGGGAGCGGGGCGCGGAAGAGAATGGCACGATCAGCGAAGATCGGAACTAACTAGAGATGAGGAGCAACTTCTAATCAAGGATGGAAGCGTCCGCACTATTGACCACCCAGTAGCACCCAGTCACTCAGGTATATTTTGATAGCCAATTATTATCAAAACATTCCAGAGTGCCCTTCCTGTAAATCAACATCTGAAAAAAAAGTTTCTTGTTACTTATGACTTGAAATGTCAGATAAAAAACTTTTAGAAATTGGAAATGCATCTAAGTACCTTTTCCGACCTCTAGATGAAAAAAACAGCTGACAGTGGAAAAAACAGTGTGGTGTCCTGCAGCAAAAAAGTAGGGTAACGTTTTACGAACAACTGACATTCGGAAAGCTTTCTACTGCAAGGTGGAGGTGCGGCAGTACAAGCGACCCAGTGGCCCTTTATCCAGTGCCACCGTTGCCAGGGCTTCGGCCGTGGATCGGGCCAGTGCCACAGCCAGGTCCACTGTGTCCGTTGCGCGGACAGCCATCCAGCTACCGAGTGCCCCAAGGAACCAGCAACCCAGGCGGAATGCTGCAACTGTGGGGAGGCCCACACAGCAAACTACAGGGGCTGCTCCTGTTTCAAGACGCAGCAGCGATCTTCCTACGCGGCAGCGGCGAAGTCGGGTACGGCACCGACGGGCCGTCAACCGCGCCCGGTCGTCCCGCCGGCACCTGAACCCGTGGAGGACGAGGCGTCTCCAGCTCCCAAAGTTGACGACGAGGGCTTCCAAACCCAGCGGAGAAGGCGTCAATGGGCTCCTCGCAACCCGACCAACCGCGGCAGAGCTTCCGGCCCAAGGCCTCGAACTCCTACCCCTCCTGTTGAGCCAACCTTCTCTGTGGCAGAGACCCCGAATCCCCGCGTGAGGCGAACCCCCCGCGCTCGTCTGGAGGTCCCTCCTCACCAGCAAAGCGGCCCTGCCCGGCAGCCCAGCAGCCATGCCCCGCGGCCCAGCCTATCGAGCCGGCCTCAACCCCGACCCAGTTGTCCAAGAGCCCGTCGCAGCAGTCTGAGCTGGCTCAACTCATCTCCACGCTGAGGAGCATGTTGGCCGTCGTTAAGCGACTTGTTGACCAGTTGCCCCAACAGCATGCGTAGACTCCGTATCCTCACGTGGAATACCGACGGGCTTGCCGACAAACGCCACGAGCTGACCCAGCTTCTGACTGACATGGAAAATCCACAATTTTAGACCCTCGGTTTAAAAAATATGGATTTGGATTTGCCGAAAACGCAACGAATGCCGTCAACCAGCTTATCCAGGAAATTTCTGAAAACCAAGATGGAGAAGTCTTGGTTGCCTTTGGAACTACCATACAACCAGCTGATGAAGTCCCTGAAAAGAAAAAAAAGGAAAGCGATTTGGAGCTTCTTTGAAGAACAGAGAAGTAAAAATCTGTCAACGACTCAAAGGAACAGTCCTAACAAAGTAAAGGAGGATATGTCACTCTATCTGACAAAACCACTGCTCGACATCGATGCAAAACCTAAGCCAGACCCTCTTGAATTTTGGAAAAACCCGAAGACACGATGCCACACCTTACTGAAGCTGCTTTAAAATATGTGTGTGTTCCCGCAACATCCGTCCCGTCTGAAAGGGTGTTTTCGAAGGCCGGGCAAGTGTGCACTGAAAGAAGAAATATACTGACCGCAAAACATGTAGAACGTATGGTCTTCTTAAACGCAAATCAAAAGTTTGTTGACAAGTAAACCGTATCAAACAAAACATGTAACCTTTAAACCAATAATATTACATATTTTTTTTATGTTAAACAATTCTCTCTATAATTTGTTTCATTTATTAGGAAAGCAAAGCCATTACATTTACCTAATTGTATTTGTTTGAGTTTAAGTAATTTTATTTGGACAAGCATATTTTATTTGTATAAAATAAAACATTTCTATAGCTTAATATGGTATTATTTCAAACCATTAAGTATACAGATATAATTTTAAAACTTTTATGAACTTGTGCACAGCATTATGTCACTGCATAGTTTTTTTTTAATACCAATAACTGATTTAACAAAAAAATATTTGGCAAAGAATATCACCAATAATTTTATTAATGCCAATGATAAAAAATAACCATTTTTAAAAGTCATTTAATGAATTATAAGAACCGAAAGTTCATATTTGTTGGAAGACGCAAACGAATGTTTGAATCAGAGGTTATTAGAGCCTAAAACATTCATTTAGTCTAATACTATGCTTTCAACTGGTTTCATTCGGTGTTTTAAGAGACTGGAAACAGTCATCAGTCCGAATAGTATGTACGCAACTGTTTTCATTCGGTGTTTCATTCAACTGAAAAAACCGACAGAACAGAAAAACAACCGATTGATCAATCGGTTGTTAAATTCAATCGGTTGTCCCATCACTAGTGGCAACTGAAATGGGGTCACTTGGCCTTGAGAATGAGCCGCTCCCCACCACCCCCCTCCACACGGCTGCCGGACTGTATTTTGAAAACCGTCAGATATTTCTGCCGCTCCCTGTACAAGATTTGCTTGATAAAGGATTGAAATATTGCGTAAATATAAATGAAAAAGAAAATATTGTTAGTTCACTACTTGATGCAGAAAGTGCTACTCAATGTGTCCCCCATGACAAAAGAAACCAGATAAGATATGAAATCGTTAACAAAGTGAACAGCATTCAAAATATTTCACATAATAAGAATAACTTAGGTAAAACTGTTAAATCTATCAGGAATAAATTAGAAAATAACAATGCCTTAATTGTCAAAGCTGATAAAGGTAACACCATTGTTGTCTTACATAGAAATGATTACAACAAAAAGGTTATGGATTTCATCAATGATAATAACATTACTAGGCTTAATAGAGACCCCACACCCAAATACACCAGGGAAATAAATAAATTTATTAATGAAAGCAATGAACTTTTTAATGAAAACACAAAAAGATTTCTCAAGGTAACAAACCCGAAAGCTCCCAAAATAACTGGGCTCCCCAAAGTTCACAAAGAGGACATTCCAGTAAGACCCCTAATTAATTTTAAGGAAGCCCCAGGTTATTTATTAGCAAAAAAACTCGACAGCATAATAAGAAATTCCATTGTTCTAAATGACAGCAAAAGTGTAAAAAACACATTTGACCTAGTTAGTAAAATAAAAGACATCACCATCCCACAGGGGGCTACTTTGATTTCCTATGATATCAAGAGCTTATACACTAGCATTCCAGTAGAGGAAACATTAATCATTTTGAAGGATAGATTAACAGAAGGGGGGAAGCTAAGCGATAAAGAGATAAATGAAGTGATAAAAGCAACCAGTATCATTGTTCAACAAAATTACTTTAGGTTTAATGACGATTTTTTTGAGCAGTCTGAGGGACTAGCAATGGGTTCCCCGCTTTCAGCCATCCTCAGTGAAATATTCTTACATAATCTAGAGAAAGAAAAAATATTGAACGGGAACCAGTATGACAATAAAATAATCTATTGGTGGAGATATGTTGATGATGTGTTGTGCTTGTACAGTGGCAATAAAAGACAAACGGCTATCTTTCAAAACTACTTAAATTCCTTACATAACAATATAACCTTCTCATCTGAAACTGAATCCAATGGCAGTATTAACTATTTAGACTTATCCATATCTAATGTCGATAATAAACACCACTTCAGAATATACAGGAAACCCACCCAATCAGATCAGATAATCCATGAAACATCTTATCATCCAACTGCACACAAACTTTCAGCTTTTAACTCCATGTTGCACAGATTAATTAACATACCGATGAGTACCCCTGACAGAAATAATGAATTGAACACAATAAAATATATAGCTCAGCAGAATGGTTATGACCCGTCTATAATTGACAAACTTTACAATAGACATATGGCTAAACAAACATCTTCAAACCCATCCCAATTAGATATAAACAAAAAATATGTGTCTGTTAGATACTCAAAGAAAACAGAGCATATTATCTGTAAAACATTTAAAAAACAAAATGTCACCGTATCTTTTAAATCAGAGAACAATATACAGAGATTATTAGGAAATACAAATAAATCCATTGGAGAGAATAAATACAAGAACTCAGGAGTATACAGGCTTAATTGCAATAACTGTGACGCATTTTATATCGGGCAAACGGGCAGAACTTTTGATCTAAGATTTAAAGAACACGTCAAAGAAGTAATATATAATGGGACAGGAACAGGAGCAAAACTGAGTACAAAATCAAAATATGCGGAACACATAAATATAGAGGGGCATAAATACACAAATATAAGCAATAATTTAGAAATTATAGTAAAGGAGAAAAAGGGACAGCGGCTAGACAGATTAGAAGAATTGAATATATACAAGGGTTTTAAACAAAATCAAAACATTTTAAATGAAAAAATCCATTCTGACTCGAATCCCGTGTACGACACTATTATTAGGCTAATGGACAATGAAAGAATGATAACCAGCTGAAGATGACGTCATGGTCCAAAGTTCAGTGCAGGACACCGACCAAGTCAGTGTAGCCGCATACCTAAGCCCGTCCAGCCGTGCGTACGGTGTTATAATCGTAGTTTTATCGTCTTTTAAATGTTTCGTACGTGTCGTGTATGTGTAATGAACGTAAAATGTGTTGTCCTATTTATTTAATATATCGACGTTGTTGCTACAAAATCAATGCAACATAGAAACAGATTCAACCTAGTGACAGTGGAGCTGAGGATGACCTGATGGTTGAAACGCGTACTCCACAGAAATTTATGGATTGATGACGTAAGTTATTTAATTATTAGGAATGATTTGGTTATTAACTTTAAAAAGTGTTTCCTGTAGGCCTAAAATCTAAAATTTTGGACATTGATCGTTCTTTCTCTGGATCCTTCGTAAACTCCTTACTTCTGAACTTGTTACAAATTTGTTTTTAATAACTATTAAAAATGCTTAGTTAAGGTTAGCGTTTATAAAATATAGATGAAATGTGTATTCGTCCTAACACAATCACACCCCCAACCCGGTTTACAATAAAAATTTGACTTTCTGCTGTTATAAAAGTCTTGTTTTTAATTATGTGATTAGAATCCTTGATTCCAATTAAGTTTACACCGGTACACGGGCATTCTTTAATAAAACTCTGTAACGAAAGCCAAGGGCATAAATTAAAATTTGTCTCCGAGTGTCAAATGGCTTTGCAGGCAATCATTTTCGTTCAATATACAGGCGTACGATCGATCGATGCCGCTTGATACTTATACCTAACTGTTCTGCGGACATTAGGCTACATGCCGACTATTTGGAAGTGCCGTTCCTTACGATATTTATATTAGTATATGTTGTTTACACTGTCAGCTGGCGCTGCAAATGGCGTACCTTTGTTGATGAACTGTGTTGTGAGTTGTAATAGTGATAAAAATGGCAGAAGATCGCCGATCTAGTGACATTAGGGAACTTTTATCTGGTGAAATAAGTGACAGTGAAGGTGATGATTATTTTGAAAATGACTTCGATTTAGGACAACATGAATCCGACATTAGGCTTATGGTTTTTACTTGGAAGATTACTTGATTTCTCAAGTGGTGGTGGTGATGATTTCGAAGAGTTGGAAACTTCTAACAGAGAATATGACGACGGTCCTGATAATCCTGATCCTGTAAATATTGTAAATAGTAGGCCTAGTATAAGTCAACCTAGTTATAGTTCGCATGATACTGGTGCAAATATCAGTAGCCCTAGGCCTAAAAGGTCAAAGATAAAAAACCTGCTTTGGATCAGAGTATACCCTCCTGAACCCGAGAAGGAGATTGAAAGTAAATTTACAAGAAGGAATACTGGAGCAAAGAATCTACCTCCTAGAAATAGTAAACCTTGTAGTGGGGTCAAATGAATTTAAAGGGAAAAATTAATTAAATAATGGCAAACAAAAATAATATGATATGGCGAGGGGTGAAGAGCCACAATATAAGAAAATAGATGTAGGCTTAACTGTAAGAGATTCAGTAGGCTTAGATAATACATTTGTTTTGTCCATGCTTCAACGGATAGGAAGTAGGTTAACAGATCTTGACAGTAAAATGATAGAAGTAAAATTAAGTAATGAAAGATTAGAAAATAGGTTAGAGAGTGTTGTTCTTGATTTGAGAAAATTCATGTCTAATGTAGAAGAAAAAACTGTAATTTTACAACAGGAAATGAACACTAACAAAATAAATTTAACTGAAATGATAGGTAACGTTCAGGACAAATGAGATAAAGAAATAGAACTACAAAAGGAAAACATTCAAAAGTCAGGTAATGATTTGACTGAAGAATCAAATGTGCATAAGCGTATGGTTAATTCTAAGTTTAAAGAATTTGATGATGAACAAGATATTAAGATAAATTAAGTTGTAGAGTCAGTCAAAGATTGTGTTGGTAAAGTAGGCCAGAACGTTGTAGAAATAAATGAACTCAAGTCAAGTTTTAGTTCCAAGTTTGAAGAGGTTGAAAAGAAGTTTAGTCAGTTTAATCCCGAAATAAACTTAGGCCTAGAACGTAAGCTAAGTTGTAGCACTGATAGTAACCAAAAGTTGGCGGAAATGTTGTTAGTACCTTTTAATAGTAGGGAAAGGTTAATCCATCCTATGTACTTTTTAAAATTTACTGAAGAGTATAATGAAAAGTCGATAGACTCATGGGAAGTAAAAAAGTAAACTATCTTAAAGTATTTGCAAGGAGAGGTACAGTACTGGTATCGCAGTTACATGAGTAATTAGGGCGAATATGTGCAATTTCATGAGGCATTTAAGAACCAGTCCTTTCTGAATCTAAAAGTATGGCAACAAACGAAGAAGAGAATGATCACACAAAGAAGATGTTGATGAACTCAGTTAGAAAAATACTAAGATGCAAAGAAGAGACAATAAACATATTGAGAACACAGAAAATGATGAACCTCAAAACCAAAGAAAGAGCGTCAAGATGCACCAAGGATCCAAACCCTCTCTCCACAGCGATGTCTCTAATGGGAACTAAGTACCCCTTGTCCCTTGATAAAGACTCAGCCCGATCATTTAATATCTTAAGCAGGTACTTCCCCCCGAACCAATCTCAGAAAGAAGACTACTACAAGGATCGAAGAGTGCTAGCCAGGCTAGAAACAATAGACTGGTTCATAGAAAATGCAGAGACCCCTAGCACAAAACAAATTGCTGTAATTGACATACTGAGTAAACAAGCAAGAGAAGAGAGGGACAAATATTATTTTATAAGGTGGGAGGAATCTAGGATAAAATGGGGGCCCACTGTCCTGGAGAGGAAAGTTGTAAGGACAAGAACACCCATTGCAGAGATCCCCAGGGAACTTAAAACTCCAGCTGTAATTGAAGCACTATTTCCTGACTACACCCTCCCCTCTAAGATACTGACTAGTTTCACAATATCCAAGTTGGACTTATTGAAAGAACTAAGCCTTGAGTCCAAGGTGATGTTGTGCAAGCAGGCCAGGCTGCTTCTGAATGCATTAGACCCCGGTGAAAAGTGCTTGCCTATAATCCCAGGAAGCAGCAATATGCTGGCCAGCGTGAAACATGCAGTAGCCCATGTAAATTACACAATAGTCGGATACAATGTAAAGGAGATAAAAGAACCCAGAAATTGGGAGAAGATGCTTGAGAATGTAGTTGGGATATGCATAGAAAATGTTTTGTTCAGGTGATGGCGGTCTCCACCTGTCCGTTTTTGGGGAACCCCGACGGACAAATAACGATCAGGAATCTTTTTATAACCAGCTGAAACTAAGATTCAACCATGCGCATCAGATTGTTTGGGCTTTCATTGGTACGTCAGTGCTAGCTGCAGCTCCGGCACCGGCAGTGTTAGCTGGAGCTCCGGCATTGGCAGTGTTAGCTGCAGCTCCGGCACCAGCAATGCTAGCTGCAGCTCCGGCATAGGCAGTGTAATCTGCATCTCCGGCACCGGCAGTGTTAGCTGGAGCTCCGGCATTGGCAGTGTTAGCTGCAGCTCCGGCACCAGCAGTGTTAGCTGCAGCTCCGGCGCCGGCAGTGCTAGCTGCAGCTCCGGCATTGGCAGTGTTAGCTGCAGCTCCGGCACCAGCAGTGCTAGCTGCAGCTCCGGAATTGGCAGTGTTAGCTGGAGCTCCGGCATTGGCAGTGTTAGCTGCAGCTCCGGCATTGGCAGTGTTAGCTGCAGCTCCGGCATAGGCAGTGTAATCTGCATCTCCGGCTCCGGCAGTGTTAGCTGGAGCTCCGGCATTGGCAGTGTTAGCTGCAGCCCCGGCACCAGCAGTGTTAGCTGCAGCTCCGGCACCGGCAGTGTTAGCTGCAGCTCCGGCATTGGCAGTGTTAGCTGCAGCTCCGGCATTGGCAGTGTTAGCTGCAGCTCCGGCACCAGCAGTGCTAGCTGCAGCTCCGGCATTGGCAGTGTTAGCTGCAGCTCCGGCAACAGCAGTGCTAGCTGCAGCTCCGGCACCGGCAGTGTTAGCTGCAGCTCCGGCATTGGCAGTGTTAGCTGCAGCATTAGCGGTACTGTTAGCGGCACTGGATAATGACATAGAAGTGGTTGAGCTAGAAATTTGAATGGTAAGTCAAAGCATTCACTTTCATTGCATAAACAAAGTATAAATTTACTGACAAAAATATTCTTCAAAGAAACAAATTCCAAATTTCAAAAGAAAAAATTTAAAATGTGAGCTTTGTGCATGAGGCAATGATTTTCTAGGCTAGGCCCATGGTCTAGACATATTTTAAGCCAACGCCTTAACTTTTAAAACTAAAAAAATAATGTCTTCCAAGAACATTTTTAAGTGTGAGTTATGTGATAAGGATTTTAATAAAATTTTTAATTTAAAAAGACACTGGAACAATGTGCACGTTGACATTGCGTTTTCTGATAAGGTAGGCCTACGTTCAGTTTTACTTAGGTGTGCCTCCTGTAACTCAGTATATGCAAATTTTAATGACTTCAAAACCCATCAAAGAGAACGATCACAACATTTCATTGCAAACTGCAAAACTTGAATTTAATAATAGTGATGAATTTAATAATAGTGATGAATTTAATAATAGTGATGAATTCAATAAATGGAAAAATCAAGTAGAAGAGGAATATACAGTAATATTTGTTAAAAAGAGAGGGGCTAAGACAAATACTGATAGAAAAGTAGAGTATTTCCAATGCAATCGTTCTGGTTATTATGAAGATACCATTGTTTCCCCAAAAAGAAAAAGAGATATTAAAATAAACGGGTCTTAAAAAATAAATGCATACTGTCCTTTGAATTATGGTAGTTACCTACAGTGATGGTGTGGTGAAAATTTAATACTGCAGTACCCACAATGGACACAGAAAAGAATTAGGCCATCTTACCCTCTCCTCTTTAATCAGAAATCAAATCGCAGGGGAAATAGCTGCAAAAAATACCGTTTGACGCAATTTTGGACGATGTGCAGGAATCTGTCGAACCTAACGTCGGACTGAAAAGAAGACATTTATTAACTTAACAGGATTTAAAAGGTGTGTTGAGATAAGATTAGTTCTTGGTCAAACCCACTCCTTTTGTAAAGGTAAAAAAAATTAGTGTAAGGACATCCCATTGACCAAACTTAACGCTGGATTTGTTTGATTCTAATCAACATTTAAAAACTAATATTAGCCTAGTTTAAGATTACGTGGTGGTATTCCTCCTAAAGGTGTGGTTGACTTAACATATTCAATAAAAAAAAGGGCCTAATCATCGATTACTAACTATTTTGCGAATGATTAGGGTTCAATTATCTAGTCATCGAAACCAATCACAAAATTACTTTTTATCAGCGTCTTCGAAAAGAATATTTTTGGTTAGTTTTTAACAGAAACTGAGGTATTTATGGATGCTTCCTTTACTCCCATGCATGCTAGGCTATATTATTTTAACCGTTTTTCCTTGGAGCAACGGGACAGTTGCAACAGGCAGAACCTTGTTAAAATCTCCGCCCAACTATATTGTTTTTACACCCATTGGAACTTGTCATCGTGCTTACTTAATGAACAAATAAATACCTGAACAAACCTATTTCATCTTTATTCCAAGGATGCTTTCTAAGAGTAGCCGTTGAGGTTTAGGTGCTTACCACCACTTCATACAAAATATTGAATAAAAATTACAATAAATTTCAAATATAAATGTCAGTAATTTTACAAAAAAAAGTGTAGAATAAATCTTTAACATATGTTTTGAAATCAAAACGAAGAAGAAGTTTTCCATTTAATCTTGAATCGTTTTTTAGTTAGTCAATGTGGTTATTTCATGTTAAATATTCCTTCAACACAATAACCTTCAAAGTATAAGTAAAACACTTTATTATTTTTTTCATATATTCTAAGTTAAATTCCTTTGATTTGAACCATCTCATAATATTCTAATACTTATTATACAGTTAACTAATTTACTTAAAAATACACGTATTTATTTCAACATTCTTAGATGTAACTAAAAAGTCTTAATTATTATAGGTAACGTTATCCCTGGTTTTATATAGTACATTGTAGAATTGACTGGCAAATGAGTAATCCAAATGTAATATTGATTACTGGTTAATCACGATATTGAATTGCTGTATTGAATTAACAAAAATCAGCATAAAATGGTTTATAATGCTATTCTTATGGAAAACATGTTACGTTATATCTAATTTTGTGTTAAAATTGAGGGAATTTCGCTATTTTTCCCGCCGTCCCGAGATCGAGACCTTTAATTTGAGCCCTCTCCCGTCGTTCTACAACTTCCCAGTCGCCCACAATTTTGAAGCAAAGAATCGGCTTACGTATATTAAGTATATTACCTTACGGGTATATGTTACAAAAAGCTGTGTACCGGTTCTACGGACAGGATCATTTATTCAGTTGGAACCTTCTTATAATAAGAATACGAATTTATTTGTTTTATATAGTAATATTTGTTTACTTGCTTTATTGGGTTTCATTAGAATTATTTTATTTTACGAATAAATAAACTGTTAAAAATTAGGGTTGGTTAAGTGCTTACTATAAGAAAAGGCTGTTTCGTTAAAGGGTACTTACTTGAAGAATACAATAGTTTTAAAAAATTACCTCGATATACCCTTTATTTTCGTTACAATGGATATAATATACCGACCAAAATACGATGGAGTAATATTGACAGATTATATTCATATAAAGAAATTCAGTTCGTCAGCCTTTGCGTGAAACCCCTCAAAAATACGTGAGTGACTCATGGAATGGCTATCCATGCCTGGTTCATCCCTCACTCACTTGGACCGGACAGATACGGCTTAGGTATAAAAGGGATGTACAGTTTGTGATGTGCCAGTTCAGATCGAACAGTGGTCAAGATGTCAGCTAGGAAAATTAAATCTCGATTTGGTGGTTTTTGGTGGGCCGATGAGGACGGGTTTTTGTATAGGCGTAAAAAAACTTATAACAACGGATGGGATTTTATGATTTGTGTAAATAAACAGTGTCCGGGGACTTGTAAATTAAAGTGCAGTGACAACGATCCGTGCCTTGCCGAGGTTGTCAAAGGCCGCGGTCACTTAGAGTAATTTGTAATTGTAATAATTATTATTTTTATGTTGTTTTTTATAGTCACAGTTTATAACCAAACCTAGTAGGCCTACATGTATCGTTATTTTGTATAATATTTGTCTTGGTTCAATTTTTCAAGTTTCTTTCTTTAAATATCAATCATTGTACAGTTTTTTGTATAGTATTTTTCATGATTAGATTATTTTTATTTTGAAACGTTGTTTTAATGTTCGGCATTATTGCAAAAACTACTTAATTATGTATAAATGTAAATATGTGTAAAAGTTATTTATTGTTTAAAATAAAATCTGGTGTTAGTATTGACAAAGTTGTTTGTTCTTATTTTTAACCTATAATAATAATTTCACAAGAAATAATAACTGTTCGGATTTGTTAACATCAATCAGTAGTTGTTACTTGCAAAAGTAAACAGATTTGTTTGTAATTTCATATCAAAATTCACAGAATCTCATTGTAGAAAACGTAATAACATGTATGTTTGTTAGTTATTAAAATATGTTTAATTTACACATTACATGTAGTATTTACTTGTCAAGGCAGACGTAAACCGATTTGCTAGAAATTTAATGTAAAATGTCAAAAAAATCATGACTAAGAACGTAATGATATTTGTTTTTGTAGATCATCAAAAGTTGCACAAGCTACATATTTATACTGAACATATTAATTATGAGTCAGTATCTCTTGTTTCCGTGGATGTGCGTACGCCCCAACAATAGGAGTCGGACCCGGAAAACAAGACGATTAGTGATAGTTGACAGACTCTCTGCCTCACTCTGACCGTTCCAAAACTTAAAATATTTTTAGAATCAACTTAAAATTTGATTAATCTTTCGGGAAGTCGTAACAGTTTGATACGTTTGCCCTTTGCAGTATTTTTAATATGGTTTACACAAGAATCTATAGAATGACTGTGAAGTGATTGTCTTTAATTAAAGAACTACATTTTAACGTTTTATTTTATTTTTGTATATTATGATTTAGTTAAAAATTAAAATTAAACGTTTAATTTATAATGTACGTTAATTAGATGGAAAGTAAATAAAAGAAACGTCTTGTAACATTAAAAACATATATTTACGCTTATACTGTTACAAGACGGTAAATACACAAAAAATATGGTAAATGGTTACCACTTACCATATTTTTTGTACATTTACCGTCTCTACTTGAATACTGCAAGTAGTTAAATCTCATTCACGAGGAACAGGTATAGTATTGATTGACTTTAGAGAAGGATTGGATTAATATTCCAGCTCCACTCAATGTTGCACACAGAAAACTGCGTTGTTGTATTTTTAAACCTCATTCAAGAAAGGGGTGGTGCCAATCTGTCGCGGTGCCAAGATGACGGCGGCCGCAGAGGTGCCAATCAGTCGTAACAGTACATGACAGATTGGAACCTCTAGAAAAGGGTGGTGCCAATCTATCGTGGTGCCAAGCTGACGTGGGGTGATATTTCATGGCCTCACGTCAACGAGGTTCCAATGTGACGCCGGGTGCTAAAACACTATGGTGCCAATCTGTTGTGGTGCCAATCTGACTGCGACTCCAAAAAATCAGCTTTCTTCTAATTCCCCTTCCCCCTTAAAACACAGGTTGACCGGACTAACTATACTCGCGGATCCGCGCTGCGAGCGCCCTTGCGCCCGACACCTCCTCCCGTTCTCGGACTGATTCTGTCAACTGACTGCAATTAAAATACGTAAAACCCATATCATTTTGAAGATTAAAAAATACGCCAACTTTTTATATAAAAAATGTTTTTCTATCTCGTCTCATTTCAATACAAATCAACTTAACACACTAAGATTGAAATTTAAAAGTGAAAAAAATTACATTCAAACTTAAATTACAAGAAAACTACTGAATATATCGATTACACTCTTATTGCGTTTTTTGTAGAGAATATATTAAGGATTGAAATGGCGAAACAAAATTTATCCTATTGCTGTTTGTTTCTGAGATATTAATAAAATAATAAAAGCTTACACAAATACACTTAAAAGGGTGTAGGGGGGGAAGCAAGAGGGGGAGGGGCGGGGACTTTTTAGAAAATGTTCCTTATATGATCTACTAACACCCATGAAAAAATCAGCCTTTCACTAATTACTTCCGACAAAGCACTATTTTTCCCCTTTATTGACTGGGCTAATAGTATTTATTAAATTATTACATGTTTTAAAGTCATTATTGAGAACTGTTAAGATGTTGAACGTTTTGTTACATTTATTAGATTATTGCATGTTTAAAGTCATTATTAACAACTGTTAAGATGTTGAGCGTCATGTGACATTCGTTAAATTATTGCTTGATTAAAGTAATTATTAACAACTGTTAAGATGTTGAGCGTCATGTGACATTCGTTAAATTATTGCTTGATTAAAGTAGTTATTAACAACTGTTAAGATGTTGAACGTTATGTCACATAGTATGTATTAGATTATTGCATGTTTTAAAGAAATTATTAACAACTGAAGATGTTGAACGTTCAATGTAGTTCAAAGAACTGTTAAAAATACCTTTGTTAAATTGAATTGAAAACTATTGTAAGATTACTGTGTAGGTCTACCATTATCAATGTTATACAAAAAAAAAGGAAATTTGCTTTTGGGCTGAAATGGAGAGTTCTGTTGTACTAAATAAAACCCGTCCAGCAGATCACAGTCTCCACCCCGATAAAAGTAAGTCAAATTTTCCCCTTGTGAGGGTAAGAAACATTTTGTAAATATTTTAACCAGTGTATTAGGCGATACAATTGTTGTGACACTCAACGAAACAATGCCCTCGTTGCAACAATGCTGGTCAACGGCTGATATATAAATATTATCAGGAGTTTGTTGTTAAATTTTACTGAATACATTTTTAATTAAGATTGTTCGTCTGTATGTACATGCTTTTATGTAAATCTATATTACTAATCAACTTCATGAAACTCTATAAACAATAAGGCTTTTGTTTAAAGTTCAACCCCACATATTATATACCAAAATGTTTGTCTAGGTATGCAGATTTTCAAACTGAGTTTATATTTTCTTTAAAGTCCCTTGGGCTCTGCCCAACAACAAGTTTCCATGTTATCCTTATGAAGAAAATATTTGTTTACATTATGATATGCTGGATAATTAAATCACTGTTCATATTAAATTTACAATTTAAGGAAACGAGATCTACAAACATTTAGTTACTTGGTTAAAATTAAATATTTACTACACATTTGAATTTCTGTTGGCAAAAAGATTACAATGGAAAAACGCGAAACACCCTAGATAATTTGATATACTAAAAATATAACTGAATTAATACCGTGCTACATTTCTTGAGCAATCATTAAAAGAGCCGATTTGCAAACTATGGAAACAGTAGCAGAGTACCCGTCCTTCATACGAGGTTGGCATATAAGTAAAAAATGTTTATTGCAGTTACTACTAAAGCTTTGAGTTTGCAGTGGGGGAGGACACTTTTTGATAACATTTGCTTCTTTAAATTTGATGAATACTATAGTAGCCTATTACACATCTACCATAGCCATAATGCCATAGAACACCTCCAGGTAGAATAAATAGAAATAATGTTTTTTTAATGCATTATTAAACCTAATATTATGTACAACCTAATGCAGCTATGAGTGGTCAACTTTTGTAAAAAAAAATAGCTTTGGAAAAATTATAGGACATTTACAAGAAATGATTATTATATCGAACTGTTATGTACATCGTCAGTATTTCCATAATCTTTGAGTTGACTCTTTTAAAGTAATCTGAAATTATGAGGACAACATTATTGATGCTTGGCTGACCTGCCACTCTCAGCTCTATCCGAGCCTGCGTCGGGGTTGACGATGAATGGATTTATTAATTAGGACAGTGGAAGGGGTGAGACGCCGATGTAGGGAAAGTTAGTGCGAAGTGGAGGAGAGAGCGCGAATGTAAGAGAAGAAGAGAAAGATGAAGAAAATTCAGCAAGGAACTAACTGATAACCAAACTCTAATGGTTTATATAATAGTGCACAAGGGCTTCATTCATTCATAGGGTCTGCTGACATGCGTGTGTCCAATCGAAATCGATAACCACTTACTACCCAGTATTTCTTTTAGAGCTAATGCTACATTTTTCGGCACACCTATGGGCCTAAGTACTTTATTAATACTGTCTTTGTAGTAGCCAAATTGTTCAGTGTCTATCGAATAAGGTGGACTCAAAGCATTCTTCCAGATGAAGGTGTGCACGTTTTACGTTTTTAATGAAAGCTTCATTCGTAAGGCTTTCATTGTAGGTGGCAGTGAACACAATCGTGTACGTTGCGAACAACTGTGACTTGCCCGTCTTAGTGGACTTGCGCTTCTGAAGTGGTCAAACATTTGGGATAACCGTAGCAAGAATTCATAAAAATGGAAGCTTGTGTGTTCACATTTCAGTATATTGCTGTTTTCTCTCCAACCATTGAAAGAGAATGCCCGTCTTTTAAAGCCTTCACCACTTTAACTTTTCCTAAACCAAAAAGCCTAGCTGTGGTATCCACTTAGAGCATGTCCAGCCAAGATATCAGGTATGATGTCTTTTTTTTTTTGGACAGATTTTCCTATCAGTGGCCTTCCTCGAATAGGTGATTCCATGTACATTGGTGTGGTAAAACCTTCCGTCATATAATAGTGGTATAGAAGTAATAAAAACACATCAGTGTCCTCAGAAACCACTATCACCGACTGCTTGCTCTGTATTTTTCTAGGACGCATGCTTGTTGCACTATTATTACATCTGCTTCTTCATGGAGATTTTTTTAAGTCTTGCCGTTTTAAAAGACTCAAACCTGATATTTCATTTGGAGTCTCGTCCTGTCCTGTAACAACTAGTTTGTGTTTTTTTCAAGATTTTTCATATCCTCTACAAGGTCACAACAGATAAGATTTATTAGTTGTTTCTTATTTTCAGTAACAGTGAGAATGAGTTTTTGCGATGGAAGTGGGGACAGCCGTGATAGCTGATAAACCCTACTAACCCTTGATTCTCTTTGTTTCCTTGCAACATCTTTAGTGCTGAAAGGACAATAACAGTCAAAAACTAAGTACCTTTACACATCGCCTAACTGCAGTTTTGGTAAGCGCAGATTTAAACCGAGAAATGTAGTCACTCATAGTACTTTTATCAGGCCAAGAAATAACCGAGAGTTAAGCCGATCCATCAATTACAAAGGATATACGACCTGATGTCGTTAGTCGGGTAGATAATTATTCCTTTAGCAATATCTTCAATTTTGATTTGTTTTAACATATTCTCATTTCACCAGACTCGTCGAATAATGCTGTGTTATACCAATTTCCACGGCATCATTGACATTTACCGTATTTGGGCATAGTTTCCCCATAGCAATGTTTAACAGTTCCTCAGGATGAGATTCAAATTTCAGTGGGTCTATGTAATTTAGCAGGTGGTTGCAGAGCCCTTTTCGGTCTTTACTATCTGTTATAATTCTTGATTGTATATCCTCTTTGTGTTTCTCCTGCTTAGACTTTTGCTTATTTCTCCCTTGACAAATATATATGTAAACATAATCCCCACGTCTTCAGAGTCTCTGGTTTCAAAGTTATTCCTTTAATCCTCTTGAGGCCATGGCCAAAACGCATGAATGTTGTTTCAATCCACATATCACTCCAAATTCCATTCCAGTAGCCAGGAATGTGTCTCATGAAATAATCTCCATAGAAAGTTCTTCATCACACCAACCGGCAGTTTATCCATTGCTCTTAGGTAAAACATACCATAACGTGCATAGTTTTTGTGTCCTGCAGCAAAAAAGTAGGGTAACGTTTAACGAACAACTGACATTCGGAGAGCTTTTTTACTGCAAGGTGGAGGTTCGGCAGTACAAACGACCCAGTGGCCCCATCCAGTGCCACCGTTGCCAGGGCTTCGGCCGTGGATCGGGCCAGTGCCATCGCCAGGTCCGCTGTGTCCGCTGCGCGGACAGTCATCCAGCTACCGAATGCCCCAAGGAACCAGCAGCCCAGGCGAAATGCTGCAACTGTGGGGAGGCCCACACAGCAAACTACAGGGGCTGCTCCTGTTTCAAGTCGCAGCATTGATCTTCCTACGCGGCAGCGGCGAAGTCGAATACGGCACCGTCGGGCCGTCAACCGCGCCGGGTCGTCCCGCCAGCACCTGAACCCGTGGAGGACGAGCAGCTCCCAAAGTTGACGACGAGGGCTTCCAAACCCAGCGGAGAAGGCGTCAACAGGCTCCTCGCAATCCGGCCAACCGCGGCAGAGCTTCCGGCCCAAGGCCTCGATCTGCTACCCCTCCTGTTGAGCCAACCGTCTCTGTGGCAGAGGCAGTCTGGAGGTCCCTCCTCACCAGCCTAGCGGCCCTGCCCGGCAGCCCAGCAGCCATGCCCCGCGGCCCAGCCGCAGTGCCCAGCCTATCGAGCCGGCCTCAACCCCGGCCCAGTCGTCCAAGAGCCCGTCGCAGCAGTCTGAGCTGGCTCAACTCATCTCCACGCTGAGGAGCGTGTTGGCCGTCGATAAGCGACTTGTTGATCAGTTGACCACACAGTATGCGTAGACCCCGCATCCTCACGTGGAATACCGACGGGCTTGCCGACAAACGCCACGAGCTGACCCAGCTTCTGACCGACATGGACGTTGACGTGGCCCTCATCCAGGAGACGCATCTGCGCGGTGGGGACACGGAACTACTTCGTCCACCGGGCGGACCGGCCCCTGCAGACACGAAACCACAGTGGTGGTTCTGCGGTACTGGTTCATCGCAGGGCCACCCACAGGCCGATCCCCAGGAACTTCCCACCTGGCATCGAGGTGGCTTCCATCGCCCTCCAACACGACGGGGCGGAGCTGAAGATCTCCTCCGCCTACAACCCGCCAGCGAGACGCCTCAACCCCGGACTCCTGGACGTGTTCCTGCCCCCCAGCACTCCAGCGCTTCTGGCAGACGACCTCAACGCCAAGCACATAAACTGGGGCTGCAGGAGGGGAAACGCTACTGGAACCGCCCTCAGGAGGTTCCTCACCGCCCACCCTCAAATCAACGTGGTAGCCCCTGCCGACCCAACTCACTACCCCGGTGCCGGCCACCCGCCAGACCTCCTGGACATTGGACTGGCTGGCTCATTCGTTGGCACAGTCGTAGTATTCGTCGTCACCGACCTCTCCTCAGACCACGTCCCGGTGATCGTCGATCTGCCGCAGGGAGGAGTCCCTGACCGCTCTCCAGTCCGCAGGAAGATGGTGAACTGAGTGAAATTCGCCAACCTCCAGGCCAACGCCCCTCGACCGCCTCCCCCGCTGTGTCCACGGAGGAGCTCGACCAGAAAGTCCTGGTCCTGATGACCCTGCTGCAAGACACTGTGGTTGCTTCGAGCTCTGAGGTCGACCCGAGGGCCCCGCCACCACTTCCCCAGGAGCTGTGGGACGAGATCACCCTGCGACGTCGCCTGCGGAGAGCGTACCAGCAGGCCCACTGCCCTCGTGCGAAGGCGGATTTTAACCGGCAGGCTAGGAGGTGCTCCCGGCTGCTGACTGAGCATCGGTCCCAGAAGTCGGAGTGGGAAGACTTTATCGAGGGCCAAGCTGACACTAACGAGGGCATCTGGAGGGTCGTCAAAGATCTGCGCGGCACGAAAACTCACAACAGACCACTGCTAGGGGGACGCGGGCTCGTCTACTCGCCCGAGGACCGTGCAGAAACCTTTGCCGACTCGCTGGAAGACCAGTTTTCCCCTCACCCACACGTCTACGACGAGGACTTCTGCCAGGTTGTTGACGACTCCGTAGAACCCTACGAGCAAGACTCCGACGAGGAAGATCTCCCCCACGTGACCGTCAGCGAGGTGAAGAGCTACATCGTTCAACTCCGTCTGAAGAAGGCCCCTGGACCGGACTCCCTCGGGACTCCGGCATTGAAGAACCTGTCGGCTCGGGTGGTTCATCATCCTGGCGAGATTCCCTAAAGGCGTTCTTCTCTTCGATCAGGACTGAGCAGTACGGCTTCCACCGGGGCCACTCCACATCTCTCTAGCTGCGGTGGGTCCTCAACACCATCGCTGAAGCGATGGAACGGAAACATCACTCGACCTCAGTCCTGATGGACGTGAGTAAAGCCTTCGACCGGGTCTGGCACGAGGGTCTTCTATACAAGCTAGCGTCGTCCCCTCTACCCGGCTCGATCTACAAGCTCGTCAAGAGTTATCTGACAGCGCGCCGCTTCAGGGTCACCGTTGGACGGGCGTCTTCGACACCACGTCCAGTCTCATCAGGTGTACCACAGGGGGTGTACCATAGGGGCCAAGTCAGTCCTTTGTCTTTTGTCTATTCAATACTAGGCCTAGGCCTAGAAAATTTTCTATAAATGTAAATGTCTTAGGCTACTACTACTACCTTTTGTAGCTATTGGTTCTTGTCTCCCGTAAAAAGATGTGTTTGTTTTGTCTTATACAAATGTTCAGTTTGTGTTACCCAGTCAAGTGATTTTAAATTTAATTCTGTTTCTTTGTCCTTGCCAGACTAGTTAGATTTAACTAGTCCTGAACTTGACATAAGGGAAAAGTAATTGTCATATTGACAGCTACCTACCTCAGGGAATGACTGTATTCATGGATAGGTATTTTGGATCCATACAATTACTTGGTGAACTGCGAGGATTTCAGGGCACAAGAACCTTACAAAAAAATCGAAATCCTGATAATACACCTCTGTATACTGATACGGAGGTCAGAGGGGGAGGGTGGGGATACATAATTGTAAGAGAAGATGGACAAATTGCAGTTGTCAAATGGTTTGACAACTAGCCGGTCGTCCTCGCCTCAAGTATTCATGGGACTCGCCCTACAAGTGGATGCAGGAGGTGGGATAAGAAGTAAAAATGATACATCGAGGTGGAGCGACCAAATATTATAAAAGAGTATAATGCCAAAATGGGTGATGTGGATCTGTTAGATCGCATGATATCATTCTATCGCATATGCGCAAGGACTAAAAATTTGACTTTGTCAAAAAAACTACACTTCACACGGCCAACTTCGGGGCGTAAGTGATGAAGCAAAAGCTGTTTTTAAGTGTCAATTGCATCTTAGGCGAGTTGACACAGGGCTGCCTATAAGTCCCTAATCAAAGAAAATGTGAAATATTTCGAAGAACATAAAAATGAAATCCAAATGGTAAATGGTAAGGCTATTCCCAATTTCTCCTATGGAAATATTCACTATTCCTTTGACTTTGCAAAGCAAATTCATATACCATCTAACACACTTCAGCCATGGCCTATTTATTTTTTAACGCCTCACAAAGTAGGCCTTTTTGGCATCATGAAAATATCTCCTGAGGGAATGAATCATACTGTTGTACCAAAACATCAGTTTCCTTCACTGCTTGGATCTAAAAAAAATCTGGAAAGTGGCTTAAAAAAACTGGGATCTATCCATATGATGAAGAGCCATTGCTTCAGAGAATTGCTCACAAACAAGTGGAGCCTTCAGCGGTTTGCTCTGCTTTTCTTGATGTCCTACAAGCTACACGAGAGGCATGCAGCACAAAGCCAAAATCAATTAGGAAAAAGAAAATTGATATACCAGCAGGAAAAATTCTGAGTCATGAAGAAATGGTTACAATGCAGCCACTTTTAACTAGTGATGATGATAACCTTGAACCTTTATTAAATATCAAAACAACTCTGAAGCCCATTAACAAGCATGATGTACAAATTGATTCATTTGTAGTTGTTAACTACGAACGAGAATATAACATACTAGCTGTTGTACTCGTGCTTTGCAACGGGAAGAGGACACAAAATTTAAACATTTTAATCTTTACATCTGTTGCATATAATAGTTACACATCCGCCAACGCTTTTAGAAAAAAAATTCAACTTTTATAGCCTTAATAGAAACGTTAAACGTCATGACTTTTAAATCTGGTAAGTAGTGGATACCACCATTTTGGTTTTGATTAATTTTAAATCTTGTGTATGCTGATATAAGAAAAACTGACCAAATCTTCGAATACAAATTTGACATAGGCCTACATGATTTACCTTCATCTCCCTTAATTACATATCTTTTAATTTATTTTTGACATTTTAAATTTCAATATAATAATTTTGAAGCTGCAAAAATGCTAAATTATTAAATTTAAATGAACATTTTTTTAATTTCACTCTTCTTTATATTAAATCACAAATCCTTCCATCTTCAGTTTCTTCACTCACAATAAATCATTAGCAAAACTAAGTCAGCTGTTATAAACTTTAGAATTATTGCTGTGCCTTATCAATACAGTCTTTTGAAATATTAAAGAAACTACATCTATAGGTACTATAAGAAATTTTAAACAAATAATTTTCATTAAATACAGCAGACAAAACTAATATGATTATCAAAGCAACAAGGACTAAAAAATGTAATAGCAAATACAGTATATGTTTCATTGCATCTCCTGATTCTACTCTACAAAAATATCAACAAACAACTTAATATACAAACTCGTTCTTTTAATCAGTTCCATCGTCCATTGCCTTTATATTTTCACAATTACCATTAAGTAAGCATAGTAACAGGATATTTCATTGATTTTAGAAACAAAAGAACACTGTGAACTGCTTAGTTTTATGATATTTTCCTTGGTTTAATTTAATCAGTGGTGTGGCAAAACACAAATAATAAATGTATCAAATAATAAAGTAAATGTGAACTGAAAGCTATGTTAAGATAAAATAAGAGTATTTTGTATTACCATTTGATAATTAAATATAGTTACACATATACAACAGATTTTAGAAAACAAAAATCAACGACGTACAATTTAGTTATTGATGATATTCTTTAGTTTAATTTAAGCACAGGTTTAACAAAACACAATAACTTAATTTACCTAAATATACTTATAAAAAACAATGTGATGTGCAAGTTATGTTAAGTTAATCTAACACATGTTAAGCAGTTAGAATTTATTTAAAGTAGCCTCCAAGTTCATGCAAATCATCTATACATTGTAATTTTCATACTGTTTCCATGAAAACATATCAATAGCATTATTTTCATAACTTAGACGCTTTAAAAAATCCAAAGCAGAGTCGGAGTTGATACGGCAACGGTTATAGAATCTTTTCTTTTTCTATAATCATTGACATAGTTTTAGAATAAATAATCCATGATAAAAGGTTAGATTAAAATAAACCTACGTAGTTATGGAAAATTTTATATTAAATTTCTTTGTATCAGCTGTCTGAAATTGTGAAATATGCAGTTTAGCAGTTCTTCTTGTTTACATTTTAATGTCAAAGCAAATGTAAACAAACATTGTTAGTGTTCTCATCGCAGTCATGGAAACCAATCAATATTTACTTTTAAAATGTTCACCTCAGAACTTTTAAAACCAAAGGGGCAAAGCCTACGGTCAGTATCGAAATGTGAATAGTCCTATAATGGTCCTTGGTATGGTAACTATATTTTTGTAAAATTTAAGCCCAGTTGGTTAAGTAGTTTTTGCACCTATTAGTAACACACATACATACAGACACCACTAGATTTTTATACAGATAAGATTTTAAGAGATAGCGAGCTCTGGTTTTCACCATTCTTTAAGTTTGTTTAAGCACTTAAAAATGAGGTGTCACTTGAAGGGGAATTACATTTAACATTTTTGAGTGTCCCCCGTTCGGGTGACAACTAAAAATGTTTCAATAGAAACCCCTATCAAGTGACACCTCATTTTGAAGTGCTTACACAAATTTAAAGAATGGTGAAAACCAGAGCTCGCTATCTCTTCTCTATCCAAAATGACAACCAATATTAACAATTTTACCATTGATTTTCCACAAAATTTGACAGGCTACCATTTTGGATAGAGAAGAGATAGCGACCTCTAGTTTTCAGTATTCTTTAAGTTTTTGTAAACACTTCAAAATGAGGTGTCACTTGAAGGGGGTTTACATTTAAAATATTTGAGTTGTCCCCCAAATCCCCCCTTTTGGGGGGACACTCAAAAATTTCAAAATGATAAAATGAAACTTCCTGCTAAGATTGCTCGACCACCAAAAGGATATCTCTGTATATTTACCTGGAAAAATATTAGAGGGGGGGGGTCTTGACTTTTTATTCACCCTGTATAATAGTATAGATAACCCAGGTGTAATTGAAAGCTATAACGAAAATGGAGCTTTCGCAAGTGCCATGATAAAGTCCCTAAGCAAATGGAAGTGGCCTGTTAATAAGTATGTTTTATTTTACAAGTGGGATGAAATTGTTGGAGCAATTGATCCCCCCAAAATCCTCAGCAAAAGGGGAATTTTTGCTGTTCAGAGCTTCAAGAAAACTTTGGGGGCATGGAATAATTTTTTTTAAGAACATACAGTGTCATTAAACTCATATTGTAAGTTAAACTCATTTTTAAATTTGTGACACATTTTTGTAATTTTTCCCCTCTTTAGGTTCAAAAATAGAGGCTGGTCAGGATCCAATAGTTCAAACTTATATTCTAGTGTTTCTGAATGGGTTATACTTTGCACCAAAAGATTTTTTCTATAAATATAAATTACATTTATTAAGGTGCAAAGTAACTCGCTCCTATGGTATAGGCTACTTTGAAAAAAATTTTAAAAATAAAAATAAAATATTTTAACTTTTTTAATACACATACTCATAATAAATATAAGTGTATAATAGTTTTCTGGATTCTGGATGTATACAAATAAATAAAAACCAGTAGATTGATTATCTTACTAATATTATAAATGTGAAAGTTTGTGTGTTTGTTTGTTTGTTTGAAGTTCAATCACGCATTAACTACTGGACGAATTGGATTGAATCAGCTGATTCTCCATCCCTAGAGGATTAGGGAGGGAGAAGGAGATGAGATCCCTTGTGGGCTAGGGATGCGAGGGACATTCTAATCCTGCGATTACTACTGGTGATCAGACGTTTTCAGTGATTAGTGATTTTGCCATTAGCGTGATTTTACGCCGTGATAAGTGTTTTAGTGGAGATCCTTGGGAGTATACAGGTAATTCACCGTTTTTTAAAATAGTTTTTACAATTGTTCACAGTTTTACTTAGCGATTAACCCTCATTTTAAGGGTGTTTGGTCAAAAATTTGATGTCTTATTTTTTGTTATTGTTCAACTGTACTAAAAATTAGAGATACAAATATATAAGACAAAATTATTTATTTTGAATACCAAGCGAGATATGGAGCTTGAAAGTAGTAAAATTTTTCATCTTTGGTACCAGTTCACAGGGAGAATGGGTAATGCGATTCTCACCAAAATTTGCATTCAGGTGTGGAAAATTAAGATAATAAGCACTAGCTATTTAAAATTAAAAATTAAAAAATTTTTTTTATTTTTTATAAATTAAAAAAAAATTAAAATGTTAAAAAAAATTGTTAAATAGCTGTTTGTTTTTGGGAAAAATGTATCTGTATGTCGGAATAAAAAAAAAATGTGATATGTTAACTTGTTTGGGCTGTGAAT
The DNA here is from genome assembly GCF_028750875.1 of Macrosteles quadrilineatus. Lineage (NCBI taxonomy): Eukaryota > Metazoa > Arthropoda > Insecta > Hemiptera > Cicadellidae > Macrosteles > Macrosteles quadrilineatus. The sequence continues at coordinate 85,766,620 of NW_026542595.1, forward strand.
TCGTACCTTTGATGCCTTGCGCTGTCGGAGCACTACTCGTTGAGAGTGTTTACACTAACACCGGGGCTTTAGAATACAACGATAAACGTATTCTTCCAATGTTAAAGGATGTTAATAATTACGTGATGTTAAAGTATTCTAAAGCCCCGGTGTTAGTGTACAAACTCTCAACGAGTAGTGCTCCGACAGCGCAAGGCATCAAAGGTACGAATTCACAGCCCAAACGAGTTAACATATCACTTTTTTTTAATTCCAACATACAGATACATTTTTTCCCAAAAACAAACAGCTATTTTTAATTTTTTTTTTAATTTTTAATTGTAAATAGCTAGTGATTATTATCTTATTTTTCCACACCTGAATGCAAATTTTGATGAATCGCATTACCCATTGAATCACTCCCTGTGAATTGGTACCAAAGATGAAAAATTTACTACTTTCAAGCTCCATATCTCGCTTAATATTCAAAATAATTTTTTTTTCTTATATATTTGTATCTCTAATTTTTAGTACAATTAAACAATAACAAAAAATCTGACATGAAAATTTGCGACCAAACACCCTTAATTATTTTATCTATATAACCTACGACAGGGTCTTTGTCTGGTGTTCGAACCTGTTTGGTCCGTGTTAGCGTATGCTAGGGCTCGAGTGGGTTGACGTTAAGGATTAATTCCGATAAACTTATCGTATAGAATTTAGGTTTATAGTTAATATTGAGGGTGACGGTGTTTTAGTGAATATTTTGCCGAGATATTTCAGTTGGTGTTGAACTGCTGCGGGCGGAGTTTGAACCCGTCTCTGCAGGCCTACACAAAACATTTGAAATGTCTGTTGTTTTTAAGGATATGTCTAGGAAATTCAAGCAGTTATTGCTCAGGTTACAAAACTTTATAATGACTACAACATCTACATTCTTAAGAGCATCAAACGTAGGATTATCCAGTTCAGCCAAACTCATACCCAGCTTGCTAGGAATGCAATGGAGGCAATTTTCACCGATGAAGCCCTCCAAAACTGCTGCCTCCAGGGCAAGAAGACCTCATCAGACCGTCAAGGTTTGGATGCTGAGGGCTTTGCAGCTGTGTTTGGTAGGTTTAATTTTGAGTTTGAATATGTCCTAATACATTTTTAAGGATATGTCTAGAAAATTCAAGCATTTATTGTTCAGGTTACAAAACTTCATAATGACTACAACATCTACATTCTTAAAAGCATCAAACATAGGATTATCCAGTTCAGCCAAACTCATACCCAGCTTGCTAGGAATGCAATGGAGGCAATTTTCACCTATGAAGCCCGCCAAAACTGCTGCCTCCAGGGCAAGAAGACCTCATCAGACCGTCAAGGTTTGGATGCTGAGGGCTTTGCAGCTGTGTTTGGTAGGTTTAATTTTGAGCTTGAATTTGTCCTAATACATTTTTAAGGATATGTCTAGAAAATTCAAGCATTTATTGTTCAGGTTACAAAACTTCATAATGACTACAACATCTACATTCTTAAGAGCATCAAACATAGGATTATCCAGTTCAGCCAAACTCATACCCAGCTTGCTAGAAATGCAATGGAGGCAATTTTCACCGATGAAGCCCGCCAAAACTGCTGCCTCCAGGGCAAGAAGACCTCATCAGACCGTCAAGGTTTGGATGCTGAGGGCTTTGCAGCTGTATTTGGTAGGTTTAATTTTGAGTTTGAATATTTTTTTTTTTTTTTTTTTTTTTGTCCTAGGACGCTAGGCACGAGCCTGGGATTGTTTTTCACATTACTTCAGGCTAGACCTAGGGGTTGCGGCATTATCATCTAGATAAAATCCATTGGTGACTTGGCGGGGATCGAACCCGGGACCTCACGGACCGAAGTCCCGCGCTCTAGCCACTACGCCAGCTCGCTCCCCCTGAGTTTGAATATGTCCATAACATCTATAATAACATCTAATAATTACAGTACATGAAATTAGCTATAACTAGCTCCCTCCTTTCTTTCTGATTCGCTTGTGCATTCTGGTACCATATCACTCCCCTAAAACTGATTCAGATGACCTAAATGGTTTTTCTATTAATTGGTAAGCCAATGGCAGCTGGATCCAATATTCAATCATCGGGATTTTCATCGGATTTTAAACGGCTATCTATCGGTGCTGGCAGGGTTCAGAGCTATCTGCCAATAGGCACTCTTTATGTACAGATTCGAGAGGTATCTTGCATCACGAAGACGGTCTAAGATAGTTGTCACATGGGGTAAAGGGTAGGCATCCTTTTTTGATAAACTATTAACCTTTCGAAAATCAACACAGAATCTATGGGATGGTTCAACAACTCCTAGTGCAAGCATCCTATCCAATACATCATTTACAAGTTTTTGTCTGGTGGGAGTCATCTCACCCATAAACCTAACCTAACTTTAGTTAGCTTGCTGTTTCTCTCACTAGATCGTTTTATACACTGTTGGTTAGCGCAGCTTAGATTTCAGTGACAAGACGTAATGGGCTGAGGCAATATTTGCAAACCGCCAAATCCGATATTAGTTTTCCAATCACAGCTAGGTCCAATAAGTCATACTTCAATTTATCATTGTTGAAGTGGTCATATTAAATGATATCAGCAAGTTTTACCTTGGTGGGCCCATGAAGGACCGTGGGCTCCCGGACATTCTAGTATCGTATAATGGCCCTTCTTTTGCATCTTTTGAGTTTAACGAATTCTCAAAGAAGAATGGAGTAAGGTTTGTCTTATCACCTTCTTATCATCCTGCGTCAAATGGTGCTGCCGAGCGGTGCGTTCAAGAAGTGAAGAAGAACCTGTTGAGACCGGTGTTGAGTGAAGGCTGTACTGGTACTCTGACGTTGCAAGATAAACTTGACAACTTTCTAATGACATACAGAAATACATCTATCACTGTAACCGGACTTACCCCGGCAGAATTGTTTCTCAACTGAAAACCTAAAACTAGGCTTGCAATTCTCAAACCTAACCTTCAAGCTCGTATTGACACAAACCTGGACAGACAGAAGGATAGTTCGGATAGGCATAGGGGAAGGGCAAGATTCTTTGAAGTTAAAGAGAAAGTTGAAGTTTACCAAAACTGTCAGGCAGGAGAAGATTGATTGGGTACCTGGTAAAATTCTGGAGTTAAAAAATCCCGTACTATATTTTGTAAGTGTGTATTGGGAAAGGTGAGGAGTGAGGCGTTGCCATGCTGACCACCTTAGGTCTAGAGTTAACATGGAAGATGAGGGAATAGCAATGCCAAGTTTTGAGCCAAGGTCTCCTATGAAACCCGTACTTCCTTAGCTAGGGGAAACAAAGGATAAGGAGAGGCAGCAAGTTTCGCCCAGGCGGCAATCTCCGTTGAAGGACCATGAGACTACAGTGGTTCAGCCAAGAGATGAAGACCCACCTGCGGTAGTGCAGTGCGGCCCGCCAAATCTCAAGAGGTCCAAAAGGACAATACAAAAGCCTGATAGGCTAATACTTTAAGCCTATTCAGGTAGAAGTAAGAAGAGTTATTTAGTTTAAAGAGAAGAATTTTTAAGTTGAAATCAAGGTTGAATAAAAAAAAAAATTAGAAAACAGATTATGAAGAAAAGTTGGTATGTTTCGAAGAGTTAGTTATTTGTGGTATTACAGCAGTAGTGTGGGCCTAATCTAAATGGTGGCGAGGGTAATATAGTGCAATAGGACCACATTAGATTGTTAGTAACCAGAAGCGTATTAAGTTACTGGGTGGCTGCACTGCCTACATCGGCGTGGAGCTCTATGATTGGTTGCCGATCGGCCAAGGAGTTTTTCCGTGAAGATGAACTTCACTTCTAGCAAGATGTGTATCTAGATGTCGCCATTTTCCTTAGTAGATTTAGATGTCACAGTTTAATATTGTTTTAAAATGCCAAGACCGGGGAAAGTGTAAAAAAAAAGAAAAAACTTCGGGTGGTTAATTATGGAAATTGGCCTAAGCTTACAGAAGCACCTGAGCCTATGTCCCAATCAAACGAAGAAAGTGGATGATCTAAACAACATCAAAAGGAAGTGCATCCAAGGTAAAACTTGCTAATAGCATTGAATATGACCACTTCAACAATAACAAATTGAAGTATGACTTATTGGACCTAGCAGTGATTGGAAAACTAATATCGGATTTGGCGGTTTGCGATAATTGCCACAGCCCATTAGTCTTGCCACTGAAAAAACAACAGGCCTAGCTTTATTTTATTTATTTATTTTATTTTATTTTCCAATGCTACAAAACAGCACATGCCAATTACTCTGTAGCATTAATCATATAAAAATAAGTTTAACAGAGTATTACAATATATAAATAAATACAGCAAATGGTGTAGTTACAGCTACGAGCATTACTACTGGTTAAGTTTTGGATGTGGAAGTAATGTCTAAGATCTGTCAGTGTAAAACTAGGCTTGAAAATAACAAAACAACTCATGCATTGCTAATTATTCTGGCACCAGCGGAGGGATGGAGGTAGAGGGCGTGAAAAAAATGTTTGAAGGTCTAAAATGAACTATGATGTTCGGTATAAATATTACCTTGGTGACGGTGACTGCAAAGGCTATGACACAGTGTGTGCTCAACAGCCATATGGCCTGAATTGAAAATTGAAAAATATGTGGGTCATGTCCAAAAGCATATGAAGAAACGCCTCAGAGACTTCAAGAAAGAAAATTCTCACAAAACCCTCGCCGATTGGAAAACAATCGGAGGTAAGGGTATATTGGCAGGGCATGCCATTGATAAAATTCAGATATTTAATGGCATTGCTATCAGAAGACATGCAGCGCAAGGAGTCAAATCTACGATAACAGCCATATGGGCAGAATTCTGCCACTTACGGTAGACTCTGTCAGTGTACCGCTCCGCACAACGCTAGTCATTTTTGTTTAGACCGACCAAAAAGTATTAATTTTAATGCCTCGTGTAAATTAAAATGTTTCTTGTGTCAGTGTGTGTATACGTTTGGAATTCAACGACCAATGCTTCAACAGTAATAATTAACAAGTCAAGATTTGACAATGGGGCTGTTTGTCCGGAAACTATAGTCATGCTATTTACTGAAGATGAATTCTTCAGTGCAATTTCCAGGATGAATTTCAGTGGATTTCCAGGTGGAATTTCCAGGATTTTTTTTTCAGGGTGTTGATAATACAGCAGCTATCAAATCAGAAAACCCAGTGCCATAAGAATCAAATTACAGAAGAAAGAGACCATAAATATTCTGAGAGTTTGAGATCAAAATATTAAATGCCTCGTTGGATATTGCTATTAATCAGATAAAAAATAGATTCTCAAGTTTACAAACGATAGTGGAAAACTTTTCTTTTTTGAGGCCGGAAAACCTGGCAAAACTTCCTGAAAACGATATTACGGAAAAATCAAATGTTCTCATAAATAAGTATCCTGATGACATCAATGAACAGCTAACAGGAGAAATATTATCGTTCAGATCATTGTTGTCCGATGAGATTTCCGAAAAAAAAACTGTCAGAGACATAGCAAAACTTCTAATAGAAGAGAATAATTTGCTCCTAAGTAGTTTTCCAAACCTTGCCACAGCGGTGCAACTGTACCTCACCCTTCCGGTAACAACTGCAATGGCAGCAAGAAGCTTTTCAAAATTAAAACTTATCAAGAATTATTTGAGAAGTACTATGAGTCAAGCAAGACTTAAGTGATTTGGCGATCCTCAGTATTGAACAACAGGAAACGCGAGAAATTAATGTATATAAAATTGTGGAAGAGTTTCTTATTTTGAAAAAACGCAGATTAGGACAACTACACTAACTCGGTGTGTGCGTGACTTTAAAACTATGATAATCTTTCAGTATTTCAATTATTTAACCAAATTTTGTAAATATTAAGTGATCTAATTGATTTTGTAAATAGTAGTGCAATTACCTACATAACTTATACATACGATTACCGTACAGTGAAAAAAAAAACAACAAAATACTTAGTTCGAGGCATTTGCATTGGATAAACCAAGGACTGGAGATAATCATAATCCTAAAATGTAGTACAAGGAAGCAGCCAGTGCAGTGCAGAATTAGTTCACAATCTTATACATTGATAGTATAATTTAAGCCGTGACATTATATAAGAGATAATAACATTATCACTTGGATTTTTCTATGATGGGGCGTCGGACTTAATTTTGGTCAAAAGTTTGGATTTTTAGCTTTTTACTGTTTTGAGTTCTATGACTTTTAAGCTTTAATTTAATACCTCATTTATTGAATTCTGACAACTATTTCATATTATACAGCTAAATATACAAATGAATGCAATACGAAATTAGAACGCTCTTGGCGCTAGGCGTTGTAGTAGTCACTTATTTTCGTTTATACGAATATTTTACTTTCCATGTTGGCACTGGCTTTCCTTATTCCCTAGCTGCTGTTTGTACTGCAGTCAGCTGTATTGGTAAACAAACTTGTTTCTCTCTTTATTAACCGACTTCCCCACTACCAACAAAAGGAGGAGGTTCTCAATTTGTTTGTGGCGATGTTTTTTTTTTTATGTATGTTCACCAATTTCTCTGTGATTCTTTTACCGATCAGTGTGGTTCCACCACCAAAATAACCAGGAGAGTTTCTATTTGGTACCTTATATATTATGTTTAAGTATAATATTTGTTTCGGTGAAAAATTCTAAAACCTTAAATATTCAACATTTATTTTGTTTACATTTGTGCAGAGAAGGCAATAAATCATAATAACATTCCTACAGCTGTTAGTTGAAACCATTTAAATGAAGCTACAGACAATTTTTCATGAAAAAGTTGCTTCTTATTGATCAATAAACTATTTCTTGCTATGGAGCCTAAATGAATTAAATTGAGAAAAATGCATTTTGTTTTGGTTACTATAAAAAATGTATTTTAACGTTTTACCTGATTTGTGTATACAGTAATTCTGTTTTTAGTATTGAATATTCTGACTTACAAAAACATATATGTTTCAGTGAATAGCTGTATGATATTGTTGACAAATAAAGGTGTATTGTGAAAACCAAAGCATTCGTAAAACAGGTCTAAATATAAATCAAATGCAATTATTCCTTACACGACCTAAGAAGTGTGACAGTGCATAATCGTCAATTGTCTTAAAAGTGTTAAATATTTTAATTACTAAACATGCATTTGCAGATGTGGAATGTTTATTGATATTCTCTACCCAGTTACTATATCATATCAATACTATTATGCCTGCTTCGGGAAGTCCTAGAGGAAGATGATTTGCAATTTCGACTAGGCTATATCTTGTTCAAAGAAAACCACCTACATGGCTTGCACCACTTTTAGCTGAACCAATCTTTCATATACGTATTTCATTTGCAGATGTGGAATGTTTATTAATATTCTCTACCCAGTTACTATAACATATCAATACTATTATGCCTGCCTCGGAAAGTCCTAGAGGAACATGATTTGCAATTTCGACTAGGCTATATCTTGAGCAAACAAAACCCCCTACATGACTTACACCACTTTTAGTTGAACCAATCTTTCATATAATATTTTCCAAAGGTACTATACGAAAGGTACTATAGTGTTAACGACCAATTTTCCACTTTTGAGAGATTTTTTAGTGCTTGTAGCTGAGGAATAACTTTCATATTGTTCCAAAAGGCTTGAGACGTTACTGTATTTCTTTTTATAATGTAGAAGTACACCGATTGCAGGAAACGATGATGTCTGACATTTCAATGTATCTAGAAAAGACAATTAGTTTTTCATTAGGCCTAATGTAATGGACAACTCTTTCTTTCTTAAGGAATATCTAAAGATGTTTATTTCCATACCCATTGATTATGTAACCTGAACAGGTGACTCAAGCAGTTTTAAAATAATGATTGTTCTGTGGAACTTTTGATTGTTTCAAACAGTTTTGCTTATCGAAAATCCTCAAGTAATTAATATATAAAAAACATATACAGTCACTAAAAATCATGAAATAATTTATTTTTGTAAAAAAATACAACCGACTTCAAACGCTCTAAAAAGAATGAAATAATTTCAATAAAGTAAAAACTTTTGTATTAGGCAAGCTCACGTATTTCAAGTCGGCGCGGCTCAAACTGCAAATATGATTGATGTGTGTGTATTTTGAAAATCAATAAATTGTAGCTGGATAACATAAATATATAAAAAAAACATACTGAACTGTTTTATTGTTTATACCTAATATATTAAAGGAATTTCCTATATTAAAGGAAATATTTTCTTGTATTTTATGTTTACTTCAGAATAAATGCATTATGAAAATAACACACACAAATGTTCTATATGAATAGGAAAATAATTTAGTTTGATATTATGATAGGGAAAAGAAGCTAGTTTAGTATTAAAACGTTACTTTTCCAAGTTAGAAACATTTAAATGCGTTATAATCTTTTTACAGATACTCGTTAATACCACTATAATACTGATCTCTGATTACGGTAATAAAATAACACTTAACGCATAACTATGAAAAAGACATGCAGATTAACACCTTTAGTTATAGATAGTCACCTGCAATATGGACACCCTCTTTCAATTTTGCATCAAAAATCATCATAGAGCCGCGCTGACTTAAAATACGTGAGCTTGAATAATACAAAAGTTTTTACTTTATTGAAATTATTTCATTCTTTTTAGAGCGTTTGAAGTCGGTTGTATTTTTTTACAAAAATAAATTATTTTATAATATAAAGTTCTTCCTTCTTGTTTCTGTGTTTTGTTTGTGATTGTAGTGAGTTACATTACAACAATGCCTAGAATTCAAGTGAAAAAACTGAAAAAAAGTTTAGTGGCGTTTCCAAGCAAGAAGTAAAAAAGTTAAAATCAGTTCAGAGTAGGCCTAACTCAAATGATGGACCTATTGAGAATGAAGGTAGGCCTAGTGTTCCCAGTGTTAGTGGACCTGATGAGAATGAAAACCGGCCTAGGTATAAGACTAGTTCTTCCAAGAAAAAAGTAGCTCCAAACTTAGTGCAATATGAAAAATATGAAGCACATGAAGATTGCAATGATATTGTGAATTTGAAGAAGTTTGCAACTTTACTAACAAAAAATGCGGTTTGTACAGAATGTGGCGGTTCGCTCTCGATCGATACTAAGAACAGATTTGGACTAAGTGTGAATATTGTTATTAGTTGTAATGAGTGTGGTTTCCAGGTTTCTTCAAAAAAATAGTGATAAGTTAGTGAATGGGAAATCAGAAATAAAAACTAGATTCACCTATGCATTCCGTTGCGTGGGTAAAGGGGGGCAAGCTGCAAAGACGGTTTGTTCTGTAATGAACCTTCCACGACCTCCCGCTTTTAAAAGGTAATATGATGTTTTGTACACAGCTGCTAAAGAGGTGTGTGAGGAGTCAATGTTGGAGGCCACTGAAGAATGAATAGAAGAAAATGATGGGGACAACGACATAACTGCATTATTTGACGGTTCATGGCAACGCCGAGGCCATACATCCCTGAATGGCGTCGTTACTTGCATTGCGGCTAATACTGGCAAGGTTATTGATGTGAGATCCTACAGTAAGTTTTGTAGATGCAAAAATAGAAAGCCTCATGTGCTGCTAATTATAGTGGCACAAGTGGTGGTATGGAGGTTGAAGGTGTATTGGACATGTTCCGTAAATCACTGGCCACCCGCGATGTTAGGTATAAGTATTATCTTGGCGACGGCGATAGTGCAGCATATCCAGCTGTTGTAAAGGACAATACCTATGGACTAAGTTGCCAAGTTGAGAAGCTTTAATGCTTAGGCCATGTCCGGAAGAGGATTTGAACCATGCTTAGGAATTTGAAGGCCAAACTCGGCAAAACGGAGTTGGCTGATGGAAAAACCATCGGTGGTCGAGGCCGCTTGACTAACGTTTAATCATAGATGACATCCAAATGTATTATTATTTAGCTATTGTAAGGAATACTGATAGTCTACTAAACACGAGGAAAGCTGTGTGGGCCACATATTTTCATTTGCTGTCTACAAATGAATCCCCCCAAAACAACTTGTGCCCAGTAGGGGACGACAGCTGGTGTAAATATCAAGTCGCGAAAGCCCAAAAGGTAGGTTATGATCCAACGACCACAGTCATGGAACATTTAAAGCCTATATTCAAAGATCTTAGCAGTGCTGATCTACTACGACGTTGCCTACATAAAGGGACACAAAACCCTAGCGAATCCGTGAACATCATCTGGTCCCGAATTCCTAAAACCACCGTAATGCTACGTACCCTTCAGCTTGGTGTTTTTGAAGCTGTGGCCACCTTAAGGAAACAACAAGGGGGACATAGTGAGATGTGAAATCCTGGAAAAGTTAGGGATGAATCCAGGTGCCCAGTGCATAAAAGTTATGAAGTCTCTGGATGAACTTCGTATTAAGAAAGCCGAGAAAGCCGAGGAAGAACTTTATAAAAAGTGTCGGAAGCAGTTGTCTTTGGCAAAAAAGAGGTTAGAGGACCAGTACGAAGAATTGGAGGACCCAGACAATCCAGCTTATGGAGCAGGAATGCACTGAAGGTAGGCTCTTTCACTTCTATCACTATATCACCTGTTTCGTTGCGTTTTCCAAAAACTAATATTTTTTTAAGGAACACATATCTCCAAAGCTACAAGAGATATCTCCATAATTTTTTTTGTTGTTTTATTCCACTCTTCTAGGTGTTCAATATAAACGGAGGGTTTTGTTGTGATGGATATATACAATTTTTTGGGTAACTTAATTAATTTTTAACCGCAAATTATTTTCAAAAATTTCAAAATTCTGTAAAAAATTTAAACAGAAATATTTTTTGAAACTTTCCGCTTATTTTGTAGAGGACAAAGAGATCAACCAATTAAAAAAAGTTTTATGAAGATATGTCTTCTAGTTTTTGAGATATGTGTTCCTAAAGATGAATAAAATGGCATTGCGGAGATAGGCTGTCCGAACCCCCTTAAGAGATAATAACATTATCACTTGGATTTTTCTATGATACTAATTTATTTGTTAGAATAATAATCTAATCTAATTAGTACTATATTACTGCTTCATTTTAAGAGGATACAAACTAATATGGGAATTTTACGACGAAACTGTGTTAAACCAATAAGAGTTCTAGGACTAGTTTACTGACACTTTGACGATCGATAGAAATTCTCTACTATCTAGGTAAAAAACATCGTCTGCAGTCACGCGGGTTGCATCAACTGTCCTCGCGGCATGAGTGAAGGCGCTAGAATAAAGCAAAATAATATGATATTCTATACGAAATATCTCTACGAAATACCCGTATGATAATGTTTTTAAAGATTATTAGGATGGGAGGGGGGGCCCGGTGAACTAACTCGCGGGGGTGGGGCGCGGGTTCTTATCGCCGCCACTGTTCATTTCTTCTGATGAAGCCCACTTCTACTTGTGTGGAACTGTTAACAAACAGAATTTCCGCTACTGGGCTTCAGAAAATCCTAGGGAACTCCACCATCAACCACCAGCCCAAAAGTCACAGTTTGGTGCGCTGATGCGGAATTGGGTGTGTGGGGACCGTACTTTTTTGAAGAAGATGGACAAACAGTAACGGTCAAATCCGATCGCACATGATAGAGACATTTCTCCGACCCATTATCAACCAGTTTGGTTTAGACCATGAGGAAGAAAAAGTTTGGTTCCAACAGGACGGAGCCACTGCTCACACTGCTCAGCGGTCCATGGAAATGTTAAGATAATTGTTCCCTGGAAGTCTTGTTTCTTTTAGAGGAGACATTTCCTGATCCCCAAGGTCACCCAACTTATCACCTTGTGATTTATTTCTGTGGGGCTACCTAAAGGCTGAAGTGAACAAACATCGTCCCAGAACTCTGCAGGAACTAAAAGATGTCATTAGGCAGGAAGTGGCAGCCATTCCAAGGGTAGTTACACGAAGAACTATGGACAACTTCAGGGAAAGACTTCATGAATGTCTTACAATGGGGGCCATCATTTTGTCGGACATAATTTTCAAAACCAAGTAAAGTGTACTAAGTAATGTAAAATGTCTTCGTATAGACTATTCACAAATATAAGTAATTGTTCTGTATGTCTCTTATTCTTTTTGCAAATGCCTATTGAAATCAGGGAGGTTTTTTTACCGGACCATGTAGTTCCTTTACTTGTAAAATGAAAAAAATCCTAGTGAGCAAAATCAACTTGTGTAAGGGGTCTACGTTAACACAACTAGCCACAATAGTGTTAAGAAATAGCACACACAATTCCAATTAGAAATATTGAAATATACAATATTGGCTGATTCATGAATAAAGTGAGGGAACAAAAATTAAGTAATACGTTTGAGAACATTTGGCTCAGCAGAAACATCTAAAGGGATATTTTTTTAAAGTATAACCAACTCAAACATGCAGTACATTCTACACTCTCCATGCCTCGTTCTGATGTGGTACAAGAGGCAAATCTACCTTTACAATGGAGGCAGTAATTAGCCATGTCATTTGAGTTTGCTAACAACACTGAAGATGAACTCGCTTAGCAGTACGAAACGGCCGTAGCTATTTCATAACTTAAGGATCAATTGATGCAACAGGTAAATTAAACCTTTTATATATTTACTATCTTTCAAGTCTTTGTTAGCTCATTCAACGTCTTGCAAGGCAAATGTGACCAGAATGCTAGAAATTTATGGTATAATCTGTGCATAGTCGAGGTTTGCACGTTGTATAAAGATTCCATTTAGACAAATGTTCTTTCTACCACGTTTGCATTGAAGAGTACCCAGTGATAGTTATCAACGATCACTATACAAATAATTTTTTCAGTTTCCATGGTAATTATACTGTATCAAAGTAGAATTTTTTTTATTAATTTGTTTTCCAGTCTGAATTGCTGATGTCTCAATGTTGTCATAATACGTTTTACATGTTTCTCCTTTATTATCTTTTTGAAGTACATAACGGATGGCAGATATTAAATCAGAGTTGAGCCATTTATCACTACGGAGTACGTTAATGTCATCCATGTGAACCTCAAAATGATCCCCAGAGGGTGTTGAAATAAGGCAAACTAGGTAATTACCTATGTCATTGTGTGGTACATACTAATTCTTTTCATCTTTTATTAGACAGTTGTTCATTACCTTACTCATTGTGATTTCAGCAGATTCAACAGGCATTTTGGATGTTCTTGCACCCTTAGTTTGTAAATAATCAATTTTAAAATATGCGTGAGCATTCTTTTGTAAAATTTTCTTCTATGTTTCTTCAGTGTCATCAAACCACTATCAGAAGTTTAAGGGTACGGTTGAGTTTCTCTTTTTGTTGTTTGTTGCTTTCCTTTTGGGACATAGTTTTTTCCTCATTTGAACTTGACCATTGGCCTTTAAAACTTTTGTTTTGGAAACATGTTTCCTCTATCTTCCACGTACACAACCTTCTTTAGGGATATCAAATATTGTTTCTTAACTTTTAACTGTTTAATAACTTTCACATAAAAGTTATATTCCTTGCATCTAAAATTAATTAAATCCTTTAATATCTGGACGAACCGATTTGGTCGAAGGTTTCTTTTGTTACAAAGCAATATGTTCTTCACTTGATGAAACCAGTTTTCAGCAGGTCCATTAATTAATCTTTTTTTATGTACAAGTCTTAAAAGCCTTTAACAATATTCCAGACCAAAATGGTAATTATGGTATGTATTTGTCTAATAGAACTTTTATTATCAAATCAGGATTATTCTATATAAGTCTATCAAATTTTCCAATATTGTCTTCATCATGTGTTGAAGTACCAGTTGTTTTTGTAAATGCTAAAAGTATTACGTGCTTTATTGATAGAATGCACTTTTTTGTACATTGAATTACTTCCATTTGTCGATTCGTCAAACAGGGCCAATGGGGCTGTGTCAAGGTCATACTTAACAAACTCAATTCATCAATGCTATAATTAATTACCCTTACAAATGATAAAGAGTTCACTCAATGCATATGTTAAGACTCTGCAGCCTTTTTCACATAACAATATTGTTATCAAGTTTGTCACAATTAACTTGATGATATCATAATTACGGGAATTAATAATTGTGCAAACTACCTGCAAGAACAGATTTTAATCATCAATCTGTTTGATTTACAAGCATTTGTGGTTTTATATTTCACGTCATTAATAACAATTTTAACAAAATGACAAAACAAACATAGAGTGTTACTTTTGGTTTTAAATCAAATCAAATCAAATCAAAATGCCTATATTTTTGAGCGCTTCTCAATACAATATGAATAACTGACGTGATGTCACTAAAACTAAATATTTACAAGTCATTTCTATAAACAAATTATGCACACAAGAAACATACCACAACAAATTACATGCCTGCTTTACAATGCATTTTAACCTTTTTTAAGCTAAGGCCGAACCTCTTCCCTATTTCTCAATTAACTTTTGGAAAGTGGATGAGGGTGTCCTACCTGCTCCACGTGTCACACGTATCTCCACCATGTATTTTGGTTCTCTATGAGATAATACCCGATGGATGAGACAACAACTCTGCATACGGCATCGGCTGTTAATAGAATGGCAGAACCCCGGTCTGTTTACTATTGTATTTGTTGTAGACCTACTATGTTATTTACTACTGATCTTCACTTCATCATTACTTCATAACATTTATAATTTGTTACTTCATAACAGTACTTCATCCATTTTATACCACTGTTGCATTACTGCATTTATAATTGTCCAACTGAAGTTTGACACAACTCTTTGACATGGCGGCCAGACACTATTATTTGACAAAAATCTTACTAATATTATAAATGTGTCTGTTATATTTCAAAAGCCAAACTCCTATTGAACCAGCTGTGAACATTTTAGTAGTGACTAATTACCATTTCAACTCATGCCTCCACACTCCAGGGAGGTAATTAGTAATTACAATTAAACAATCTTTCCTGTTTTAAATAATAACAAATAGTTGTTTTTAAAATTTATATTTATTTGTACAACATCTACTAATTTACAAAATATAACTTAAGGGATATTATGTTTATTTACAACTTATTAATAACTAAGCATATCTTCATTTCCATATGTTGTTCCAAACTCCAAGTCCTCAAAGATCTCGTCAAACAGGCGGATCCTCATGAAGTATCCTCTGTCGCTAATGATTGCCTCGGAAATGACGTACCGTAGTACCACAATCCTCCTTTCGGCCGGCCTCATATATGTTGATATTCTACGATTTAAAAAACTGAACCAGGATGACTCATGTGTTGAATCGAGTTCTTCAAGCATACTTAAATTTGAAAAGTCGTTTTCATCGGCGAATCTCAATTCGAATGGGTATGGCATGGTTACTGTCTTGATCTAAGATGCAGAGTAACGGTTTGGATGTTACGGGGACTCACAGTCAAGATATGGTGGGGATAAAATGAGTGATGGAGAATGAATTGCTCGCAGCAGGTGTTCATAGCTAGTCTCTCAATGTGTGTGTCACCGTAGAACAATAAACGGTAATATGAGAAAACTTGAAGTTGACCCACACTTGGCTCAGAATTACCCTAGAAAAAAAACCTATGGTATAACATTTATATATATATATATATATATAAACTAAACAAGTTATAAATACGTAGTAATAGACGGACAGATTCATTCGGAACATGTTTCTTAAAACTTTAGTGCATTGTTTAGGTTTATCTGCAATGGATAAGACATGTGAATATAGTTTTTTTTATTGTGTGACTATTGTGCGAAGTGGCACTTTGCCGGAGGCGAGTGTAGAAAGCTTCTCGAGTGCAGCAAAGACACTTTGCAATCGTGTTGGTGTTACACATTAGATTTTTCCTAAAGTTACCATAAAGCATAGAAATAATTTAGTCTTTCAAACACGTAAAGGTGAAATATAGGGAGAATATTTTTTCCTAGAAAATAACAATGGAGATGAACTACATACTTAAATGACACTGTTGAGAATGATACATATTGAAAGCTATATCGCAACGTTAGATTTATGCACTATACACAACTTTTCACCTAAAAAATTCTAAAGTATGTTTATGACATCTATGCACTCCGAAATTAAAATGTCGCATAAAACACTTTTTCGTATATAATACGAAATTCGTATCCTTCGTAATACAGTGGTTTGCCATTTTTGTCGTTTAAACCTGGATCTACATAACTTGCGCCTTAGTGATTCTACTATTGGTTCAAACTTATACCATACATGATGTTTATTTCAATAGCTTATTAAAAACATTAATAATGTTTCTAAATTAAAGTCATTTGGGTGGTGACCATTAAACAACAATGAGTAGGCCTATAGAGACAAACAAATACGGTGCACTGATTTCGCGCAATCACTGAAGCAGCAGTAATGGGAACAATGGGGTGATTTTGAGCAAGGAACGTCCAGGTCTGGGAGCACAATGTATGTGTTCTAATTGCTAAGATATGCAACCCCATGTCACTCTGCCAGCAACCGTAAATTCAGAAGACAAACATAATGATGGAAATGCATTCGATTTCACAATTCCACACAGTTGTTTGAACAAATTTCATACTGAAATAATTTGCATAAGCCTATGGAATGAGTCATTGATAAAAAATATGATTTATTGATGAAAAAAGTTAAATTCTACAACAGTTGCCGTATCAACCTAGGCTGTTATCCTTAGTTTTATGAGAATTATTTGTTAGATATATTTCTGCGGAAAGGGTAATAAAAAAAATACCTCCACCGCAGCAAACCTGCAAACTAAGTGAATTTCCTTTTGTCTGATTATATTTTCACTAAAATATCTCCTTAAATTAAAAAAATAATCACTATTGACAGGTTTGGAAATTATTATAGCTTTTCGTTTACAGTACAAACTACTTAACATGTTATTTGATTGTACCTGAACATTTTATTATACCTGTGTGTGGGGCAGATCACAGTCCCAGTTTAAATTCAAGTTGTCTAAGTACTAAAGGCAAAGGTAAAGGAAAGAAAAACTTTTGCATATTTTGTAAACGTTTAGTTTTGAATTTCGCAAGACACCTCATAATTAGCCATAATTATGAAGAAGAAGTATTCACTGTTTCAAAACTTCCTAAAGGTGCTCCCTTTATGAAATTTTGAGTGAGAGGATGAAATTGTTACATGAAATCAGAGGACGTGGCGCCTAACAAGAGAGGCGCCTCTGTTAAATAACAGAGGACGCGTGCTCGTTAAAAGGAGAAACAAAATACCTCAAGGCTATGCTCCATGTCCTAAATGCAAAAGACTTTTACAAAAAAGCTTCTCTATACAATCATTATAGAGTTTGCACAGGTTAACCAAAGACACCAAAGTCTTTACAGGCACAATCTCTGTCTTTAACGAGGCCACCTTTGGGGACAAACATGGAGGCATGGTTAGCTAATGAGGTACTATCAGGGCTTTCAGCGAAGGATGACATCAAGAAAATCTATCTTGAGGACGAACCGCTAATTCATTATGGTAACTATTTATGTGTTAGGCACAAAACTAACAGACATATAACAAATATGGTCAGGTCTAAACTAAGGCACATGGCGAAGGTCTTAAAAGCCATGAAGAAACTCGACGTTGAAATCAAATCCTTCGAAAGCGCCTTAGTTCCCAGTAAGTTTGATATCTTTGTGTAAGCAGTGGACAAGGTTGCAGGGTTCAGCCAAGAAGATGCAACATATAGGGCACCATCGCGTGTGACTCACGTCGGTAAGTCGGCCCAAGAATGTGCAAACGTGTTGCAGTCAAGAGCAATTAAGAGTGAAAATGAAAACTTGCTCCTCAAATCCTCAAATTGGCTTAAATTGTACATAAATGAGTATTATTATACGATAGAAAAATCAGCTTTGAGCAAGGTGGCGGTAAAAAGTGGTACAAACCAAGACTGGTACCAATCACATCAGATATAATGAAATTTAACACTTAAATAAAAAGATCCGTAGAGAATGCAGCAATGACACTACAAGACGGCTATTACAAGATTATGAGTTAAACAAAGGCATCATAACCATAAGTATACGAGGCAAAAGCTTCAAATAATTATTTTTAATAGAAAAAGAATCGGAGAGGTAGAGAGGCTGCTGGTCTCCGATAAAAAAAACATGATCTGCAAAAGGACGGACAACTATGAAATACTCAAAATAACCGAAAAAATCATATCAGGTCATTATATGAGGATGTAGATGAGAGGAAAGCTGGGAAAGCTGGTGTCTTTGATGATTAGCAGACAGCAAATCGAACATATAGAGAAGATTTTAAGTTTAAGAGAAGAAGCAAATGTCTCGACGAGTAACCTATATCTCTTTGGCGAGGGTGTTCCTCAGTCCAACAAATTTTACAGTGAACATCCTGCGTTACGGTGGTTCGCCCATAATTGTGGTGCAGCTCAGCCTGAACTCTTGACCGGCAACAAGCTGCGAAAACAAAGGCAACTGTATCGCAGGCCATGGACCTCACAAAAAAAAAGTTAAGCCTCTTACCCACACAGCACAGGATATCCTCAGGATATCCCATACAGTTCCCAAAACGTCCCAATATCCCATGGGATATAGGAATATCCCTGGGACATTCCTGGGATATGCCCGTTACAATAATTAATTAACTTTTTTGAGGGTTTTTGCTCGATGGACGGGAATATCTTTGGCATATCCCTAGCATATCCACGATATCCTTTTTTCATAATTTGTAAAAATCCACCAAGAATTCCAGTATTTCTCGAGATATGCTACAGAATACTGCAGGTAACGTTTATAATTATTTTTTATTCGAACGATAATGTTTATTACGTAATTACTTATGGTAAAAATATTCCTTATGCTGAGAAGATCCTAGGAAGATCCCTGGGAAATCCCCGGGACCATTGGATGCCGAATCGGAATTAGGTACTCTTGAAATCAACATGAACTAAATCCCTATATTGTACAAAAACAAAGCTGGATAAGTGTTTTCTTCACAAGAAAGCAAATAAATGTTCATTAAAATTTTCTAAAACGGTTTTAAATTTTTATTTAGAATATTTTATAACACTAAGTTTTGTTTTGTAGAATTTTTACTAAAATCTAATAATTTTTCGTTGAAATGGCGACCATACAAAGAAGGCCAAATTTGATTGGTGGAGATCAGTGTCTTATGAATTATGACAGCTTTGAATACAGTTCAAGACAAGCTTTAAACTAACCGTAAACATTATTACGAGTTAAGAGGTAGCTTTGTTGTAGTTTTAATATAAAAATTTACCAGTTAAATTTTATTTTATAAATTCTTCTAGTGTAAGGCAAAGTTTTATTATTGTACATTTAAATTACAACTTGTTTTATACGTACATATGATGATAGTAGTTGTAGTTAGTCTGCCTGCCCTGGACTCGACTCTGGTGTGGAGAGTAGCGTCAGTGAATGGATATTGAATGACAGTTCTATCGATTTGTTGTTACTTATTTGTTATTGTTTTTGTTTACAAACCTAAATTTAGTGGTTTGGCTTGTCTTGTGACCATCATTGATTGTATACATATTCCTATTTCGTGTTTTATTTTATTGAATGTTAAGTTAAGTGTAGTACATTGAAGCGAGTTTAAAGTGAAGTGAAGTAAGCTTACCGGTACCGTACCGCTAAGTAGTGTAAGCTAACGCTGGGCTCATAGGCCGGCTAAGCAAATTATGTAGTTTAAAATCAAAAATATAATTTAAAGATTATTTTGTGTCGGTTACTTTTAACTTACTGTTAGCTAGCTCAAATTTGCACTGTATTTTGAATTGGTAGGCTATAAGTTTGGTGTATTAGGTGATGAGGCCTATGCTAACTTAAACAGTAGCCTACTTTTAAAGCCTAGGCCTAGCTGACTAACTGATTGGCCTAACTTATTGATTATATCATTGATAGGGCCTCGGCTATCTGAAATGAAGAGGTGAAAGCCAATCCATAACGTTTCTCAAAGACATATTAGGCGGTTAGCATATCTGGAAAATTGCAGTAGGCAAACTCCTTCAACATCCTATCAAAATGACACAGTCATTCAAAATCAAAACTCAAATAATTTAGGCATAGTTTCTGAATCATCTAGTAGGCCTACGATTAGTTCTCAAATTTCATCCTCCGCAATTATTGATAGTCCTGTTGGTCAATCCTTTTTCAATGATAAACCCATCACCATTTCAAATAGGCCTACAAGCCTAGGCCTAGTTTCGGCGGATCACAACGAAAGCTTTCCTTTCAGTGAATCAAGTTCTGAAGATTCAAGCTCGGAATCAAGTTCAGTTCTCCACACATCAAATGAAGACTTTAGGCCTATTCAACCGGATTTTTCTATAACATTGATTAAGACTACGGACGATAAAAAGCCCCTGAGTGTTGATCTAGCTTCTTGGGCCATACAACACAATGTAACCCAGTCTGCCCTCTCAGATCTTCTTAAAGTTCTTAAGAATCAAGGGCATGTTGAATTGCCCTCTGATGGCCGTACTCTCTTAGGTACTCCTAGAAGAACACTCATAAGAGAAGTCAAGCCAGGATTTTATTGGCATGCTGGTTTGGAAAATAGTTTAGTAAGCTGCTTAAATCAATCTCGGAATGATTTAGGCTCGATCAAGAAAATTGAACTTGCTATTAATATAGATGGATTGCCTTTGTCGAGGTCATCTACTAGTTCCTTGTGGCCCATTTTGGGCTCATTGATAGGATTGCCTTTTAATGAAGTTTTTGTGATAGGTGCTTACCATGGACAAAACAAACCCCTAAGCAACAATGATTTTCTTAAAGATTTTGTATCGGAAGTGCTTAAAGTTATAGAGAATGGAGTAATTGTACAGGGAAAAAAAATCAGTGTATCCATAAAATTCTTTGTGTTTGATGCTCCAGCGAAATCATTTGTTCTAAATACAAAAGGCCATGGGGGCTACTCTAGTTGCACAAAGTGCACAGTCGAAGGAGACTACCTCAATAATAGGATATGTTTCACTGATGCTCCCAAACGAACCGATAATGGTTTTTTAAATAAAACAGATGAAGATTATCATCTTGGCTCTACTATTTTAGAAAAAATCCCTAATGTAGGTTTTGTCACCTATGTTCCCTTAGACTACATGCACTTGGTGTGTTTAGGTGTTGTAAGAAATCTTTTGTATTTATGGGTTGGTGGGGATTTGCAATTTATGCTTCAAAGTAGTAAAGTCAATCAAGTATCTAACAAACATGGGGGGGTTAAAAGAATATATAGCCTTAAAATTTGTACGAAAACCCAGGAGCCTTACTTTTGTGAGACAGTGGAAAGCCACAGACCTTCGGCAGTTCCTCTTGTATACTGGGCCGGTTGCCTTAAAAGATGTTTTGCCCAAAAGATTCTTCCAAAACTTCATGACACTATCAGTTGTGATTCGATTGCTGTGCAGTGTAAATCACCTTCACTTAGTAAGCTATGTCAAAGATCTGTTAAAACATTTTGTCCAGTCTTTTACTGTCCTGTATGGAGAAAAAACTTATCCAGAAGTCACATAAGCCGCTTGAACAGCTTAGTAGGCGCTATGCTGAGATTGAAAGGAATTCTTTCAAATGTTCAGAATCGAATCAGTATTTCAAGACAACTTCTACTCATCATGATGGACCTTTAGTCCAAGATTTTGAAAATCCTCAGTATAAACACCTTACTTTGCCTTCCTACTGTCTCAAAATAGGCTCCATTGCTGATAGCTGCTGTCAATGCAATGATGGGTCAATTGTATTATTACATCTGCTAACTCAAAGGAAACTGTTGTTATAGGACAAAAATGACAAGTCAAAGAAGACTACTTTAATAAACCTTGCAAATCTTCACTTGTCGATATCTTTAAAGTTAGTCATTTATCTTCAATACTTACTCATTGCTCCATCAAAGAAATTGCATTTAAGTGTGTAATTTTCCCACTGGAAAATGGGGATTACGTGACTTTTCCTCTAGTTCATGTTGAAATTTAACTTTGTGCTACCCTGTTAGGAAAGTAACTTACTGTACCAATTAACTTATCATTAGGCCTATTCCTTATTATCGATGATTTTTTATATAACTTATATTAACATTTAATTGTTTGATACAATTTATCGAATTTAATGATTTGAAACTTAAACATATAAACTGAAAACCATGATAAATAAATATTGTTCAGTATCATCAAACAATTTTATACCGGTAATTTCAGTGACAAATGAATTACTGTATGAAATGAAACTATTGTAAACTAACCTTACCTAACCAAACTTGCTGTAAGGCCTAACATCTCAAAATGTTGTTTGATATTCTCCACATGCCTTTTCTGTTATCAAACAAAATTTTGAAATGTAAAAGCAAGTTTGGTTAGGTTAGGTTAATTTAGAACAGTTTGATTTCATAATCGATAGGCTATATGTTATTCTTGCCTAGATAGAGTCAAAGATCAGATTTGTAATTTGGATGCGTTTTCTGTTATTGTTTGTTTACCTAACTTATATCTTTTACAATATAAAGTTATGATTTTTAATGTAGCCTATATGTTTTTTTTAAAACAATTAAATACCTTGGCCTATGCCTTGCACACCTTAGACACCTTACATTAAAGAAAAAACTCTCACTATCTTTACTGTACCGATCACTGATATATTATTTAAAGTTTGTTAGTAGCCTTTCGATTATCAAAAATAAAATCAATAGCTTATGTAAAAAAAAGTCATGGATAATAAGTTAATGAGTGTTCCCTTTAATAAGAAAGTAGTCAATTTATGAAATAAATCTTCAGTTATCCTTAAGACCTAATTTCTACGTCAAAGTTAGCATTAATACGTTTTTGAATGATGGAATAAAGAGGGTAGCAGCTAGCTTACCTTGAAAAAGTGCAGGTATGCCATAGGCATACAGGCACGCAGAACACACAATATTTCATCTCCTAGGTACGGGACTTTCTCTACACCTGACAAGAGGATGAAACGTTGTGTATTCTGTGTGTTCTAAGGTTAGATAAGGTTCAGATGTCAAATAATGTTCTTAGTTGCAATTTTTTAAATTCCTTTTGTAGCTCGGAACCTGTCAGACCCAAAATTTAGGAAAGGGGTTGAGGGGCTCCTTTTGGCAAACCCTTTGTACAGGGGTAATAATTCGTTGAGTGCGGCCGTTCCCGATCAGACACGGGTGCTCGGCGCCCGTAGGGTGCGTCCGAACCCAATGGGGAACGCTCGGCAATGCCTATCTTATGTCTTTGTTTTTGCTCTAGCGTCAGTCGAAAGCAAACCTATTATACCACGTTAGCGTGTAGTGTGTGATTTGCTTTTTGTTGTGGTGTGGGCTGGTAGTAGTAAATTTCCCTGTAAAATCCCAGTCTGGTAAGCTTAAAACAACTGGTTGTCCCGTCTTTTTCCTTCCATTTGGCAATACAATCACAACGGGAACGGCTACGTTCGTAAAGTAGGACATCCTCGCACGTTATTTGCTATTCGTCAGACCGAATTTTAAAGCCAATCACACACGGCAATCGGGTTTGTCCGACGCTGCAGGCTGCCCCGCACTGGGGATCATACACCTGTTAAGTTATTTGATGTGCCACAGCGAACGTGTTAATCTAAAAAAAGAATATGTAAGTAGTTTTATTAATTTTTAAACCGAGTGATGTATGCTGTTTTGTTTCTATGCATGGAGAGTTTCAGGAAATTGTTTTATATTGGTAAGAAACCTTGTACTTTTTCTTTTTTAGTTGACGTTTTCCAGTAATTTAACCCTTGCATTTTGTAGAAATAAAAAATTCTTGATTCTCTGTAATGCCTAATGCCTTCGAGATAAGCTAAACATCATATCCTTTTTATCCTACCATTCAAAATCCTGAGCTAGCCTTTCAAATTCCTCACATTGAGCATTTCCTTCGACAACACCAACCATTCATAAGTTGTATTTAAAATACTGGTAAAAATCGGCAACATTTGTTTATAAATTAGCACTGGCTTTAAAAATTTCTTCTTTCATTTTGGTTTCTTAATGTAAAAATAATTATCTGTCAGGGAGATTAAAGTATAAGTTAATATCAGGATTTTAGATCATTAAACGATCCAGTTTTTTTTTTCTAGAAATGCAAAAAAACGCTGCGTAACATATTTGTTTTTCCTATACATTTGATAAGTTTATCTTGAGGGCATAGTAATATTATAATGGTAATAATATTATAATACAAACAGGCATAATGGCAAAAGGATTAGGGGGTGTTGTAGCTGGAATTTTTTATTTGATACGGATATTGAGCTGTATAGATAAAAAAAATTGGCAGATGCTCATGCGATTCATTTTGGAGCAAATGCTTGTTTTAATAATACCACTGTAATATACAATTCCAAGCTTTTGCTTCAAGGCAAGCTTAAGCATCTGGTAATTTGTATTCATATGGAAAACCATTTTTTCTCTGTAATTAATTTTTAATTGAAACAACTTATTTTTCAGAACAATCAGAAGGAATGCAGTCAATCTTTAGAGTCATGAGAGTGGAATAAAATTTACACTTGCTGCAGTGTTGGCTAACCAGGAGGAAATAAAAACCAGACTGGATCGAATTGAAGAAAAGCTGAGTAATCTAGATTTTGACCAGACAATGATAATAATACAAACAGGCATAATGGCAAAAGGATTAGGGGGTGTTGTAGCAGGATATTTTTATTTGATACGGATATTGAGCTGTATTGATTAAAAAATTGGCAGATGCTCATGCGATTAATTTTGGAGCAAATTCTTGTTTTAATAATACAACAGTAATATACAATTCCAAGCTTTTGCTTCTAGGCAAGCCTAAGCATCTGGTAATTTGTATTCATATGGAAAACGATTTTTCCCCTGTTATTAATTTTTAATTTAAAAAACTTATTTTTCAGAACAATCAGAAGGAATGCAGTCAATCTTTAGAGTCATGAGTGGGTTAAAATTTACACTTGCTGCAGTGTTGGCTAACCAGGAGGAAATAAAAACCAGACTGGATCGAATTGAAGAAAAGCTGAGTAATCAAGATTTTGACCAGACAATGATGAATGTTGAGGATCTATACTACATTCCTTGCTCATAAATTCTGACGAAGAGTTCTCAACATTGGAAGAAAACCTTAATGTAAAGGAATTCAAGAAACATTTGGTAAGTTTGTAAAATGCATTTAGAATGTTGTTACACCATTTAAACTAACAAACTTCCAAGTAAGTTATAATTTTTAAGTGAAACCTAGGAATAAAAGTTAATGTTGCGCGATGAAAAACGAAGTTTTAAAACAAACCTAACTGAAACTACAATCATAAATATGCCGCGAAGAGATTAGAAAATATAAAAGATTAAGATTAAGATTAAGTGACTGCTAACCTAGATGACAGATACGAGGATGATAATGGTACCCCCATGAAATAATCAACCCTTCGACCAAGGATTTGGATTATATCAACGAACATACGCCATCACAAATCCAGGAAACAAGTGATCCCCCATTACCAACAACAGCCAAAATTCAAATAGATTCAAACTAAACCATAACCCAGAAACCAAAAAGAGTATTGATCAAGGAAATTAAGAAGGAAAGATCCGTAGACGTCTCACCACAAGAAGTCAAAGAAGAGTTCTCAACACAAAAAAAAAAGAAAAACTTTCAGCAAACCTGGAAGACTCCAGAACGCCACTTAGCCCGGAGTATCTTCGCAACTATTAAGAAAGTCGGCTACTGTACCAACGGTTTCTGACTGTTTCATAGCTCTGCGCCAATTCACAGAATTAAAAGGAAGAACAGTTTAACTGCTGGAAGCATGGGCGTAAAATGCAATTAACAAGGAAGCATAACATGTAAAAAATGACATTAAAAGGCTTATAATTTAACTGAAATAACTATTAAACCCGATAAAAACATTATATAACGCCTAGAGTTTCCTTATTGTAGTTTTTGTCTTATTACATTCCTTTATGCTGTAACACCTTTAAGAGTGTTTTATTTCAATGATTAGCAGAACAATTACTACAAAGTTAAATACACATGTAGTCACTAAAAACAATTTTACATGTTCAATATAAAAAATTTCCGAGTTTTATTTTACAGTATTTTTTTATAATTTTTATTCCTGTTCCAACGGGGTTATGAACATAAATTCATTCAAATTTTTGTACAATTAAAGCCAAATGGTAGACGTATCACGCGTTGACTTATTTCTTTTATTTCCTTATTAATACGATATACCTTTATATTTCATTAAAACAAACCTAATCTCAACCATTAATTTTAGGTCCACTTTCAGTTTTTTTTTATTTCCATTAAAAATATTTTAATATTAATATTAATGAATAATTGTTCATAAACAAATGTTGTATACGTGAGTACGGTCTGACTATAAGATATTAATAAATCCGTCGATGACAGAATGAAACACATCAATATATAAATACACGACAACCGTTTAAGCACTACTAAGAAGCCAGAGCGCAACGATGTTTTAATTAACGCAACGAGTGCTACGCCAAAATGCTTTAAATGACTTAAGATTAATCAAGTAATCAAGCTTTAGGGGAAGCTTTAATGTATGATTTATTTAATAGAAGATAAATAAATTATTATGTTTGATGGCAAATCTGTGCTTGCATAGATTTATTTTAAGCTCAATATTATGAAAATCGGTTGGTTAGAAGAGCCAAATGAACTAGGAAAATAAATTCCCAATCTCCAATAAGAATTGTACAGGGAGGAAGTTGCTTTTTTGCATAACTCCAAAAAAATTTTCAGAAAAATTAATTCCAATACTTGATTGCAAATCTGTACGTGCATACTTTCAATTCATGGCCAAAATTATAAAAACCTGCCGGCTAGAAGGGCCGAACAAACTTGGAAAAGAAAAACCAATATTTTTTAACATATAGGTTTGTGTTAATTTTAAATATTATAATTTATTTGCATCTTAAAAGTGAGTTTATCTTCGTTTATATTTGTTTATATTCTAATTAATAAAACAGTCCACAGTTGTCTTACTTTCTAACCTCAATATTCAAGTATAATCAATTTTATCCAAAGGTGACCCGCCAAGGGAAAAGGGACCTTATCTTCCAGGACAAAATTTTACAGTACGAGCAGTTTTAGTGGTTTAGGTCAAAAAATCACATGTTCTGTTTTTGATAGTTTCTTACACTATGTATGTTTCTAAACAATATTCAGTCAACTACACACTTGAATTCAACCTAGAACATGGCTAAAATAATTAATTTCCAAACCCTTGCAAGCTGCAGAAAAGGGACCTTAACTTCCCTAATGTTATTTAAATGGCTGGAAGTTAAGGTCCCTTTTGTTTTTGTGTCTTATTACACAATGATACTCGGCAAATCAGATGTTTGGTGACTCCAGGCAAATCAGCTGTTGTTTGGCTCCGAACGGCGATGTTATCTTATCTCTTCCCCCTCCCTCCCTCTCCTTATCACTTGTGCACCTGGAGCAGGACTAAGCTCTCCGGAATTTGTTTGTTTAGTTGAGTCACTGTAGTTATTCCAAGCGCACCGTCCAGCTATGGAGGAAAATATTGCTAAAATTATCAACGACAGTTATTTTACCGGTGAAATAACCGATGACTTAAGGGAAGTATGTGAAGATTATTTTGCAAACCCAGTTAGTTCTTCATCAGATTCTGAGCTTGAGGATCATGAGAGTCAGGAAGACGCTACAGAACTTAATCGTTCAAGTGAAGATGTCGAATATTTTAATATTGGTGATATACCCACCCTTGAGGTAAGCCTTTCTTATATTATTTATAAAATTTTTACTGTTAAATTTATTTTTCGTTCAAGAGTATGAATTGTGTAATATAATATTTCCTTTAATGTTGAATATTCATTAAACAAGTTACATTAATGTACTTACTTGCTCTTTACACTTTCGACAATAATAATAACAATAAAAATAATATAATACAATAAAAATAAAATTTAATTATTGAGTCGCGGGATTTGAGGTAACCACGGTCCCAAAGACATTGGATAATCGAGAGTGTTATTGTATTATGACTCATTTTGAGAGTCACGGTTACGGTGTAGCTGGTTAATTAACGGGCAATGGAAAAACATTAAAAATCCTATTTAAGAGGTCTTATTTCAATATATAGATTATAGATTTGTATTGAAGTATATTGATTATACCTCGCAATATCAAACTACTGTGCATGTTTAACTACTTAATTTCGGTAGCTACAAAAAAACTTCAATTACCAATATTATTTCTGGGTATAGAAAAAACTAATCAGTAGTTCGTTTATACTAAAAGTGATAGATGTAACTAACTAATTGTTTATCTCATTTTTATCTCATTGCTATAGGTACTTTTCAGTCATGGGAAGAAGCGTACAATATCCTCCGTGTTCAAGGAAATCCATCTCTGGATACTCCAATTCCTGATGACGACTACGAAGAAATTCCAGCGTCTCAGGAGGCAATTCCTGCAGACGAATGGATTGCTGTAAAAAAAAAATGCCGAACAGAGGAGTTGATCAAGTAGAGCCTGGGATGCGCGACATTGATGTTCAGTACAACTGGAAGGCCTTCTCAGCAATATTTGATGATCTGGCTCTTCTCAGGAAGCATTTGGAATCCTGCAAACGACTTGAAATCGAAGTTCCGGAACAACAGTCAACGTCCATAGAATTGAATGCATAGCAGCGCCAAGTGATCAATTAATTTCAACTTTGAATTTTCATAAAACCTCATTTTCAATAAAAATTAAATGTTCCAATTAATTAGTATTACAGTAATATTAATAATATTGGAACATACTGTACGTAGTGCCATGGGTCAAATACTATCAATGATAAAATCCTTAAGGTATTGATATTTGGGAGAGGATCCTTAGAGAAATGGATCCCTGAAAAATTCCTTCATTATTTTTGACAGTAAATAATATTAAGACGAGAGTGGTGCAAAAAAACCGATACTAAGAAAACATGGAATAGCTGAAGTTGCGTTGGTAATTTTATTATTTTTTTATGTTAAATTGAAATAATTAATGATAATAAACATTAAAGCTGGCTGCACACCTCAAATAGCCTAAATATAAATCAAGACTAAAACAAATAATCAAAGCTGTACCCCTCTTCTGCCACAGCTGATAATTTTGTACTTTTGTTTAGTGCAGTCGGCCTAATGCTGTACAGTGTCTTCTACAAATACTTTAAAATAACAAATTTTGTATATAATAATAGTTAAGTGCTTAAAAAGGTATATATTCTTACCTTTGATCAAGTAAACTAAATTATATAAATTGCTGTAAATTCCCGTAGACGCCAGAAGCGATCTGCTTCATATGTTTCCATCGTGACTAAATCCCAAGGTTTCCAGTAACCACTGACTGTAGATGATTAATTATAAACGTGTTGTAAAACTTTCTAAAATTTTCACCATAACGTTCTATTTATTATTAATCACATAAAAAACATTTTTAGGTTTTGGCCATTCTTGATAGCCAAATAAGTGCAGAGCTGCATGGATCCCCTAATGATGCCATTTAGTTGGTAATCATACAAGGGAAAGCCGGGTGTGGCAAAAGTACAGTCATTAAGACTATGACATCTCATCTGAAAGAAACTCCTGGGCTGGGTAGTGCTAGCTATCTGCTGCTCGAACCCAACGGGTCTACTGGCCTAAACATCAACGATAACACGATTCACACTGCTTTGAGCATACCAGTCAGGACGACAAGTTACAGACCTCTCGAGGGAACTGCCAAGAAGAGGTGAGATGAAAAAATTCAATGGATTGGCCTAAATTAACTCAATATATCGTAGATTATTGTACACAAGATTGTTTTAGATATTCATGAATTTATACTAAATTTAAAATTAAATATTAACATCAGGGACCGTTTAATAAAACAACATTGATAAAAATATCACTTAAAAATAATTAAAAGTTTAAGTTAAAGGTTTTTATAGTTTTAACCACTCAATTTTGATTTAGGAAATAATCAACTTAGTAGTGGTGTGAATAACTTTTCTATTTCAATTATTACCGAATTAATTAATTCGTATTACCGAGATAATCAATAGTGGTAAACACATGGCCTAAATCCGCCCATTATAAATATCCGTGTCACATACCTGCGTACTGTATTCCCAAATAAAATGCTGTACCTTGGTTATTATAAAATCTAACCAAACTAGTTGACCTTGTTTATAATTACTTATGAACAAGCAAACCCCTCTATTTCCCATCAGCGAAGAGTGAACTCGAAGTAAAAGGAAGATTTGCTGTGTCTCAGTTCCGACATGCTGTTGTCCTGACTCAGTCAATGAGACGGACTGATATCACCTTAAGCCCATCATTTCAATTTTTTTTAAACTTTTGACAATTATTATTATGGCATTTCATAGTGTAAGTATTGGCTTATGGCTAAATTTAATAATTCTAAGTATTACATACTAGCGGCTGTCCCCATGCCTTGCAACGGGATATAAAGCCCTACTTTATGGACAATACTTGAAACATTTTAGTTAGACTGAGACAGCTGTCCTTTCTTCTGCTCTTAGTGTTAAAGTGCAATTTCCACAGTTATTTCATATATAATATTTAAATTATATTTGGACTTATATATTAGAAAATAGATTTCTGTGAAGCATTCTGTGGAAACAGTGTGGCACTATTTCAAATCATGACTAATGCAGAATGTTGCGATTATTCAAACCTACTAAGCAGTTGGTGAAAGTAATCATATGCTTAAATTATATTTACTTGTCGTTCCAAAAGTCTGACATTGAACCTCTTAAAAACCTCTGAGGCAAGCCCTCTACGTGCATAATTTTACCATTGTCAAAGGAAATAGCAAAGCCAAATTGACGCCAGCAAATGTAACTTCATACTGTTGGACGGAAAATGAGTTTCCGAAAGATTCCAATATTATTTCGTCTTGTGTATATGATTTTTTGAAGTCGACTGATATGTCAAATTTTAAATCCATCAGACTAGTGTCCGATGGATGCAGTGGACAAAACAAGAATTCAACGATTGTGACTGCGGTGAGCTTTTGGCTAACTTCACTAGGTAACGAGCACATCAAACAAGTGGAAGTTCTGTTCCCAGTGACTGGTCACAGCTTTCTCCCCCCCGACCGTGTATTTGGAAACATAGAGAAGGAGCTTAGGAAAAAAGAAGTGATTGTAAACCCAGAAGAAGTTTACGATATTGTGAAGAATTACGCTACTGTAAAAACTGTTGGAAAAGATGTGAATGTCCTGGACTTCAAAAAGCTAAATGCTGAACAAGTGAAGGAAGTAAAAAATTGGCACTTCCAAATTTCAAAAGTAAAAAGGATTTTTATCAAGAGAAAACAAGAAAACAGCTGTATCGTCCGTGGAGAAGTCTCCTATAGGTGTGATTTTCAAAAGTACAGAAGTTTGATGAAGCAAGGAAGATCATTTGTCAATGTGAATCCAGATGTAATGCTTAAGAGTAATAAGCTAAATGAAGCAAAGAAAAAAGATGTTGACAATCTTTTAAAAAAACATTTTGGCGACCAATGGAGAATGATTCATCTACTTCAATTTTATATTCACATCGTCGATAACTCAATGGAAGCTACAGAGACTGAAGATGTGATTATGTGTGAAATGAGAGAGGAGGAACCTACTCTTATAATTTGATTCAAAAGAACTCAAGAACAATCTCTAAACTAATAACCTTTCAAAGAGTAGTTTTTTCAGTTTTAACATTTTAGCCTACCAAAGTATTTTACCAAAGGAATATTTTGCAACGATGTTACCAAAGTAATATTTTGTTACCAAAGTAGGCCTACTTATTTTTAAAGTGTTGTAATACAGTTTTTTTTACAAAGAGTAATTTTTTGATCAATCCCTGATACAGTCATTAGATAAAGCCCTTTTTATTACCTCAGTCGGTAATTACAATAAAGTCTCTACTTCAAATTAAGAGTGGTAATTTTAGGCTATTTTAAATGTTCCTACAGGTAATCAACAGTAGTAGTAGGAATCAACCCTAAAATTAAGATCAAAACTCACATAATCTATATATTATATAGATGATTATATATCAATAGTATATCATTTCATGTATACTATGAAAATGCTTAATTTTGCAATATGTATTTCATATAATTAATTAGTAAACTGTGACTCTTTACAACAACAAAAAAATAACATATTTTTGAGAAAAACAATAAACCATTAAATAATATATAAATATTTTTTATAGACAAGCCCTTGACGAGGTTGCCAGGGGTCGTTGCATGATCGCAGCATATGCAGTTTTCAGTAACCGCTTTTACACCAACTTGACGGGAGAAGAACGACCAAACTTAGACTTTCATTCATATCTTTTCCCTGAGAATGACGGCTAAAGCTTTCAACCTTAACCAACTACTAGGCCTGCATTCCCCAGTAGCACGCATCCCTGCTAAACACAACAACTTGGCAGCGAGTCAGGGAAATAGCGATGACGCTGGAGGCCTCCAGAAGGTGATATACCTCGCGGAAGGAGCTTTAGTTGTGCTCAAGGCCAACTTGTCGGCTTCTGGGCTCATCAACGGCGCCATCGGCGAAGTCGTGGCAATTGTATATGACTCTGGAAAATCCACCCCAAACGATTTACCAGTAGCTGTCATGGTGAAATTCGCGAATTATTCTGGACCAAGGATTCAGCGAGATACATTTCCGTTCTCTCCTAAAATAAGATCAGTGAAGAAGGGAAATTAAACTTGCACAAGAAAGCAAATTCCTTTGGATCTGGCTTGGGCATGCACAGTCCACCAATCTCAAGGCCAAACATACGACCGGGTAAGTTATCATTTTATTTTAGGCGTAATATAAATTATAAATATAAAAATAAGTAACAATTTTTTTTGTAAATATACATGATGTTAATACTATTACAATTCTTCAACTGGTTTAAACTTTAAAGGCAATAGTATTTATCAATCTATACAATCTAGTTACATTTGCATTTAATTTGCTAAATACATAGTTTGATTTGATATTCATAATTCCTGTACCTGCTTTCAAAATCCGTTAAAATATACCTACAAATTATGTTTGCATTTCAATATATAAATAAATTACTGTTATCATTTTTCAATCATCTAAATTTTAAACATTTGGGCCTGGATAAGGTTTGCCAGAGTGGATGCCAAAGGCACAAGTGCGCTAGTGGCAGCGCCAAGTTGTACCTGAATATCAATGTAGAGACATTCTGAATAACGTGCTAGGCTAAAACGTCTGTTACATTCCGGATAACCTTCATACGACTCAAGATATCTAACATGTACATTAGTTGTTTCTAATGTGTTTGTATGGTATGCAGTTTTGGCTGTCCTGGTCGTAGTCTCTTCAGGGACCCCACACCGGATCTAAACGACTGTTTAGCCATATTCTTCCAGGAGGAAAAGCTCATGGACTACAGGTAATTTTTCAATCACATCCCATTTAATTATTTAAATTAATGTGCACATTAAAGAAAATTGTACTTTTAAACGTAATAAATTTTTTAGTGGTATAGTGTTTGCAAGCTAAATAATGCAATCAATAATCATTGTACTTGATTTAACGAAAGAACTAATTGATCAGACTCATTTATCTTTCAATGTGCAATTAACTAAAATACAAATTATTATAAAGGACAACAAAGGGGTTTAAAATTATTTTGAAAAGGCATAGAGTCCAGCTTACCTATAAAAATAGACACACAAATAAAGGATCACTGAGGTTTTGTTCTAATATAGAACTTCTTCAGAGAATATATTGTAGAGAAATGTCACACGTAACAGTATCAGATTCATAGTGATGAAGTACCAACGTTTCGATCATGAATTTTGATCAGCATTTGATGGTGATCTTGTTAATCTTTTCAAACTACTAGCCCTTGTACTCTACCGTTTCAAACCGCTAGGACCGTACCGCTAGCTAAACTCTATAATTTCCTTGTAGCGAATTTCCCATATAGGGAATAAGCTATTTACGTAGGTCGTATGGTAAGACCTGGACCCGGGACCGATTTACTTTTCCTTTTGAGGTCCCTAGAGGCCAAAAATGGATGATTTGCATTCTCTATAAACCAAAAACGTCCTATTTGGCCGAAAGACTTAAATTTTGAAAACTTTTGTAGAACTACGATCAATCAATAACCATATTAATTTGTGAATAATTTGAGAGCTGATGCGACGGAATGTGAGTTTAAAGATACACTCGATGAAAGACTGCGAGATCAATTCTTATTGGGTTTAAATTATCCTAAAATGCAATAAAAACTCATCGAGGAAAAGCAAGACTTATCGACATCGTTAAAGACGCCTACCTCATGGAAATGGCACAAGCTCAACAACAAGAAATGGAAACACTTGGGACATATTCATGTGACGCACAGATAAATAAGGTAGGGGCCACACGAACTACTAAACCGTTATACAAAAGGGACAGTACTAGAATCAGCTTAAATCCTGAGACACAGGGTTTTAGGTACGGTTTAGTAAAACATAAAACAGGTGAGTATTGCAAGGCAATGAATAATCAGTGTAAATCTTGTTGGAAAATGGGGCATTTTGAACGAGTTCGTCGGAAATCCAACATTGTGGTCATTGAGAAAAATCGTTCAAGACATGATATTAAACAGATTGATAAGTGTACTGGTATGAGAGATTTGAGTGACAATGTAGACTTTTCCCGTAATAATAATAACGGATGATGTCCTAACATGTCTGATGAACTAGGAATTGAAACTCACCGCTTGGTTAAAAACATAAGTAACATTAATAATGTAGAGACATTTTGTTACGTTGTTAATTTAACAATAAATAGGGTTCCTGTAACGATAGAATATGACACTGCTGTTGCAAGAACTATAATTATTCAATCTACTTGGAAATAAATTGGAAATGTTATATTTTTAAGGTCAAAAATAAGACAAATCCATTTTCAACCCATAAGACCCTCCATAAACCCCCATTCCCATAATCCAAGCATGCTGGTTTGTGAGCTCGTTCAAATATATGTAGGTTTACACGTTTGTAACAAATTTCATCACAATCCGATTGTTTTTGCTCGGGTTATCGCACTAATGGACACATCAAAATTCTCATAGTAACACCTATACCTGGAACCAATAGACATGAGATTTAGGATAAACCAAGCAAAAAATTAAATATCAATGCATGAGTTTCAGGAAAAACCAAGCTGCAGAAGTAGTAACAGACGAAGAAGTATAAAAAAGTAAAAAGATGTTAGAAGATTTCAACAATTTATTAATATATGGTTTTGAATATATGAAGTTTTAAGATTGATGAATATTTGATAAATACATAGATTTCTTAAACTTGTTTGTTTTACTAAAAAATTGTAGAACACGCAACACCGTTAAAATGAACCGTTAATATAAAAAAAGGCTCAAGTTTCTGTGATTACACATTCTCTTTGTTGCATTTACTATGTTTTTAATGTTATAAGTAAAACATCTTCCACCCAGAAACTGTCCCATCTGTAATTATTAATGAGTGTTTCTTGGCATATAGTCGTACTAAACATAGCTAAGATATTAATAGCTTATTATTAACTATAAATACATACATGATTGGCTCACATCATGTTAAATGAACTAATTGTTAAGAAACTAAAATGATTGCGCACTTTCTAAAAAAAAAAACAAGTTTAAATAAAAAAAACAACAACTTTGTATGTTTTTCATTTAGAAAATAACAAAACTGTTTTCATGCCTTATAAAATGTTCTTAAAAATTGCAACAATTTTGTACCCACAATTTTGATTTTAAGTCAAGTAAATTGGTATTAAAACTATTAAAGTAAAGGAATTATTTGTTTATTTTTATAAAATAACATAAGAAAGTTAATGTTACAAGAACTTGTTAATCATAATTGGATAGAATCCCTGGTATTATTTTTTACTGAATGAAGTAAAAAATGTAAACAAACAGCTAATAATATTTTTCGGGAGCTCGGTAGGTTAAAAAGGAAAAAAATCACTTTTTATGTTTTATATATTCCCCACCCTTTTCTTTACGAATAATTTAACTTAATTTGATAAAAACTTAATTTTAATTTGATAAAAAAATGATAAAAATGATAATGATGTGAACCTTGCTCTAGTGCAAAATATTTTTAGCAAGGTTAACATTATTATGTCAGTTTTTCATGAAATAGAGCTATGTTGTTACTACTTTCTGTGTTGTAGGTACGTCCGTGTAGAAAATAAACAAAATGGCTTCATCAGAAAATTCTGACGATGAACCACTTTAAAAAAATTTAAAAAAGCGAATGATGAAAGCTCAGAAGATGATATACCACTAGCCAGTTTATTGTTAAATGAAACTGAAGATACAATTTACAGTGAATGTGATGATAGTGATAAGGACCCGGACTTCATTGGACAGTGTGATTACAAAAAGTGCGAAGAAGAAATCTGGAAAAAGTGTGATGTTTGTGAACAATTATTTTGCATTTTCCATTTTGAAAATCATAACCCCGCCTGTTTGAAACCAGTAAAAAAAAAATCATCTAACAAAGAGAAGATTATAAGAATAAAAACACGAGGTAAAAAAGACAAATTGAATAAAATCAAGCCAGCCGTTTCAAAGGATCGCCCAAATCGCCAAGAAAGTGATGTATACATTCCAAATCAACATTGTGAAGTTTTTGGCTGTTCAAAGGAGGTTTTCGCATCTTGCCATCGTAATCCATGTTGTATTTTATTGTGCTGGGAACATTTTGATGGAAATGTTAACTGTGATATGCATACTTCAACTGCCAATGAACAACGTCCAGAAGACTTTACCATTGATGGTGGAGATGATCGACATCGACCTAAAAAATCTCCACGTAAAAATAAAAATAAAATTGCAAAGACCTTAAAAAATACAGGGCAAGAATATGTGAGTCCCCGAACTAACAAAAGAGTTCCTGCGAAAATGCTTCAAGATCGGTGTTGGATGAAACCTGCAGAAAATGGGGCAAGGACTGTTACAAAATCGATGAAGAAGATAGGCTTCAAATAATGATTAATAATAAGATGGATTATTATGATTTGGGAAACATTCAATTACAAAGAGAATTTTTGGCACGACATCTTGAGTATATTGATAAAAAATCAGGAAAAGAAATCTCACGCAGAAAAAAAACTATTAAATATTACCTCACATCAAAAGGGGTTCGGCGGAATGTTTGTAAAAAATTTTTTTTAAATACTATAGTGATTTCGGATAGGTCAGTTAGGACAGTCTTGGGAAAAGTTACAGAAACCGGTCAAATAGAGAAGGATAAAAGAGGAGGCCGTCAATCCAAAACAATTGAGGAAAAAGAAATTAAAAATCGAGAAATCATAGATGCACATATTGAAAGATTCCCACATGTTGAGTCGCACTATTGCAGGGCCAGCAGTAGCAGAGATTACTTACATCAAGACTTATCTCTTCCCAAAATGTATGAAATGTTTAAGAATGAATATAAAGATAAACTAAAAGAAGATTTGCCAAGTATTTCCACCTATAGACGGGTATTTTCCCAAAAAAACCTATCATTCCATAGACCAAAAAAGGATCAGTGTTCACTCTGCATGACTTATAGAACAGGTAATGATTCAGTAAAAGCAAACTTAGAAGAACAATATAATAATCACATAAAAGAAAAAGAAACCGTTCGGAAGATAAAAGACAAATGCAAAAAAGAATCAGAAAACGACAAAACAAAAGTAACAGCTTCTTTTGACTTACAGCAAGTAATACATTTACCAATCACTAAAGAGAGTGCTCTTTTTTATAAAAGGCGACTTGCTGTCTACAATCTAACTGTTTACAATATCGGAAACAAAGATGTGATGTGTTTTACATGGGACGAAACGCACAGTAAAAGAGGGTCGAGTGAAATAGCTACGGCCGTCTTTAAAGCTCTCCAAGCTTTTGACAAAAATGGTGCAAAAAAAGTTAGTCTTTTTTCAGACGGCTGCCCGGGACAAAATAAAAACTCGATAATACCAGCAATGATGTTGTATTCTATTTCGAAGAGTGCAAACATTGAAGAGATAGACCTCAGATTTTTTGAGGCTTATCATGGACAAAATGAAGGCGATTCTTGCCACTCAGCTTTTTCTTTTGCTGTAAAACAAGCTGGAGATATTTTCGTTCCATCCCAGCTCCATCCAATTTTCAGACTTTCTAGAAGAGATAACCCTTATCAAGTTTACGATTTGCAGTATACTGATTTTCTAAACTTTAAAGGAATTGAGGATCCTCCAAGAGCGAGAAGTTGAAGACGATTCAGAGGCAGTAGTCGACTGGACAAAAATGGTTGAACTTCGAGTTTCTAAAGAAAACCTGCAAAAAATACATTTCAAAACAAGTCATCTGGAAGAGGAATATAAAACGATTACGTTAAAAAGACAAAAGAAACACGTAAAGGACATGATTTTGGAGGCATTAAACAAAACCCGGCCAAGTATTCTAAAAGTAAAGTACATGG
Source organism: Macrosteles quadrilineatus (assembly GCF_028750875.1). Taxonomy (NCBI): domain Eukaryota; kingdom Metazoa; phylum Arthropoda; class Insecta; order Hemiptera; family Cicadellidae; genus Macrosteles; species Macrosteles quadrilineatus. Next base: position 85,805,036 of record NW_026542595.1, read on the forward strand.
ACCTGAAGTCTTTGTGTGAAGGACCAATGCCAGTGGTTCGATTCGCAGAACACAAAATGTTCTTCACACAATTACCACATAAAACTACAGACTAAAAAATAAATGTGTACATTGTGACAAAAAAAGACAAAAAAGACACAAGAAATCACAAAGACACTCCCATATTTTTTCAAAAACGCTGCTGTGATTTGTGGTAGTCTGATTAGATTATTTTAAGACTGAAACAAAAGACGATTTATTTTTATTTTATAGCTATGTTTTATTTAGTAAAGTTAAAGTAAGACATTTTTTATTTACTTAAGTGACCATTCATGGAATATTTTTTATTTATTTTATAATTAAAATACACTTTTCCTCTGTTCAATAAAAACAAAAATATCCATTTTATTATTTTTTATTATAAAACTCATTATTATTATTTTTAGTTATACTGAACAGTATTTTTTTTACTCATTAACTTAAATCAGTAATTTACTGTATTTTTCTTGTTATTTCTAAACAATTAAACATTTAGGTTAAGGTTTTTAAGTATTTTGAGTATTTTTTAGGTTTATTTAGGTTAGAAAGAAGAAAAATTTTCGTTTTTCATTTTGAATTTCATGTACAATTTTTGTAATAAATTACTTTTATAAGCTAGTGATTCTTTTTATTTCCTTATTTTGTATCCTATCAATAATTTTAACACATTAAAGGTCTTTTTTGGGCCATTATGGTTTTTGTCAAACAGTCGTATCTCTATTGTAACCTTGCATAATGTTTCAGGCAAACTGTCGTATCTTGTTTATATATATAATTTTTAAAGTATATATATATACATTTTCAAATCTTTTGGTGTGCACTTTAAAGTTTAGGATATAGTGCATTACTAGCCTAAAAATAAAGTTTCTAAGTTCATTCGTTTAGAATCTCTGAAACTAAATGTAAGTGTAGTTTTTGTTTTTCTGCTCTCCTGAAAAATCACCGAAAATGAGATACGACCATATGCCTGGAAGGCGACGAATTGTAAGCCTTTATATACATGCGCGGCATAAAAAATCAACTTTAGTTGAGAGAAGCCAAACGCTCACGCTCGTTGATCACTCTAATATAGTATAGTTTTCGTATTTCACAGCTATTTCGTTTTGTTGGGTTGGCTAACGTGCCTGCCTATGTGAATATCGGTTTGATTCACTGGCTGTTGTTTATTATAACCTTACAAACTTAGAAATTGCTTTGGTTGACAGTTTTGTGTTTCAAGTTTGAGTTTGTGTTTTGTGTAGTGAAAATGCGGAAAGGCGAAAGAAGCAGGTCTATTTTAAAGAAAAGAAGGAATTTTGGTGGACGCTAAGTGAAAGTTATTACTTCCCCTAAACTGCCTTTTGAACAGACAGGCCGAAATACATTATATGACGCTAATGTTAGGCTAGCCTTTAAACTTCTGTCCATAGGTAAAGGGCAAAATCCGCGAACATTTTATGCGGCATAATTAACCTTCCTAAATTTGATAGATGTATTGAAGTTATTGGCTCTGTAGTTGAAGATGTATGTTTCAAGTCTATGGATAATGCACTAGAAGAGGCTGTAAGCTGCAACTATGGCATAAGAGATATTGCTATAGCTGTGGATGGAACGTGGCAGAAACGGGGTCATGCATCTTTGAATGTAGTCATATCGGCTACTAGTGTGGATACCAACGAGGTAGTGGATGTTGCTATACGGTATTTTCTTAATTCTGCAAATACCCTAACAAATATGCACATACTGCTAATTGCTCTGCAAATTACCAAGGGAATAGTAAAGAAATGAAGGTAGCTGGAGCGACACAAATTTGTCAGCGGTCACAAACGAAAGGTGTTTGCTATACACAATATCTGGGTGACGGGGATTCGAAAGAGTTCTCTGCTGTTGAAGAACTTGAGTTATATAAAGACAAAGAAGCTAATGTTATTACAATTTCAAATTTAGAATGCATTGGACACGTCCAAAAAAGGGGTCACAATTACGTACTTTGAAAAAAAAAACCGGAGGTAAAGGATATCCTGGTGGATATCACATCAGGATATCCTCTCGGAGGTAAAGGCTGACTTATGGAGTTGCTAATCAGATACAGAATTACTATGGTCAAGCCATCAGAAATAACACCACCAGTCTGTCAGATATGCAAAAGGCAGTATGGTAGATGTACTACCATAAAATATCAAGTAATGAAGAACCGCAACATTGTCTCTGTCCCAGTAGAGTTCACTCGTGGTGTAAATTCTAGCAGGGGCTTATAACTAAAAGGACATATCGCCACAGAAACTCCTTTCCTGTTATTACTATGGAGACCATCGACCCTGTATTCTCAAAACCAGCCGCCACACAGCTCCGAAAAAAAAAGAATTCTTGGGCTTGAAGAAAAACTAAAACGGCGATTAAAAGAAAGACAAGTACAGAATGAGATGTTAGCGTCTTAAGAAGAATATAAGGACACGCCTCTAAAAAGACAATTTGCAAAAACGAAAGCATAAAAAATCTAAGAACACATTCTGGACAATTGCATCTGGGGAAAAAATAAAGAAATACAAATTGACCAAAGGATATAATTGAAATTACTTCTTTTAGTTAGGCTACATAGGTCAGAGAAGTACAATAAAACAGAGAAAACACAAGAAAAATCGACAAAATTGCTAATGCTGTTACCATTTTTTGTTTAAAGATGAGAACAGCCGTGCAACTGCTGGCAAAAAGAATGTATCACGAGGAAAAAGGTGAAAAAGCAGAAGAGATATTTGAATGACAGTTTAAAGAACCTTCATGTCAAGTTTTTAAGTGAACATCCACACATTAAACTCAGTTATGACCTTTTTGTAAGATTAGACCTTTCTGGATACTGCCAGCGAGTGCAGACAAAAGAGATACATGTCGTGTATCATTCGAACCAATGTTTAATTACTTGATAAAAAAAAATTAAAACACCTGAAATTGATTAATGAAAGTTCACCAGAAGATCTCAAGAACAGTTTATATTGTACCAAGACATAATAGACCTATTGTACCAGGGCTTGCTATAATAGACAATGTGCTGTATGTAAAACTAGACAAATTCAGCCGATAAGAGAGTTTGTTACTGGTAATGAACAGTAAGTTTGAAAGATGGGTCAGAGTTACAGAAGAGGTGGAAATCAAAAGAAAAGTGAAAAAGTGCACAAAGACTGTAAAAGAAACTGTAACTACCACAGAAGATATTTTATTTATCCTAAATAAAAGTGGGTATGGATATGATATGACGCTATATCTTGCTACTGGTAGGGGTTTTAACGGATGGAAAAATATTGAGATAGGAAATTTGATGTTGTCCCCTCATTATATGTGTATCTAAATACTATACAATCCGATGTGTAACTGACTGGGGATACAAATTCTAGACCACTTCTAGATGAGCTAGAGACTTGAAATTTTCGGTGGTTGTAGGTCTAGTGCCCAAACTACCCATAAAATTCCAAAAAGTCGCATTTTCAAATTTTAACCCCCCCGAAATTTCGAATTTCCCCCCCATGCTATTCTTATGGGGAATAACATTAAAAATGGCCGACTTTCGTGTTCCCATCTGAACCACTTAGAAACGTGCTAGAGACAGTTCGAAAACTGTAAGGGCTAGAAAAGATTTGAAAGATTTTTCATGAACAGGAATTAAATTTTCTACAAAATCCTTTTAAGCGGTACCCGAAAATCGCACTCCTTCAGCTTCAAAAAACGCCCTACTTTCAAAATTTGGTATATTTCTATAAAATTTTTACCGGTTTTCGCAATTTTTTTTACTTCAATAATTTATTTTTGCAAATATTATTATTGCTTTTCTCTTACTTTGCTTTAAATTTTACTCATTAAATTTTTGTTTCGTAACTTTACTCCTTGACCCCCAAAACTACGAGCCCAATGTTATTATTATGGAGAATTACATTGAAATTTAATGACTTTGTTATGGTCATCAGAATCGTTTAGAATCGTGCTAGAGACTTGTAATTTGGCAGTATTGTAGTATGGGATACTAAGTTAAGGGTGAAATTTGCAAAAGTCACATTTTAAAATTTTTAACTCCCCAAAAATCCAAAATGGCGGATATCTAAAGACGATATAACACGTTTTTTACGGCTATAACTAAAAAGCAATAGGAGCTAGCCAAGATTTGAATGGATTTTCATGTTCAGGAATTTAATTTTCTAGAAAACCCTTACACGTGTTTTCCGAAAATTTCTCCCCTTCACCCCTAAAAAACGTCCTACTTTCAGAAATTGGTATTTTTCAAATTTTTACCGGTTTTCGCTATTTTTACATACTTAAATAATCACTTTTTGCAAATGTTATTAATGCTTTGTATTTTCCTTGGCTTAATTTCGGTTTTAATCATACATGTTTTTTCGTAACTTTACTCCTTGACCCCCAAAACTTAAGTTTAATATCAAAATTTAAAAGGTTTCACCAGTTTCACGAGGTAATAATAGACTCTTTACCTTTTCTGTATGCACAAGGTTATTAAAACTATACAAAGTTTACTGTATTAGAGCTAACACCAAGGTATGAATATAATAAGGACCATTTAAAAAGTCCCCCCCCCCTCTCGAAATCCCACTTATATCTATCCTATAGCCACCACAGATTCATCGGTCTAAATCACGTTTACCAATTTCTAGATTAGCTAAAAATCCTGAAATTTGCACCCTGTCCCCCTGAAAAATTTTACCCCCAATTTTCGCTACTTTTCCCAATCTAAGTAAATTCTTTTTGCAAACATTATTAATATTTTGTATATACTCTGGTTTACTTAAAGTTTAATCCCCCTATCGTATTTCCAACCCCCCCTCCCTAATATTATATCCTCCCCCGCCCTAATGTTATTCTTACAGGTGCGTAAGTCTAAATCACGTTTACCCATTTGTAGATTAACTGGATGTCTGAAATTTGGCCCGATTGTAGGTCTTGCGCCCTGTCCCCCGTGGCTCATTTACCCCCAACCAAAAAAGGGGGCCTGGGGGCGGAGCCCCCAGCGAGCCAAAGGCGAGTCTATATATATATACAGGGTGATTGAAAAGTCTGGGTACGGCTCAATATTTTAAAATATAATGCAGATTGAGCTACAATAATTGGTACAAAGTTACAGGGTATAAAACTCTATTTTAACACATATTCAGTGATCCAATAACTCTTCAGGGGGACGGCCCACAAGGAGTCGGAAGACAATCTTAAATGGAAGCATAGGTCAATATGCACATCAAATTAAAGGTCTTCACTAGTAGATTACGATGCCGTAAATTCAAGCTCAAAAGAATGCCTGAGTAAAAAATTCGGATTCACTAACTTTGACAAGTCGTTGCCCTTGATTGCGTAAGCATAGACATTTTTTAAAAAGCAAACTTAGTAGAACCACTCTTTATGTACAAAATGGTGTTTGGTTCACATTTTAAATGTTAAAACTAGAATCGCTATATGATACCGCGCGAAGCGGTTTTCTAACGTTTTTAGGCGGGGGTTGGGAACCCTCTTAACCAAGGTTCCGCAATTTTTTGCATCAGAAAAAATTTTCACCCCCTCAGGGGGGGTAGGGGTAGGGGGTAACTTAATTTTTTTAAATAGCAACCCCTATTGAGTGACCTCTCATTTTGAAGGGTTTGTCAAAAGAAATACAATGCCGTAAACCTGAGGTCGATATCTTACCCCTAACCAGAATGGCGGCAATTTTAAATTTCGAGATGGGCAAACGAAATCCAGTGTGGATACCCATAATTTACCTTTTAAATGGGTTACATTGGGTAAGCCGAACTCCAGATACCATTATTAGATTGAAAAGTGGATGTTTTTATCGTATTCAAAATTTTGCCCCAGCTCCGTGCAGAATGATAAAAAATCCGTTTATCCTAAAATAAATGGTGGTCAAGAACCAAATGTCAATTAATTATGTTTATAATTATGTAATAAAATTATAAAAAGACATTTTATAAAAATTATTATAGTAATTAAGTAAGAGAGGAAATTATGAAATAGTAAATTGAAATTTTAGAAATAATTTAAGTAGCTTTGGTTATCTCAGCTCCTTCGAAATGCAGATGCACAACGTAGTTTAAAAACGGTTTCTAAATTGGGATTTCCCATTTACCCTTTCTTATCAGTAGCTGTTTGGGTTTCTAAAGGATATTCTTTCGATAACGTTTCATCTACTCATTCTGGTTTAGTTAATTTTGTAGAGAGAGGTGTATTCAAGTGCTTCTGTAGTTTTGTTTAACAATGGTTCTTTTAAGTACACAGCAAAAAATTGACATTCTCCGCATTGTTGGGTATGGGGATAGGTCACGTACATATCAAAAACCTTGTGAGTTATTTAATGAACTGTACCCAGATCATCAAATAAACCGATCTACGGTAAGTAAGATCTGTACTAAGTTCTTGGAAACAGGGGATGTAGCAAATAAAGCTAAAACTGGTCGACGTAAATCAGTTGTAACAGAAGACATGACACTGAATGTGCTTTTGAGTATTCAAGAAAATCCCATTACATCTACTCGTCAGCTCGGTAGTAATCTAGGCTTAAGTCACACTTCGGTTCATAAAGCTCTGAAAGCCGAAAAATTTCATCCTTATAAGGTACAGCTAATTCATGAATTGAACGAGGATGATTTTGATCGTCGAATTCAATTTTGTGAAGAAATGATGCAGCGGTGTATCCAAGATCCGTTATTTAAAACAAAAATAGTATTTTCTGATGAAGCCTCATTCAGCCTCAATGGACACGTCAATAGACAAAACTCGAGGTACTGGTCTGATGAAAATCCACATTGGGCTCAAGAATGCCATACACAAAACCCTCAGAAGATTAACGTTTGGGCAGGAATAGTTGGATTTAGGGTAATTGGACCTTTTATAATTGAAGGTAATTTAAATGGTGATCGTTATCTGGACCTGTTGCGCGAGTCTATTGTACCCGCTATTTCAAGAGAGTTTCCTCCTGAGGATGAAGAGCATGCCGTGGATGAAAGTATTTGGTTTCAGCAAGATGGCGCTCCACCCCACTTCGCTGTAAATGTAAGGGACTATTTGGACCAGACTTTTCCAGATCAGTGGATAGGTAGAAGGGGTTCCATAGAATGGCCTGCAAGATCTCCCGATTTGTCCCCTTTGGATTATTTTTTATGGGGATATCTTAAGAGTAAAGTGTATGTAAATCGACCAGAAAACTTACAAGAGCTTTCAGAAAGGATTCTGGCGGAAGCACGGGCAATTAGGACTTTGTCAAGTTGCTCTTGGCCATCAATTCCAACATCTATGAATTATTCAGGTAATAGCAGCAAACATTACTTTAATAGTAATACCTTTTGTCTGTGTGTGTGTTTTACAGTATTAAATTAGTTTTATTATGTGTTATTATTTATGATGTGTATTATTTGTGCTCTAGATTATTTATTTCCTGTCTTATCTGTACTTCAAACAATTCGTTTGTGACAGGTTTAGCGGTACAAAAGCTATAAAATGACTGATCACTCAATAGGGGCTACTATAACAGGCATTCAACATTTTTAATTGGTGAAATGGGCGCTTTTTTACCCAATCAAGTTTTTGAATGCCTGCCATTTCGTCTAGGGATGACATATCGACCTAAGATTTGTGCCACTGCTTTTGTCTTGACAAACCCTTCAAAACGAGGGGTCACTCAATAGGGGTTTGCGTTTAAAAATTTGGGGCTGCCCCCAAAATCCCCTATTTTGGGGGCTGGGGCAAAATTTTGAATACGATAAAAACATCCACTTTTCAATCTAATAATGGTATCTGGAGTTCGGCTTACCCAATGTAACCCATTTAAAAGGTAAATTATGGGTATCCACACTGGATTTCGTTTGCCCATCTCGAAATTTAAAATGGCCGCCATTCTGGTTAGGGGTAAGATATCGACCTCGGGTTTACGGCATTGTATTTCTTTTGACAAACCCTTCAAAATGAGAAGTCACTCAATAGGGGTTGCTATTTAAAAAAATTAAGTTACCCCCTACCCCTACCCCCCCTGAGGGGGTGAAAAATTTTTTCTGATGCAAAAAATTGCGGAACCTTGGTTAACAGTCAATGCCACAAACCCAATATTTCTATCTATTTTGGTTTAAAAAATACAGATTTGTTTTCATACTTAATTTACACACTGTATTGTCTACTACTAGTCAAACATGGACTTAAAGTTAAAAAAATTCACAGAGTTGTGAAATTTTAACAGTCACCGTAGCTTAAGTCATACATCGATCTTAACACCAACCTACGCAAAAAAGCACCACACGATTTTGACAAGAATCTATTTCAACTTTTCAACAACAATGTATCCGGGAAATGTATGCAAATCTTAGAAAAGGTTGGACTTTCACCTAGTCAACGATGTCGTGTACAAATAGAGCTATATTTTCAGAAAACTTAGCAGGAGTTGCCTTAGGAAAAACCAGCGAGAACTAAAGACCAATAGAGAGGCCATGCGGGGCTGGAGGTGAAGCCATTCTTGCACTACCAGTGAAGGCGCTCATAGGCAACACGCCGAGCACCCACCTCACCATGACTCACAGTAGTCGCGCGCACCCTGAACCAAAAATTGATCAGTTCTGTACAACGCTACCGTCGGTCTAATTCTCCCCACTCAGCTGAGAGCTTCAGACAGGTAGTGCTCGCTGCGTTGATCTCGTGCTGTACCGGTGTGTTGTATAATTAGATCTTGGAGTGGGTTTAAAAAATACATGAGTTTTATTTAAAAGTTAGTATTTTTAGCATGCCTACTGCGTGTGTTGCTTACACTGAAGCTTATACTGAAGTTTCAACAGCGGAAAGATTGATGGCATTTCTTACCACAGGTAAGAACTATTACATCTAGTTGTTGAAATTAATTGTTGTTAATTTTATGTGGTATGAAAGTGTACCTATTACGGGGTTTTTTTAATATGCCTAATTGCAAGTAGTCTTAGTAGTAGTAGTAGTCTTTGTAGTAGTCTTAGTTTTAACTTACGGAAACTTAATTTCCCTTGAATGAAAGGGTCTTTTTGGCAAAAATAACTATTCGTGCGTGCTCTTGTCTAAACATTTTTTATTTAATATTTGTATTATTTACGATTTCCTTATGCAGTGTTTATCTATTACGGTACCCAACAAGTTATTTTAACTGACTGCTTTGAAAAGCTCTTAATCCAGCATATTTTAACACTTACACCTTAAATTGGATATTTCAAGGTTAGGGTTAACAAAATAGCGTACTGTCGTAATGGGGAAATGACCATGTACTGTAGGACTATTTTAAAATGGGTTTCACAATTAAAATTTGTGGGATGATAAAATTACGGTGCCTGCCTTTTGTAGATAATTAAAATTGCTACTAAATGAGATGGTGGATTGGCTTAAGTTACAAAAAAGATAAAAATAAATGAAGCTTGAGTGCACGGTATTACTCCCGCTCTCCCAAAGCTCTCTTACACTGATTTAGTTTCATTGATAAAATTGGATTCCTATATTTCTTAGGTTTCCAACTCAAGCCGGATTACGAGAGAAGTGGATCAACGCCGTTAAGAGAAAGGACTGGGAACCGAAAAATCACAGTCGGATATGATCATCCCACTTTAGGGAAGACGACATTGTTCGGTCACTGGGCCGAGTGCAGATTAGAGAAGGAGCAGTACCACTTATTTTCCCGCATGAGTCACATGTTCCACAACGCAGAACATTAAAAAGAAAAATTGAACCCGAGGTAAGCACTCCAAACATTGTTACTTCGCCTAATAAAAAATGGTTAAAGAGTGAACTTGCAAAAACCAAGACGGCACTTCATAAGAACAAAAAAGGGTGAAATTCTTGCAACAAAATTAAAGAAGGCTTCATAAAAAAGTTGCAAAATTATCAGATATAATAGAGGCACTAAAGAAAAGGCTTAACTTTAAAAAAGAGGATTGTAATTACCTATCATCAATTTATCAAAATTCTGACTGTTAAATAAAAAGGGCTGTGCAGAAAACATTAAATCCTAATTTGAAAAAAAAACTGTATGACGAAAGGTTAAAGTGCTTTGCAATAACACTGCACTTTTTATCACCGAAAACCTATTTATTTATCAGAAAAACATTTAATACGGCGTTACCGCACCCACGGACTCTGAGACGTTGGTATTGTAGTGTTGATGCTGACCGGGGCCAACGTAAACTAACTAACTCTTTCGCCGCTTCCAAAGAATAAAGTAATAAACATGCAGCTGATTGGAACATATTGAAATTGATTAACAGAGTTAGTTAATTTTTAAATCAACAGAATGCAGCACTTTTTTTTGATGTTCAGAATTAATTCCAAAATTATGGTTAAAAATACTCGTTTTGATAGATTTTTGAGTAAAGGAAAGCGTAAAGGGACGCAACACCTCCGCGGCATTTATGACAGACAGAAAAGTATAATTTTAAATCATTATTCTTATTACCTTCACCATAAAACAGTTTCCTACTACCGCTAGTAAATGTACTGCACTTAAAAACTGTAAACACATTAAACATCAACACAAACACCACTGTCACTGAACTGAAGAGTGGCGAGTACAAACAGCGATCAGCTGGCTCGTGGCACCGGGCTACTCCGGCTCAGGTCGCGACAAGTCAGACTCCGCTCGTGACGTCACAATTATTGCTTATTGCGAGAAAAAGCCTGCCGGCCCGTAGTTTACGTTGGCCCCGTGCTGACCCTGGGTTTTCAACAGAAGTTTTCAGAGCATTGACACAGCACACCAGTAATTGTAACAAGCCTATTATTTGTTCATTAATGTTGGACTGCATGTCCATAAGGCAACGACTTTAATAGGACGGGCAACTTTTTCACGGTACTGTAAACGTAGGCAATGCCGGTACTGTTGACAACTATGATTCCAATCCAATGGCAACGGAAGCAAGCACTGGTCTTCCATTTGGTCTCGATTAATTCGTCATGGAAAATTCCTTAAGGACATTTCTTTGTTGCTTCTACGAATGGAGAACAGCTTAGTAGCTTGGTGAAGCAGTGTTTAGGACTTCTCCATGATTCTGTTATCAAAGTCGCCTCTCTAACGTGTGACGGTACGTCGTGTAATCATGCCATGGCCAATAATCTGGGATGTTGTATGGATCCCAAAAACTTATTGCATTGCTTTCCACATCCCAGCAGTGGTGAACGCATTTATTTTTTCTTGGACCCCTGCCATATGCTAAAACTTGTGAGAAATACTTTGTCAGATTATAAAGTATTGCTTGATTCTGCCAACAATCGTATAGAATATTGAACAATTGCACGAACTCCAAAAACAAGAAGGTCTTCATCTGGGCAACAGACTTACAAATGCTCACGTAAACTACACCAAGCAAAAGATGAAAGTAAAGCTGGCAGCACAAGTGTTGAGTTCATCTGTCGCTGACTTACTTGACTACCTTTTAAAAAACAATGTTCCAGGTTTTGAAGATTGCTCAGCTACAATAGAGTTTTTGCGAATGTTCGACATTAGGGAATATAAGCCAGCATTCAGATATACTCCTTAAAACAAAGACATACATTTCGAAGCTTAAGGATAAACTTGGAATGCCTATACTATTTTCAAAGCGGAAGACAGGATTTCTTGTATTTATTACGTGTATAGACAGTGCTTTAGCGATGTATGATGAATTTGTCAAAAAAAGAAAACGGGCCACTTATGTATTTACCACTATATAAAAAGAGCCAGGACCACCTAGAACGCCTTTTCGGTTACATCCGCTCTCGCGGTAAGCACAACAACAATCCCACATGCCGAGAGTTCACTAGCTCATTTAAAAGGATTTTGTTACATAGAGAGCTGCAAAAAAGTAATACGGGAAATGCCCTTATTCTGAATAAGACCTTGATATTTAATACCAATAAACCAATAAACAACAAGAAACCGATGAAGCGAACGGTTGATTATAAAGTTTGCTTATCCATGGCTATTTTTTTTTTTATTTAAAATGTAAAGGGAAATATTTTTCGATATAATTTATTTTTCACATACCTTCAATTCAGAATATTGTCTTAAAGGGATACGCCACTATCTCCGGGCCATATTTTTGAATTTTTTGACATTTTCCAAAAGTTGTATTTTCTAAAAGAACATTTAATTGTGAACATTTTCCTAAATTTTTTTGCCAATCTGACAACTCCTTCCAATAAAAAAAAATGAATAAAACATTGCGCTGAGCGAATTACAGCAATTTTGGACTATTACTAAGAGATCTTGATATTTACACTTTTATTTGTTATGATAATGATAATTTTGGACTGGCAAGGTATAAATCACATTTATTTTGTAAAAAACAAGTACATTGTCTATAGTAATAGAGGGAAATTTAGCTCTACCAATCCAGTAATGGGAATTTTAGTTCTGCTAATCAGCTGATACATTACTGCCACTGTGTTTGCAGCACTGTTGTCTTGTCATCTGCTGTTGTGCAGTTATTGTTTATTATTGCTTTGAGGTTATGTTTGTTGTTTAAGTAAACAATTAGTAATACAGTATCCAAGTGTTTGCAAAGGAATTATATTATTGAGTTTACTTTAGTACTGTGGTTTTCATTCGCGCCATATAAATATGGGAAGAGTAAAAGAAAAGAGAAGAATTAGATCTTCACTGAACAGAATATCTGTGTCTAAGAGGTGGACCAGCTGTAAACAGTTAGAAGAGCCAACTTCCAGCAATGCCACAATGTTTTCAAGAGAAAACATGAACAATGACAGTCCTTTGCGCATCGAGTACGACATCCATCGGCCTGGAACGAGCAGTGAGGTAGGCCTAATTCAAATTGCTAAATTAAAATTCAAAAAGAGTGTAATTTAAAATTCCCATGTTATTCTTATAGAGAAAATGAAAATTGTTGTAGTTTACCTGTTTATGAATATATATTGATAAAATTTGGCAAATTTATTTATTTCATCCTATACTATTGACGTATGGTCAAAAAACGCCTTTTACCTTCCCCGTAGCAGCAAACCTAAGCACTCGTTAAATCTAATGTTATTTAAATTGGGAATAAATATGACTTATTTATGGAAATATTTTAGTGAGAATGTAATCAGATCAGACAAGTTGAAATTCGCACAAGTTGAGTCTGCAGGTTTTCTACGGCGGGGTATTTTTCATTTATTGGAGTCTGCGTTAATTTTAACCTTCATGCAGCTTGGTATGGCTGCTAACACATGTTTTGTTAAACTTTATGTTTTCGATTGTGTGCATGTGCTTCATCTTAATATTTTTGAAGTTGTAGGATAGTTTTTCTTGTTTCGCAATGCAATTAGAATTCGTTTCGTACTCCTGAAACGTCAAATATCAATTAGTGATAATATTACCTTCTGGCGTTCCAATTATTGTAGACGACTACTACGCGTTTCGTCAGCACCATGACATCATCAGGTAGTAAAATACGCTATAACTTCGTCTTTAATATTCAAATACATTGAAAATATTTTTATACTTTAAAATACTTCTACCCAAAATTACATTTAACCGAACGGTAATGTCGTTGCGGTGGCCACATCAAGCGTACGCACTTGAGCGTTGCCTTTATTCTGGGCGACGACTGCAGGATGGAGCGTTGTCTGGGTGTGGTCCTATAGCTCCGAATGCAATAGTGCCAAATAATCCCGAATTCGTTCGATGTTGTTAAACGATTTGAAACTTCTTTCGGCACTGTTGGACCGACTAAGGAAGTCACAGTGACAGTAATACCGAAGACGAACATTTTGGATGCGCAATTTTAGAATAAGTAAGTGATTACTTATTTTAAATTAGATATTTAAGATCCCGTATTTTCATAGGCAAAATGTATTTTTTAGCTCTACATTAGGTTGATGTTTAAATCCATGTGACAATTTTACTCTTGGTTTCTATATTGCATCGTCTAGGATTTTGTTTATCCATATTTTGACATTGGTGGACCAAAATGTACACTAAATGTAAATATGTATATAAAATTGCTATGTAAATATGCTCCTGTTAGTTTAATCATGTTATTTCTATTTTAATTTATAATATAACCCAGTTACAAGAACAGTTTTAATCAATTAATTACCTTTTTGGTTTTTCTTGCCTTGAATTTCTTGTTGGTTTTTGATACCTGATGCGCATTTCGCCACAGGTTGTGGCATCTTCAGAGTTCACTATCATACACTTACATTCTAATATATACACAGTTTATATACACAAGAGTCACTGTACCGGTTCACATGGTAGCGTTTACACTCGCGGCGCGGCGGGCGTGTGTTGCGAGCGCGGGGTGTTTACTTGTGCCGGGATCGTTGTTAGACTGACAGAAAGAGTGCCTGGTGGATGGACGGGTTGGGGTGTGGAATTCTCAGAATTGTTGTATCTGCGACGTTGTCTAGTTTCTGCGGGGTTGCCAAATCGGTTGGTTTCTATTTCGTACATGGTCTTAAAAATGATGGAGTTATTGAAGTCTTCTTTTATGTTAAGTAGGCTGTCAGGTCCAGATTCGGTAACTTGTTTATAGATTTGGTAGCTTTCCTGTATTTTGGCTGTGGTTTTTGACTGGGTTCTGTTCAGGATAGTAAGGGAATCGGGGAATGTTATTGAATGAGTATGGTTTTGTTTGAGGTGTTTTGCTACTATTGAGGTTGGATTTTTGTAGTGACTAGTGTTGTGTTCTTTGAAGCGTTGGGAAAATGATCTATTCGTGTAGCCAATATATTGTTTGTTACATGGTGGATTGCAGGTTATTTTGTATACTCCTCTGTCTTTTTCTATTGGTCGGGCCTTTGTACTTGCTTCTATGTCGTATAGTGGTATAGGACAGTTTTTGACTTGGTATGCCAAGGTATCAGACTTGGTACATCAGGTATCAAAAACCAACAAGAAATTCAAGGCAAGAAAAACCAAAAAGGTAATTAATTGTTATTTCTATATTTTGACTTCAGTTTTCACGATCTGTAATCTAGTTTTATCTTAAATTAACTTCCGTATTGGCTTAATTTGTCTAAAAATGTAATCCCTTGCTTTTAACTGGATCCATCTAACAAAGATGGCTAGCTATGTAGATACGTATATGCTAATTTTTCCTAGGTGTTTGAATTCCATTGTCTAGGATTTTGTTTATTGATATTTTGACATGCGTTACATTTTGGAGGAACCTATATAGTTGCTAAATGGATATATATATATATAATGTTGCTATGTAAATATGCTCATGTAAGTTTTATCATGTTATTTATATTTATTTACTTCAAATTGCGCGATTATTTACTTGATCCTAAATTAACTTCCGTATCGGCTTAGTAAGTTAATTTGTCTAAAAAGATAATTTCTTGCTTTTAACTTGATGGCTGTGTATATACGTTTTTGATAATTTTGTCCTTGGTGTTAAAATTACATTGTCTAGGAGTTAGTTTATTTATATTTTGACATACGTAACATTTTATACACAAGAGTCTTACAAACTGGCTGGGTAGCTGAGTGGTTATAGTGCTCGCCTAATAATCAAAAGGTCGTCGGTTCGATCCTGAGAAAAGTCAGTAGCTTTTTGATGGTTCGAAACTGGGCCCAGCTGTTCCTGATCATTGGGCTTTAAATAAATGATCCTGACTAATGAAACCGCTGATCTTAGTCAGTAACAAAGCTACACAGGTCATCACACACCATTCTACACTCATACTTCACTCATATTTGGGTTAAAATACGCACCTAGGTGGCGTCCCCATCTCAACGATTGATTATTATTATTATTATTTTGGAAGAACCTATATGGTTGCTAAATGTATATAAGTATAATGTTGCTATTTTATATTTTCCTGTAAGTTTATAATCATGCTATTTCTATATTTTGACTTCAGTTTGCGCGATCAGTAATCTAGTTTAATTTTTAATTTTCTCCCGTATCAGCTTATGATGGTTAGCTTTTTGATGGTTCGAAACTGGACCCAGTTGTTCCTGATCATTGGGCTTTAAATAAATGATCCTGACTAATGAAACCGCTAGCCTGTAACAAAGCTACACAGGTCATCACATACTATTGTACACTTATCCTTTACTCATATTTGGTTTAAATACGCACCTAGGTGGCGTCCCCATCTCAGTGATTAATAATTAATAATAATAATATAAATGTAAATAATGAATGTAAACAATTATTGTATAAAAATGTAATCTCTTCCTTTCAACTGGATGGTAGATACTTTTCTGGTATTTTCCCTTGGTATTTATATTGCTCCAGAATTTTGTTTATTCGTATTTTGGCATGCGTAACATTTTGGAGGAACGTATATGGTTGCCAAATGAAAATGTGTACGCTATTTAACGTTGATATGTAAATTTGCTAATATTAGTTTAATTATATTATTTTTTTATTTTTACTATGTTTGGCTTTAAATAAATTCTCTACAACCATTTATAAATAGTCAAAATTATTATTTTATAACCTATTGGCCCTAAAACCACATTGAGTTGTAATAATTGTACCGCGTTTGGACTCATTTTGCAAGAAAGAATTTCTAAATTTCTTTAATTAGAGTAACAAATGAGTTAAATTATCAGATTTAAAAATGTGATTTTGTAGCACAAGGGCTAGATGGTGATTTATAGAAAACCCACTAGCAGCAGGTAGGCCAGGACGTGCGGAGCCAATGTTTAGTTCAGTTTTAAAAACCAGTATAAAATATTCTACAACAAAATGTTGTCAGTCTTGAGGGCGTAAAAATTAATCGCCGTATGATTGAGGCAGCGGCCCGCATGTATTGCGACGTGACATCACAGTTCAAGCATTGCAGCCTGTAGAATAGTGTGACCTTTTACCACCACCTGTCTCACTCAACATCCCGACCACGCCAAACCGCGCAGCTACTGCTATTGTTTGCGTTATCGGTATTCTGAAATGTCTGAGTCGCAAGTATAGGTAAAAAAGTAAAACTGTCATATGCTTAAACCTACTTCACAGTTTTAAACAACATTGTGGTCGGTTTGATTTATTTGTTCTAGATTGTGTCATTGATTATAAAATTAAGTAAGACTCCATAACTGGTGTAGTATCAACCTATGCTTTGTCTCCGAGTTTTGAAAAAGTAGTCATATCAATATATTTTTACAGAAACAATAAAAAATACAATTACTGGGGTTTATGTTATCAACTAAATTGATATTTTGTTAACAAACTTAAACGACAAGATAGATGTTTAAATTGTGATTTAATAGACGTATCATGTTTTAAGACTCTATACCTTTAAACAGTTTATAAAACTTAGAGAAATCGTATTTACAATATTATTTGATTCCTTATCATCGTATAGGATTCGTTCAGTTCCGTCATTTTTTTTGGTATATCATTGAGAATATGGAAATGCGCGCGAAAATGGTTGATTTGAGTATTTGTGAGCTGGCGAGTTTAACGTTGGGTGAGGTTGCAACACCGTTAGATATGTAGGTAGGTATGCATAGCATGACGAGTATTTATATTAAGTAGAGTATGTCTAGTATGTAGAGAATGTATAGTATGTAGAGTATTTATAGTATGTGCTGATATCACTAAGTAATATCATTCATGTTTATCCATATTTTGTGTTACTGCACACATTACATTTCTTTTATCAGAATTTATTTTACAATCTGTTCAAACAAATATAAGAACAATATGTAAAACTAGGAGAAACCCGTCGAAATCGACGGTTAGGCCTCTTCGTTTATATGGGCGTGCGACTTCATTGGCAACAAATAATGCAAATGACATAGCAAAGTGGCATTTCAAAAAAGAAAAGAATACTTTAAATTGGCTGTTACGTAAAAATTGATGTTTAAATGCATTGTTAATCAACGTATCGCATAAAGGGTGATGTGATCTAGTTTAAAAGGAATATGACCTTTCTGTCATGACAGTAGCTGCTTAAATAGTATTTACTCTTTGTGCCATTTTTACATCCAAAATGTCATGTTATTTTCAATAATGTTACCAACCCAGTGGGCCACGGTCCGTAATATAGACCACTGCAAATAATTTGTCAAAGATAGGTACCGGTATCATTCTAGACAAGGTTTCTGTGTTTGGATGTTATTAGACACGATAAGAGCTCAATGAACTTCTTCTACAGATAACTAATCTGTTGGGGAAATATAAGCCGAATTATAAATGCGAGTTTGGGCATTTTGTAACTGTATAAGTAAGTTACATAATATTTTTAGGCTGCTGCTCAGTCCACTTAAGAAAATATTTTTTTAGAGATAGATTAAATGGTTTTTGTTGCTGAGTAGCGATATTTAACATGCAGAACCCTCTTGGTTAGTCTAATAACATTCAATGGCTCTCCAAAAGTTGATGTTCTTATTTGTATACATACCCTTATTATGTTTTTACTAAGCGGATTGAATACATCATCTCTGAAAAATCTGCAGTAAATTGCAGTTTTCCAGTGTAATGCATTTTTTAATCATGCACATCTTTCTACATAAATATTATAAAATGTTTTATTAAGTTGCTATACACTAATATTAATTGAACAAAATATGGACACGGCACATATGGACAACGTGCCCTTTGTATTATTTTGTAAGACTTTTCCAATGATTTAAAACAACTATGACAATAATCTCATGAACCTATGATGATCTGTCTAGATAATATGATAAAATATAGGCAAAAGTGGTAATAAAGGCAGACACCAACCCGTACAATAGATATAAGATATAGTTCGATACGAAATAATTGTAAGAGTTACTATAAAATGATTGTCAACTGATTTCGTAATGGAAAGTTATATTGCAAAACATGGCATGATACAGAAGAAAATCTATTTTAAAATCAGTAAATAGTTTTGCAAATACTTCTTTTGGACAATTCAATATCTCCCAATAAACGTGTGTTGTTTGAAATACAATTTAAGAATTAACAGCTGTTTAATTCAAAAGTATTATTATGAAAATGTAAACAAATCTGTGGAGGGATCTTTAAGGGCTTCTGGGGCAGAGCCCTAACGGGATTCACTTCGTTTTTCTTTTGGTAACTCATCTAGAGACCAAGACCTTTCTTTTGACACCTCTACCAAGTTTCTACGCCCATTCGTTCTCTCAAATTAGTGGAGACAAAGTTTCCAATTAAATATTTAGATTCCCCCATGTTAATCTTATGGAAGAAAATCCAACTTTGATGGAAGATCCTGCCCAAACTAATAAAGATTTCAAAAAATGAAAAAGACTTTGCAAAACTACAGATCAGGGCCATTCTTTTGACACTTTAATCATCAAAATCGGTCCAAAAATGAGGGAGGAGTTCTGTTTACAAAAATCGGCTTAGCGTATTATACAGTATATATAGATGGGTAACATAAAAAATGGCAGTAAGCAAGCACCTGTTCGTCAACAAATCTTGCAAAAAATTGGATCAATCATTCAAATATTTACAGAATTCTGTAGCTTAGGTCCAGACCTTGTACGACACTTTTTAATCTGGTAATGCACTGACTATTGTCCAGCTGATTCACAGCAAGACTGTTCGGATGATATTTTAACTTATCTTGATACTTTTTGCTAAGGTCTGTAATTTCTTTATTCACTGATTTAATTTTGAAGTCATTCCTAATTGTAGTGTTGGATACGAACCAGGGTGCGCCAATAATTCTTCTCAGCGTCTTAGCCTGAAATCGTTCAAGAATTTCGATATTGGATTTGCTTGAGGTCCCCCAAGTTGAATTCCGTATGTCCAAATTGGTTTGATCATAACTTTATAAGTAAAATTTTGTTAGCCAATGATAATTTTGAATTCGTACCTAGTAGCCAATTGAATCTACGATTTTTTAATTCCATTTGCCGTCTCTTGTACCAGATATGAGATTTCCAATTTAGTTTTTTGTCAAGAATTAGACCTAAATATTTTACAATGTCTGCCTCCGTTAAAGCCACATTATTAATCGTTACTGGACGATTGTACTCTGTTCTCAGAGTAAAAACAATATGTTTGGACATGTTTTCGTTGGATTTTATCACCCACCTTTTAAGCTAATATTGGAGCTCAGTCAAGGCAGCTTGCAGATTAATGGAAGCGACTTGAGGGTCCACATGACTCGACAACAGTGCGGTGTCATCAGCAAACGTAGCAACTGTGACGTTGGGGACCATAGGGATGTCCGCTGTATATATAAAATTTAGCAAGGGACCAAGGACATTCCCCTGAGGTACTCCAGACTGTATCGGCTTCAGATCAGATAACGAATTTTCGAATTTTATTTGAAAAGATCGATTGGCCAGATATGATTTTAGAAGTTATACAAAGAGTGAGGGAGAGACGTTTTGAGTTTAAACAGAAGTCCGACATGCCACACCTTGTCAAACGCCTGTTGGACATCCAATAATGCAGCAGAACAGTACTGTTTGTTCTCAAATGTGTTTTTTTTTTTTTTTATAATATCCACTAATCGGTGAGTTTGTTGAATGGTGGAATGTTGTTTGCGAAAGCCGAACTGATGATCTGGTATTAAGTTTAATTCATCAACAGTGGGGGTTAACCCTTTTGAATATTACCTTTTAAAACAACTTTGATACTATAGGATATTATGGGTATGTAAGAAGATGCGTCATTAGGTGGTTTTCCTGGTTTTGGGATAACAATTATTTGTGCAAGTTTAAGTTAAACAGAAAAATATTCCGATCGTAACAAAGCATTAAATATAAATGTCAACAACATAATGCCTTTACGGGGTAGATCTCTTAAAAATTTTCCAGTGATGTGATCGTACCCAGGACTTTTCACGGGGTTAATTTCCTTAAAAATTATTCTTGATACCTCTGAAGGAGTGAAAGATTTTATAGGCAGAGACAACTGATTTGGTAAATTTCACTTTCGTCATTGGGGGGATTCTGAGTAAAAGGCTTAAATACTTTAGAAAAGTAATCTTCAAAAACCTTTGCTTTTTCTTCAGGGGTTTTAGCCCAGGACTCGTGAAGTTTCCAAATTGGAAGTACATGTTGAACTGGACGTTTAATATATATTTAGTAGACTTCCAAAGAGAATGACCGATTTTGATGAAATTTGGTACTTAATAGTAATAGTACTTTTTTGTTAACTCATACTGTGAATACTTATTTTGGCTACCTAGGATACAAAACCAATGATATATTTAAGGTATGATAAAATAACTTGTTTAATGGTTTGGACTGTAAACGAAAAGCTATCACAATAGTTCTAAACCTGTCAATAGGGTAGTTTTCCAACATATTTTAGGGAAATTACAATCAGGCAAATGGAAATTCGCTTAGTCTATAGGTTTGCTGCAGCAGAAATATTAAATTAGGCCTACTGTTTACCCAAAAATAAATCTAAAACATAATTCTCACACAGCTCAGAATAAGGGCCTAGGTTGATACGGCAATGATTGTAGAATCTTAATTATTTAATATATGCATGAATACTTTCTTTTTACTATGAAATATTCCCTGTAATATATTATTACAGCATTTCACAAATATTAGAACATAAACATAAACAAATGAAGTACCGGCAACTGAATGAATCATATACTAATGAAATTACATTAACATATGGTTTGACAGCTCCATTTAAGTAATGTTAAATAATTTTTACATTCGGGCTAGTGACACCATTATTTTAAATTTATAATCCTCACCCTCCCTGTTCTAATATTCGTGCAGTATTTAATACGTTTGAACCAGCTGTAAGGAATTGTGAAATCAATATTCATTTGACAGTTAGTTCTGCTTGTTTACATTTTTTAACTTTGTAGGTTTGTTCTTTGTTACCATGGATACCATCAATAAATATTTACTTTAAAATCTCTCACCTCAAATTTTTAAAAGCCCACGGGGCAGAGCCCTAGGACAATATCGAATCGGGAATAGTTCTATATGTATCCTCGGACCTGTATCTTCATTTGTGTGCAATTTGAGCCCAGTCGGTTCAGTAGTTTTTGAGATTATCTCATACAAACACACAGACACATACACACAAACAGACACCACCTCTTCTTTATAATAGTATAGATAGATAGATAGATAGATGTTCTACGATTAGTTATTTTAAAATGATTGTAAAATACACGTTAATAGTACCTATATACAATAACTGTATTATGAACGACAAAAGTGACATGTACAGTTGGAACAAAAGAGTAGCAAGTGTTCTAATATCTCACGAGTGTCTTGAGGTGTTTTATGCAATTAATTTGTTGCACACGTTGCTTTGTCTACGAATTGCGCAATTTTTATTTTAACACTACTTTTGTCAAATGCCAAGCTCTTATTGTAAAATACTTTCACACTCTATATTGTAAAGTGACTCATGTACCTTAATATTACTTAATAAGTTATATAGTAAATTTGGCTTTGGTTTCAGATCATGTGGGTGGTAGTCCTATTTACAGAGGAAACAATGTGGAAGTGGTGCCCCAATGTTGGGCACAACAACCACCAGGAGGATGGAGGATGGAGGATGGTGGCTGCTTTTGGCCTACAGTTGGCAGGGACAGGTTGAAAGCCTATATCGAGGGGAAAATTTAGCCCGATGACTCAGACATTTGGAAAATGTACGAAGCTAGAGTTATTGACAAAACATATACGGAAAGTAAATAAAAGAAACGTCTTATAACACTTAAAACATATATTTACGCTTATACTGTTACTCACAAGACGGTAACAACACGGTAAAAACATATGGTAAGAACTTTGATATACTTGGCTGTCCATTAGATACTAATTTTAGTGCCTTTTTAGTAGAGCAGAATATACTTTTGGTGGGCATTTACATATTAAACCGAATCCCCCTTCCCTTAAACTACCAATTCCATTTTGTTTAGTTAGGTCAATTAGGCCTAGTGAACTTAACCTAAATTAAATAACCTTCAACACAAACATTGAGAGGGGTCGCTGCTTCTAGTGTAACCTGACCTTGGTGTACTCGAATGGAGAGAGTATTTGCCAAGCGGAAATAGGCCTTTGACTCATCTGGCATCAATGTGGTCAATAAATATAATATTTATTATAACCTAACAGTTGCATTGTGTGGTAAAATCGTGGCCACCTTGTAATACACAAATACAACAAACTTGAATGTAGAAATATCCAACTTTCTTTTATTGACTATAAGGTTTAGTTTTGTAAAAACGAAAGATACTGTATTTAAATAACCAGTGTTTATCGTATGTAATTGATATCTTCTGATTGACTAACTATATTATTGACTAACTATATTGTTTTACAAAATATTGCTATTATTGTGTTCACAGAAAACCTCCAAAAAGCCAGGGGAAAGGTGAACATTGCCCTCACTCGATCCGATGTCGACCCAGACTTGGGAAAAAAGAGTTATTAAAGAAATAGGAAATAAGTATTTGAATCGGATTCAGAATCAAGCTCAAGTTCAACCGTAGCAAGTGGGATGGGGACAGTAAGGAAGACTCTTTGGCTAAAGACGAATGAATCCATTGGCAAAAAAAGGACCGAAAGAGTCTCCCTTGAAGAAAATTCTTAATCTTCCACGGAGATCACCAAGAAAAATTATGGAGTCGCCGGTGGTCACTAAACCATCATCGGCCATGATCAATGAAAGACCGACAGCTACCAGTACCCCTAGACAGGGCCATCAAAAACTAAAAGTAAGACATCAATATTAAGTTCTTAGAGTAATTTTAAGGCCAAGGATAACATTGCTGTATCAGAGTCAACCATTACATTGAAATTAGATAACTGAACGTTTGGTAACTATCCATTGTATAATTATAATTACACGTGTTGACTTTCCAATAATTACCAAGTTAAGGTGAGACAGTAGCAGCCGTACAGGTGGTATTTTTCCTTGCAAATAAATTTTAAACAAAACTAAAAAAATCTCTCATGTGTTCCAAATTTTGAAGAAATATGCATCAGGAACCAAAATCTGATCAAGAATTATATGAAGCAGATACTGGGGGAGTTGGCTTCAGTTAATAACAAACTGGAGATGATAGGCCAGCCTCAGCTACAAGTGACAGGGAGGTTTGTGGAGGAATCGGAGGTAATAAAAAAGTTACCTGCCGAAACTTTGGAAGACCTCCTAACCCTCGAGGATCTTCTCAAGGACAAGGAAAAAGAGACAGAAGTAGCAAGACAATTTGTTAAATCCTACCTTTTCTCACTTTCAGAAATTTCTTGGCTAGTATTCCACAAATTGACTGTCACTATCTTTGCTTAGTCGTGATAAACATCTTGTTTTCTTGGGTATATTTAATTTAATTTCTCTATATGGGAAGAAGATATTTACCAAATAAGGTATACATGGTAAACCTGTGACCATGATACTTTTTAGTTTGTAGGTTTCCAGATACAAACAAATACCTTATGTTCTGAGTAAATATTAATGTGTTTGTAAAAACATGCAAATTGCTAGAAAAACGGCAAAGATAAATGTAATTAGTTATAACATAATGTTCTTGTTCTCAGCATTTTGTTGAATGACCTTTTACCTTTTATATTTTTATCAAACTATTTGGCTTTGACCAAATATTTTTAGGTCCTTGGCAATAGCCCATTAAGTTAATTTTATTCCCTTTTAAAAAGGTACAATGTAGCCTATATAGTTTTTCATACTAATAATTTCATGAGGGAAATAATGTTGAATGAAAACAGGAAAAGAGGGAATGAAAACAGGAAAAGAGGAAATGAAGAGGACAATGATGACTATGTTGGTAATACAGTGTACAATCAGTTTATAAGTTGTAAACAACTTCATTAAACTTGTAAATGTATTACCAAATTACCTTCATTGTTTTATTAACTATTCCCATGTAATCATTAGTATTGCTGTATCATTGGCCAATTCAGCCTTTTATTTCATCAAAAACAACAGTCCAAGTTTTTTATAACATTTTTAAGTGTTTTCATGTCGCTTTAAATTATATTTTTTAGTAATTTCTTTCTTAATTAAATTTTTAAAATATTGAACGACCAATAGGTATAGAACATAATTTCATTTTGTGAATTTGATGTGCAATTATTATCTTATCTTATCTTACTAATATTATAAATGTTATACTAATATTATATTTGTTTGTTTGTTTGAAGTTTAATCACGCATAAACCACTGGACGGATTGGGCTGAAATTTGGCATGATGATAGCTTACATTCCCGATTAACATATAGGCATATTCTTATCTCAAAAATCCTTTCGGGCTCCGCCCCAGTGGCTTTGTAATTCCCCATGTTAACCTTATGAGTATTCATATTTAAAGGGAATTAAAGAATTTAGTCAGCTTTTTCAACTAAAGATGTTGGTTCTATGATATGGAAAAGCATTAAAAAGTTATAAGATTTACCAACAGGGTGCAGCACTATATATTTTTTGCATTTATGAAAACTGCTGATTTGAACTAAGCAGCCACAAAAAACTGTAATTCGCAATGAGAATTGTCAAAGTAGGATTGTTTACAGTTATGTTTATGTTTTTCATTTCATGAATAATTTGTGATATTTTGCGAATTGTTGATAATTTATTTTTTTCTATTGTTTAGGTGAAGTGGTAGAACAATGGCTATGGTAGATGTGTAATACTATAGAATACTGTAAATTAAAAAAACAAATTTTATCAAACTGTGTCCTCCCTTATTGCAAACGCAAAGCTTGAGTATAACTGCAATAAGTATTTTATACTTATATTCCAACCCCGTACGAAGGACGAGTACTCTGCTAGTAATTTTTATAAATGCAATACATTGATAACAAAAACATCTGGTGAGGTTTTTTTTAAAAATATATTAAAAAAGTGAAAAACAAAATGTGATTTTCACGTGAAAATAACGTTTTGGTGCTATCTGGGGACTGTGGCTTTACCTTAATTCAGACGGTTTGATGGTGTAAAATACCTAATTGGGGACAACTTGTCCAGCCACCTGTCACTAGACGTTATCAAAAAATGCGAAGACAGCAAAGTTAAGTTTATCTTTCTACCGAGCAACTCAACACATCTAACGCAACCGCTAGATGTCGCATTTTTTCGACCGCTGAAGATAGCATGGCGCGCTATCCTGGAGGAGTGGAAAAATGGGCCAGGCAGGTACGAAGCTACCATCCCGAAAGATAAGTTCCCCAGCCTGTTAAAGAAGGCTTTTGAGACTTGCAAACCTGAAGATGTTATTTCAGGTTTCAAGAAGTGCGGAATCATCCCTCTAAACCGCAAACCAGTGTTGGCAATGCTTCCAGGTACCAATGTCGTTCAAGGTACCAATGCCGTTCCTGGTACCAGTGCCGATAGCCCTGCCGTGAGCTCAACCCAGTTGTAGGGCGCCAATACACATGTCTACAAATCACCTGTTCCAGAAATTGATTCTTGTTTCAAAGAATCTTTGCATCGCTTGAGGCAAAGTGACACCCCCAAACCAAAGGATAAAAGAGTTAAGGTTTCAAGCAACTGGGAAGAGTATCGGTGTCAAAGATTTTATTGATGAGTCTGTAGATGATCCCAAAGAAATTATCGTTACTGACAAAGCTGAGACAAGTACTGGAACCACTACCGAAGTTAGGAAGGCAGGTGCCAGTAAAAGAAAAAAAGGAGGCAAACCCACCATCATCATCTGAGAGTGACGTACTATTCGGCACAAGACGCAGACAATGAATCCATTTTGTCATCTCCAGATGAAGATTCAGGTGTAGAAGAGCTCCCTAACTTGCCTTTGTAATTTCTTCCCGAATATTTCGGTGTGGTGAACGTCTATGGGAAAAGTAAAGCAAACTACATACTCTACGTGTGCAAAATTAAGGATTATGAAGAAGGTGGTTGCATCTGCCAGTTCTACAAAAAATTCCCTTTTGCGAAGAAATTCACGGTGACAGAAGAAGAATCTTTCGTGAACAAAAACGATGTTGTCCTTAAACTTGGTGTTCCGAAGGGCCTGCAGCAAGAAAGAGGCAGCTCCATTTTTTTCCAAATTTTCGTTTTCAATGTTGGCATGACCAGCGTAAAAGTCCCCATATTTTGGTACAAGAAAGAGGCAACTCCATTAGTAAATACGGCGACAGCATGCTATTTAACTTTACGTGTATTTCAATTGTGGGCCAATACGGAGGCAGCTCCAGGAGCTGACTCCGTATTGGCCCAACCAAAGCGGGTAAATTTAGTTGCGGCAAGAGCAGCTGGCTCTCTTCTTCTTACTCTCTACTGCAGCTGGCTATTAAAGCAGTTTATTTCATTTGCTTAGTCTTTGTTGTCTGTTGTTGACTAAGGTTATGTTTGGTTAAATGAATAGTTTGATTTTGTTGACTAAGGTTATGTTTGTTAAATGAAGAGTTTGATTTAGCTTATTCTAATAACATGTCTGATAGTGAGGCGAGTCTACTCGATTTTAGTGATGGTTCATCTGATTTGTATCAACCAAGTAGTATCGGTGCTAGTGAAGAAAGTGATGCTGAAGTTGTTACTGTTAAAAAGAGGAAATCAAGAAAAGAAAAGGCTTGGAAGAGAAACATACGGAAGAGGAAAAGTGCAGAGGGTAAGGCACATATAAACAGTGTTGGAAAAGAAGTTGAGGCTCGTGTGACTGGGAAGGACTGTAAATGTAAGTTTAAATGTTTTGAATATGTTAAAGAGGAGTTGAGGAACAAAATGTTAAAGAAGTTTAACTCTCTAGGAGAGAAACATAAACAAGATATTTATCTAGCAGGCCAGATATCCGCCAAAGAGGTTAATCGCCGTAGGCCTAAGGTGGGTACCGGCGTTGTAAGATCCTGTTCAAATGTTTATTCCATAAGACTTGGTTCATTTAATCGAAAAGTGTGTAAGCAGGCTTTTGCCTCTATACATGGCGTTTCCCGAAAACGTATTGAAAATATAGCGTCTCAATTAAAAGGAAACGATATTACTGTTGCTAGTGATTGTAGAGGCAAACACGGTAATAGGCCTAACCGCATAACTGATTCGCTTGTCGACCAAGTAGATGCTCACATTCGAAGCTTTCCAAAAAGAGTTTCACACAGTATAGCAGACGTGATAGTAAACGCTATTACTTGTCACCAGAACTTAATGTACAGCTGATGCACCGGCTGTATTTACAACAGTTTGAGCCTGATATGTATTCAAAGTTTATTTCAGGTGACTTGACAGGGTACAAACAAAAAATTTCGAGAGACTTTTACTTTCGTTATCTTGAGGCTAATTTTAATTACACTTTTGGAAGCCCGCGCAGTGACACCTGTGTAACATGTGACACCCTAGAAACTAAAATAAAAAATAAAAATTTTCCTCCAAATGAAATACAAAATTTCAAAATACAAAAACAGCTTCATCTGTTAAAAGCTGACGTTTTTTACCAAAATTTAAGAGAAAAATCCGTTGTTGCCACAGAAAACCCTCGGATTGAGGTACTGTCGTTTGATTACCAACAGAATTTTCCTTTACCAAAAGTTCCTTCTGGTGATGCTTTTTACTGCCGTCAACTTTGGCTGTATAATTTTTGCATTCACTCAGCAAAGAAAAAAGAAGCTCATTGCTACTTATTTGATGAAACCACGGGTGGAAAGAAACCTAATGAAACCATCAGCTTTTTGGATCATTACATCAACAACGTTTTAGACCCAGCGGTAAAAGAACTTATATTATTTTCTGATAACTGTTGTGCCCAAAACAAAAACTATACATTGGTGCAGTACTTGTTTTCGCTCGTAAAATGTGGTCGAGTACAAAAAGTGACACATTACTATCCCGTGCCTGGACACAGTTTTTTGCCTTGCGATCGGGGTTTTGGAGTAATTGAAAAGAAGCTGAAATTGATTGAACGTGTTTTTGTTCCACATGAGTACCATACGCATATAAAAAACTCATCCAAAAAGTTTAATACTGTCCATGTTAGTCAAGATATGATTTTTGACTTTGCCAGCTCACTGAACGTGTTTTTTTAAAAAAAGGTGGTTAATGAAGAAAAAGAACAGTTCTTTGTGACTAAATACAAAGTGTTTGAGTACGACATTAAACATAGTGATGAAGTTTGGGTTTCTAATAGCATGAACTTTACAGACAACCCTGTTACTAAGTTTAAAATCAGCAAGTTTCTAGACTGCACTCCATTCTACTGCCCAGTCAATAAGATGTATGCATCCAGTTTGCCTTTGAAAGCAGCCAAATATAAGGACGTGAAAGCTCTTGTGGAAAAATATGTCCCAAGCAGCGATATGTGGTTTTACAATCCGTTGTTTGCCATTGACGAAGCACCAGCCGCAGAAGTTGACGAGGACACTGACGCCCAAGATGATGATTTAGACTAAAGACCACCTCTGACCACCTTCCATAACCTAAATAATCTCTTTTTGTTCTTAAATAGTTTATTGTAGCTGTAAAAAATGTGAAATTATAAAGCCCGCTACACACGGTCAGTTCGGTGTGTCAGTTTGGTGTGTTCATTTCTAACTGTCACTTCTAACTGAACGCAGCATTTGCATCCACACGGTCAGTTCGGTGTGTCAGTTCAACGTGCTACCTGGGGGTGAAATCCTCCCAGGTACGCTTCCCCTCCTGGGAAGTCGTACTCGTTCGTATGTATTTTCATAAAAATGTTTATTTTCCTACACACGACAGATTTGTTGGTGATGAGATGGATCTCTTACACCTTTCCCACAATACCTAAAAGAATTATATGATTACTAAAGTTATTATTTGTTGTGAATTGTATATGACTTAAATGACAATAAACAAACTGTAAACAAAAAATTACATCTACAGTACACCGGACAGAACTAACAAATAAATATTCTTCAGCTTATTCTTAAGTATGAGAATTCTGCTAAGGAAGTGTGTTTTATCTATGGTATATAGGTTATATAATGACGCTGCGTATGCTCAAATACCAAAATTTGACTAACTGAACTGACGCGGCGGTACACACGCTCACTTCGGACTGACATCAGTTCGGTGTGTCACACCGAAATGATGAATTTTCATCAGTCCATCAGTTCAGTTTTTTTATGTGAGCTCACATCAATTTGGCGTACACACGATCAGTTCGGTGTGTCAGTTCGATGTGAACACACCAAACTGACACACCGAACTGACCGTGTGTAGCGGGCTTAACATAACAAGTGTTTTTGCAGTTTTTTCTTAACTAAACCTGGAATGAAAAGAGTGTGTTTTTAAGGTTGGCGCAATATAGAGTCAGCTCCATTTATATATATAGACATTTCCTAGACAATACAGTGTTTTCTAGTTTGAAAATAAATAAAATATTAGGGCCTTACCACTTTTTTCCAATAAAAAAATTTCAAAATTAAAATTTAAAAAAACTTAGTTGCAATTCATTTTTTTTAGTTTTCCGACAGTTTTAAAAAATGGAGCTGCCTCTTTCTTGCTGCAGGCCCTTCGTTACCCCACCCAAATCACGTTTTAGCGGTACCGTTAGTTTTGATGACGATCTCAGTGGACTGACATTACGGTAGTAGGTACAAGTCAATCCAAAATGTAGCAAATCTTTGTTGCTTTTTTCTTTTGTAGTAACTATTATTTGTATTAAGCCTAATAACTTTGTATGGCAATAAAATCTCTTATGTTTGCTCTCTGAATCGTAAAGCGTGTTTACTCTGTTCATTCCAGTCATTGGTACCCCATATCAAAATTTGTAAAACATAATTTTTTATATATCACAAAAAGAAAAGAAACACAAGTAACAGATTAATTTAATTTAAAGCCTGCAGTTTAATTTGATCAATTATACATGCCTGTTTCTCTTGATTTAGGGGTTTAATTCATTTTTTGAGGTTTTTTTCCATGACAAAGTACATTTAAATTTTTTTTCTAGGGGTATTTATATTGTAACATGTATAAGGTCTTAAAGCAGTGAGTTTCAATTCATAATAATACTGGGAAAAAGAAATAGCGAGCAGAAACAACAGTTGTTTCTATTCACCCCTACCCGTGAGGTGAATAGAAACAGCAACATTTTATTTTTTTTAATTTTTTAATTTTTTATTATATTTAAAAAAACGAGCTATACAGCTCGATAGAAGAGGGCAAGACCGGAAAACTAAGGTAAATTTCATTGGTTTAGCATTACATTTGGTGACTGTATTTTAGCTCCAAAGTTGAAAACTGTTTCCTTTCACCCCGTTAGGTACATTTTCTGACATAGGTACTTGACAATCCATTAAAATAATGTTAAAAATATTAAAATTTCATTTTTAACGAAAAACGAATTTTTCCAGAACAGAGCCTAGAATTAGAATAGTTTTTATTGTAAAACTAAGATATTTCCAACAAATTGTGCGCATTGTTGAACAATTGAAATCATTGTGCGCAAACATTACTCATACATTAAATAAATTAATTAAATGATTAAATAAACTTATCTTTTTAGGTTCCCTCTTGCTGCACCACTCACCCTCTTTCAGGTCTAACCTCTACCACCTTCGGAGACAAGGTCAGCCTCCAATATCGCACTCATTTGCTGAGTTTGCGGCAATCCTCGATGCACCTGAATACAGCCACTTGGGTGCAGGGCGAAGCCGATGGGGGGAACTTTTTTCGTGGCCTGATAGGAGGGGGGGGGCAGAACGAGGGCTGGACTGCAGCCATCTATATCTCCCCGCGGCTTCAGCATGACCGCATGATACAGCAAATAACGAGGCCCACATGGATGCAACATTTAAGGCGTTGCCACAGGAGCTGAATGCGTATCAGTTTGTTAACAGTTCATGTTGAGTACATGCATGAAGTAGGTATCTATCTATCTATATATATAATTCTGTAAGTCGCAGAAAAGTGGGAGGGGTCTTAAATTAAAGGTCTTGACCCCAGGGACTCGGGAAAAATAGCAGAATTCCCATAAAGTTACCAGAAAACGAGTTATAACGTAAAATATCCACCATAAGAAATGCATGGGGACTGAAAAACGTATGCATTCTATCAGCTGTTACTTATATATTTGCAATGTTTACATTGATTCCGAAAGTCAATGTTGGTAAACAATGTTTCAAAATGAATTGTGTTTAATTTTTTGTTTTTCGTTTTTATATTGAGCGAAGTAACTAGACAGGGTAGGGAAAGACCTGCAAGACGTGGAAGAGTGTCCAGGAATTCAACAGACTTCAGAAATGCAAAAGAGAACGTCATGTAGGGCCTAACTGTGAAAGAAATCCAGAAGCTGTTTTACAACCTGTCTTTAGAAGAACGCTGGAAAATGAGTTGAGTGTTGTTTCTCACAATCTAGGTCCTCCTAAAGCACTTGCATGCATTGTGGCGCTTTTCACTTCGCAGAGGAGGCCACAAATGGACATTTCAACGCATGTTGCCATAATGGACATGCCACAACCACAAGTCAATGACGAACTAAATGAACTGTTTTTACATGATTCAAACTTCATAAACAACATGAGGCTAATAATAATAATAATAATAAGGCTTTACAACAGTGCAATGGCTTTTGCGTCGCTTTCCGCTACACAAAAAGAGATTCCGGGAAATGGGCCTTACTGTCTTAAAATTCAGGGACAAATTCATAGATATATTTCTGACTTACTACTGCGAAATGGGGAGTTTCCTTCATAATAATTAATAATAATTTTAACATTTGGTTCTCAAAATGAAAACTATAACAGTATTCGCAGGATTACAAAAAAATCTTCAATTTTAAAGTAGAAAAGATGTGCAATGTTTGGCTGTATGATTTCAGCTCTGATTCGTCGTTCTCCGGACTCAGGCCAAACCGTGTGCACGTTTCCATTTGTTAATAGGCCTATGTTGTGTTATTGATTTAGTCATTATTTTACATTTGTATTTCATTGACACATCAGAAGCAACTAATATACGACTCCAACGGAAGGTAAACCAAGATATAAAACAAGAAACACTGTTAATTTTAAGTAACATAAAACTGATAACTTTAAAAACATATTTCGAATATTTGTCTTTTTATATATGTTTTTTATTGTAGTCTAAATTAGGGGCTACGGCCCCTACAGGCCACTAGTTTTAAAATAATCTTAATACTTTAATACTTTTCTTTGAAATGGCGACCATACAAAGTAGGTAATTTAAGCCAAGTATGAATGGAGATGAGTGTAGGATGAGTGGCGCGATCTTGTTGTCTTGTTAGTGACTAAGGCCGACATATTCCTTAGACACAGCTGTTAAATAGCCCATACAGCTAATGGCGACTAAGGGACCTACAGTTTATAGTGGAATCCAAACCACTTTTTCCCTTGGTATATACGAATTGGTCTAATTATCATGACTAGTTGACCACCCGTGCTCCGCCACGGGAATATTGTCAGCAATAAGAGACATAATAATTAACAAATACTGTTTATCTTTGTATTTTATTTAGGGGCTGCTCAATTTTTTTACATGAAATAGAACTGATAGTTGGCCTGTATAAACTATTTTATGTTAATCAAACCGATATATTAGTTTAACCAAATGAATGTTTTGTATTAATTCGAGCTTCATTTCAAAAATAAATAGTATACGAACTGCACAATGCTGATAACCTAATAAGCAGCTACTTATGCTATGGAGATAATTTGTTCATGTATATTCCTATATTAGTTATTTTTTTATTTATTTATTTCCCACGGTTAAACCAATTTTACAAATTTGTGTACATCAAGAAGGTAGCCTAATATATTATTAAGTAAATTCGTTGTTTTTTGGTTCATTGCATTTGTTGTATGAAATAAAGATAGTCACTTACATGTAAATCAAGCATCAGCAGTTGGTCGCATTTCACGAATCTTTGACCCATTCTGAGAGTAACAGCTGTGTTTACGTCGTATATATAAAGTTGGACATAATTTGGTTTAATGTTAGAGGGTATTAACGGTCCAATCCGATGGTAAAAGGAGTACCGGATCTTAAAATTATATGGACTACCACTACCAGAAAGATGTTAATTTAAATGAGATAAGCTGAGAATATTTTTCCTTTACCTTTTTTTCTTTTACAGATATGTCTAGAAAACACGCAAAACGTCCTTTCAAGAGGCCTGGTTTCTAGACCCTGAATTAAAGTCGTGGTTAAAAAAGAATAGCAACGATGCGTACTCAGCGTGTTGTAAATTTAGCCTTGCTACCACAATATCCTGCGAGTATGGGTCGACGAGCTCTGACTAGCCATATGAATGGAGACAAACTCAAGGCTAAGGTAGAGGCTTTCCACAGATCTCCAGGCTTGAATCTATTTTTTCGTCCTTCATCTGCTGCTTGTAGTTCGTCATCTTCTGCTGCTTGTAGTTCGTCGTCTGCTGCAAACTTGAAATCTGCTGCAAGTACTTTGGTAGTTACTGTAACCAATCCTGCACCGATGGCCACACCAGGTGAAGGATTTAATATACAAAGGTCAACTGCGAGCCAAATGGAAACTTCACCAGCCTCTACCGTTTCTGTAGTAGGTCAACAAATGTCTGGAGAACCAAAGGGGTTAAAAAAATGCATACTTCATGAGAATGTTACCAAAGCCGAGATTTTGTGGTGTTTAGAAAGTATAATGACTCACCAAAGTACGAGGTCTGCGGGCCAAGATGTGATACTCTTCGAACTTATGTTTCCTGTCAGTGATATTGTGGCAAAGAGGGAACTACAAAGGACGAAAATTGTTTATACCATTGTTTACGGTCTTGCCCCATATTAAAAAAAATCTAACAGACTGTTTGGCTGATTGTGAGTTTTTTGTGATAGCTTTCGACGAGTCTTTGAATAAAGTAAGTCAAACCCAACATATGGATCTAGTTGTCCGCTTTTGGAATGGACAGGAGGAATTGGTAAACACTAGATACTTAACCTCTGCTTTTTTAACCAGATTTAAGGCCACTGATCTACTAGACGCATTTCTATCGTCTTTGAAACCACTAGATAAGAATAAACTTTTCCAGTGTCAATGGACGGGCCCAATGTTAATTTGGCATTCTTGAAAGAACTGAAAACATGTTTAAAGGAAGAATCCAACAATACTTCCAGCATTCTTGATTTCGGTAGTTGTGGCATTCACGAAGTCTACATTGCCTTTAAAAGAGCTATGGCCAATACAGGTTGGGACGTTGTAAAGTTCTTTGTAAAGAACCAGACTTGAACTCCATGTTAGACGACGATGTTGATTACTCCGCAGATCTTCTTTGATAGTTGAAATGTCGTGCTGAAGAATGCTTACGATTTCACCCATTTTAGATGTCACCAGGATCGTCAGTCGCTCCATCATTGCTTCTATGGAGTTGGGACTGTTAGTATGGACAGCTGCTTCTGTAACTTGACTTGATGTCGTGGGCTAATTTCAAGCACGGCGTCAGCCAACTCGGCTAGTGCATCAAGCTCAGACGACTTTTGTATTGCTAAAATGGCTTGAGTGGATGAAAGCAGACGACTTAATTACAGAGTTTCAGCACAGTGTCAGGCACAACGGTACCAGCCAAAGCGCGAAGATGTCTGAGGAACTGCGAGGGCTTTCGATCTCCCATTTCCTCATGTTCTAGGAGACGTCTGGTCTTCTGTTCCTGTGAAGAGCTTAGGCGTCGTATCAATTCTGCTTTCAGTTTTACGTATTTTCCCTCGGCTGGTGGTCTTGTGAGGATGTCTCTCACTTCAGCAGCGTATTTAGCATCAAGGTTTCCACAAACATAAAAGAATTTTGTTTCATCAGATGTGATCCGAGCCAAAAAGAATTGGTTCTCAACCTGCGCAAACCACAGCTCAGGATCTGCTGGCCAAAATTGTGGAATCTTCACAGTGATTCGTTCTAGAGAGTTACCCTCTTGAGTAGTAGACATTGTATTGTAATTTTGCAAAATTTTGGTAAGAAATAATCACGTCGGGGTCACCACTGAAGAAGTAGGTTCTTCTTTAGCTATGTTTGTAACTTGTTGGATTAAATAATTTAAGAAACTGAAAAGAAATATAATTTAATTGGAATGAAAAACCATAAGTGTGTTATGTACAGAAATCAGGAATGAACTATTTTGGTAACTATGGAAACTCATTAGAGTAAACAAAACCAAATTTATCTATCTATCTATCTATCTAAATATTAATAGGCAAGCATGTTTTTTTTAAAACCTTTTTTCTCAGCTCGTGTGCATCGTAGGGAAAATATATGCACACTGTTAGAAAGATATTTTCCTGTAGATGTGCAGAATCCCATTAAAAATTAAAATAGGCTCAAAAATAAGCACACAAAATTAATTTGAAATTTAAAAAAATTACACGGGCTTTATGGGTTGTTGTGCTGGTAACGAAATAACAACGAAATACAAACATAAAATCAAAACAAATGTAAGAAATTTTAATCACATGTTTCATTTACAGTGTGGGTGAAAAATAGAGTAGTCTGTACAGTGCAATTGGATTTTTTTTAGCTAGAATCGGTCAAAGGTATCGATTTCTAATAGAGATATATAGAGATCTATGGTCAAAGGTAGTGGTGGAATATCTTTGAAGATGAACCTTTTTAGTCCGATCATGTGATTATACGTGTTATATTTTAAGGTTAAATCTAAACGAACAAACTTGCATAATATATTCTTTTAATTGAAATTAGTTAAATATACTTACTCAACATTTCATTAAAATGTTGAATAATTATTTTAATATATGAAGTACTTTAATTTAATAAAATTACTTGGTCATTAGATAATATTTACTGTGGAATACAGACGTGATTCTTTATTCCAAATCAACTAATGAATAAATTGTTATTTAATTATTGTCTTCAAATTAATTGATGGTTGCTCTTAAAATAATTAATTTAACAAAAGCAAATATGTAAATATTGAATCTTCTTGCAAAATAAATGTCGATTATTATATTAATAATAATGACATTCGTGACCGACCTACAACTGTAGGTGTTTAGTGTAAATCGTATTGTTAGTAAATGGTAGTACAGTTTTATAATTTTCTTTTTAAAGTTAGGCTAGGCTTATTAATTTAGTTTACTCGAGTATAAGTTATTTGTATAACTTAACTTAGTTTTTGTGTTGGTTGATTCTTCGACGTCCGCATTGATTCAAGGAGTTGTAGCAGCATCACACTCACAAACCTTCACGAACAAGATTTTTGAAGTAAGAAAGAGAGAATGGTATATAAAAAGCACACTTTCAGTGGTGAACTGAGTAGCTACTGATTTGTGAGCTGTTTGCCTTCTCGTTGTTGCATTTCACAAAGCATATTTTTGAGATATAAAATACAATACATTCTATATTATGTCTACTTCCTGTCCTGTTTGTGTAAAGCAAGTCTTAGATACAGAAGATGGCTTGTTCTGTGATGCCGAGTGTGAGAGATGGTTTCACAGAGAATGTGTGAAAATGTCTAAATCTGAATACCAACGATCTAGCAACGACAACACTATAAAATGGTATTGTCATAGAACTGACTGTAAAAAGACGCTGCCAAGCCCAATAGATGCCAAGCTGGATGCCATTCTCTCTAAATTGTCCTCCCTTGCCACTAAAACAGAACTCTCAGAAGGACTACAACTTATAAAACAAGATCTGGAATTAGTGACCTCCAAATTACAGGAAATTGAGCCTCGTTTGGCCTATGTTGAATCTGAAATAAGCACTATCAAGGATAAACAGGTAGCGGGTAGTGATCAGCTTTTTGAAGATGTCGTATCCGAATGCAACAATCGTAATCGACGTGCCAAAAATGTTATTGTACATAACATCCCCAAATCAAACACAGTCTCAAAAAATGCGGATGTTGTTTTTGACCAGGATTTTATAGCTCATTTGAAATCTAATGTTCAGTATTCAGATGTTCGTCATTTTAGATTGGGAAAATGACAAATCGTCCTCTTATGCTTTGTATGCCGTCTGAAGGCGCTGCTATTTATATTTTCAAAAACTTCAATGAAAATAATGTTCCTAATAGCATGCGTGGAATATCAATCTCTCATGACCGCACTCCTCGAGAGAAGAGACATCTGGAGACTCTTCGTGCCACCTTAAAGTCCAAACAAGATGCCGGTGATACTTCCCTAACGATTAGATATAAGAATGGAACGCCTTCTATTGTGCCAAAAAACGAATAAATTCCAACGGTAAGCGGCAGCATGTTTCTCTGAATGTTTACTGCCAAAATGTAATGGTCTTCGTTCGAAGCTCATTGAGTTAAAAAATAATTTATCTTATTTATTTAAAAATACTACGCAGACTCATGGGAGTAACTGAGAAGATTGTAAGTTGTGATTCTAAAGTATCTACAAAATGTTGTAAACAATCAAAATATGTGTTAAATTTGCTATTCAAAGTTTTGATTCACAAGCAGTAACACAGCACAGCAGTTAGTGGACATCCAGTAATCTGAAAGAAGTGTCTACAGGAAAACTTAAAATATTGAAACACCAATAGGCCCTAAAACATAAAGCATTCTGCTTTTTGGGGTTTTCTTTTCCATGCTCAACTTGTACTAGTTTGATTGAATATCTTTAATTTTCATTGTTTATTGCCTAAATACATATCATTAATAACTTCCAAGATTAATGAATGAAGCTGCGCGCTTGAATTTTATTGTTATGTTTTGAAGAATTTTCCTAACCTAGCTTTTGTTTGTAAATGAACGTTACTGTTAGAAGATGAGTGAAATGGATAATGAAAAATATTGTTCGTAACCTCCTGTATATTGTCGGGTCAGGTAAAATCTCGTACGTTACACGTTACGCAAGAGCGTGTTTACATCACTTCGGTAAATTATGCAACTCGCTTCCGCTCGTTGCACAACATTCACCTGCGTGATGTAAAAACGCTCTTACTACACTTGTAAGGTAAATAGCTATTACCGTCTTGTGAGTAACAGTATAAGCGTAAATATATGTTTTAAGTGTTATTAGACGTTTCTTTTATCTATTTTCCGTAAATTTAATAACACGTACAATGCTGATCAAGAAGTTATTTAAATTAAAGGCATTTGAAAAGTAGCCTGCCACAGTTGTAAATAGTATTTTATTGTAAGTACTTTGTTTATTTAGTACGCTTTACACCTAATAATGGTGCATTACTTATTTGCTTTCAAAGAGGATTGATAATGGAAATCTTATCCATATTATCCTTTGACATAAAGTTGGCGTTCTTAAATGTCCCATTATAAATTGAGTATATTTCAATTAATTGCAATAGTAAAACTGATCATGTATAATCGTATCAATTAGTTTTATTGGAAATTCATCACATTTATTGACCTACTAATTCACAAGGATAAAAGTACTTAATAAAAAATATTAAAAGACAATTTGGTTTATCATTTGCTTGAACGACCCTGTACTTTAATAATTTAGAAAAATAAGGGGTTCAGTTCAGCAGCGCAATAAGTGCACAGGTAAGATAAAACATGTTTTATCATAAATAATTTCTTCAAACATTTGTATTATTGGTCAACATTCTTTTAAAAGGTATAACTTTGACATTCTTTTTGTTATTTTTCGAATATTATTAGATATATATCTTTCCCAGATTCAGAGTAATTTATCTACAGCCATATTGATTTAAATTTATGAAAACAAACTCAACAGTATTCTTCAACAGGGTTCTTGTATTTTGTGTTCCAAGGAATACCTAACATATAGTTTCGTAAGTAACATGTGTTTATTGAGAAAATAAATACAAAATCATGAGTTAAACAAAATGTACCGTGTTGAATTATCAAACAAAGCTTTAGGCCTAATTACCAACACAACAACAGTCACAATTGCAAATTTTAATGATTAAAACCGTAATTTTACATTGCTAGGACTGCACGCTATAAGTGGAATTAGACATTTTATCCCAGTTAATAGAAAATATTTTTTGTTTTAGGGTATTAAAGTATCTTTTATCTACATTTTAATTCAAAAATAATTTTGTACTATCCTTAATATATAATCTAATTATACGCTTGCAGCGTCATTTACGTCTATGTTTTCATGAATTCACTAGAATAAATTTTTTATGATTTATAGACTGTCGTGTTTGTAACGTTTGCAGATTATAAATATGTATATTTTAAAATCTACATAAACTTTTCATGAAGAAAATAAAATAGATTTCATTCTAAAAACGTAAGTAATTTAGTAGTAGAACACTGTTCGTCGTACTCGCGTCGGTAAAGAAGGTCTTTCGCATCATCGACAGTGGCGCTGCCTGATATCCGCATCAAGAACGAACTCACGGCACAACGACCGCTGGCTTGTCTGCTTTTATTTCCTTAAGTCAATGCATGTACACAGGACGGCTAGTAGAGACGGCACCGCGCACCAGACTGCTTCCG
The DNA here is from genome assembly GCF_028750875.1 of Macrosteles quadrilineatus. Taxonomy (NCBI): domain Eukaryota; kingdom Metazoa; phylum Arthropoda; class Insecta; order Hemiptera; family Cicadellidae; genus Macrosteles; species Macrosteles quadrilineatus. The sequence goes on from NW_026542595.1 coordinate 85,845,195, forward strand.
CTTACTGTTACTATTATTCTACAATCATTGATACGTAAGACTTGGTTATTATAAATATTTATTCATTATCTATTTTATTTAGTAGACAAATTAATTATGTTTTAAATAGTTTCAAATACATTGTAAAGATCGCGTTATTGGGAATAAGGTCACAAATATGGTAAATATATTCTTGGGGGCCAGAAATCACGACCGGGAAAAACAGGATTTTCAGTAGGGAAAACCGGGAAATATGCGTGATTTTTCCCAAGGGGTTCTGTGGCTACCCTGGTTCCCGAAAGCACTTGTGATTAAAACAGTTTATTATATATTGGCCTTTTTGAACTTTAAAATTTAATTATACATTTCATTGTCAGTTAATAATTGAATGAAATAGCAACAGCTGACATATTTTCATTTTACCACGAACAGCTTTGTTAAGTTTATTCTAATTGGTGCTGTTATGCTCATGAGTCATGCCAGTGAATACAAAATTTATGGTAATTTAGTTTTACCGAAATGTCACACTGTAGACCAAGCCAAGTGTGTTACCTTTGTGATAAGCATTTTACTACTTGTTCAAATCTGAAAAGGCTCATGAGAAATGTGCACAATCAAAATGAGGGATTAAACCACATATGCTTACAGTTTCCAATCTGCAAAGATAACTTTAAGTGTTTTGAAAGTTATAAAGAAGATCTTAATAATAACCATGGTATAGCAGTTAATTTCCTTCCAAAGCTGAGTTTTATGATTGGAAGAGTTCAATCGAAGATTAACAAGTATGTTCGTTTATTTGAAAAAAAAAAACTCGTCTAAACAACTTTCGACAAAATTTGTTTGCCACAGATCTGGACATTTTTCTCCTAGAGTAAGTTACGTGGAAAGAAAGAGACAAATAAAAGTAAAAGGCTCGTGCAAAATTAATGGATAATGCCCAGCCCATCTTAAGGTTTTTTTCAAAAGGATGGAAGTGTGCACGTCTCGTTTTGTTCCACTTATGTAGGCCATAAATTGGGAATCGGCCATTTAACTTTAAAAGAGGGTGAACGGAGTGAATTAGCAGTCAAAATAGCAACAAAGGTGCCATTGGATGTGATAATTGAAGATGTGCGTTCAACTGCTGAAAAAGAGTTTAAAAGATTGCATATGTTGACAAGGCAGGACCTTTACAATGTCCAAAAAGAGTTCGGCTTGAGTGGCGAAGCGGTCCGCCATTCAGATGATGCTACAAGCATCGATTCATGGGTTGAGGAGGAGAATAAGTCAGATGATAGCTGTGTGATTTTATACAAGCCACGGAGTGTCGATGCAGATGCAGGTAGTAGTTTTAGAAAGGAAGATTTCGCTCTAGGTATAATGAACAATGCTCAGGCTGAGCTTTTAAAGAAATATGGAACAGATTGTATTTGTGTAGATGCCACCCATGGCATGAATGCCTATGGGTTCCAACTTACAACTCTAATGGTTTTGGTTGACCTAAGACAACGATTTCCTTGCGTTTTTTTTTTATTTCTAATACAGCTGAAATAATAGCAATTGAAGAATTCTTCAAATCGATAAGGAATGAAGTTAGCCCCGCAGCCCAGCAGCCCTGCCCCGCAGCCCAGCCGCCCTGCCCAGCCTATCGAGCCGGCCTCAACCCCGGCTCAGTCGTCCAAGAGCCCGTCGCAGCAGTCTGAGCTGGCTCAACTCATCTCCACGCTGAGGAGCATGTTGGTCGTCGTCGAGCGACTTGTTGACCAGTTGACCCAACATCATGCGTAGACTTCGCATCCTCACGTGGAACGCCGACGGGCTTGCCGACAGACGCCATGAGCTGACACAACTCCTCACTGACATGGACGTTGACGTTGCCCTCATCCAGGAGACGCATCTGCGCGGTGGGGACAGGTTCAACGTCCGAAACTACTACACTCACCGGACAGACAGGCCTCTGCAACAACGTGCCAGTGGTGGCTCGGCGATACTGGTTCATCGTCGGGTCACCCACAGACCGATCGTCAGGAACCTCCCGCCTGGCATCGAGGTGACGACCATCGCCCTCCAGCACGACGGTGCAGAGCTGGAAATCTCCTCTGCCTACAACCCCCCAGGGAGACGCCTTGATCCCGGACTCCTGGACCAACTGCTGCCCCCCGACACCCCGGCGCTTCTGGCAGGCGACCTCAATGCCAAACACCTGGACTGGGGTTGCAGGAGAGGAAACTTCACTGGAGCTGCTCTCAGGCGCTACCTCACCGCCCACCCTCACATCAACGTGGTTGCCCCGGCCGACCCCACACACTACTCCCGTGCTGGACACCCGCCCGACATCCTGGACATCGGACTGGCTGGCTCGTTCGATGGCCCGATTGAAGTCTTCGTCGTCTCCGACCTCTCTTCTGACCACGTCCCGGTGATCTTCGATCTGCCGCAGGGAGGAGTCCCCGACCGCCCTCCGGTCCGCAGGAAGATGGTGAACTGGGCGAAGTTCGCCAACCTCCTGGCCAACGCCCCTCGACCGCCTCCCCCGCCACCTGAGACGGCAGAGGAGCTCGACCGGCAAGTCCTGGACCTGTCAACGCTGCTGCAGGACACTGTGGTTGCCGCCAGCTCTGACGTTGACCCGAGGGCCCCCCCACCACTTCCCCAGGGGCTGCGGGAGGAGATCGCCCTGCGACGTCGCCTGAGGAGGGCGTACCAACAGTCCCGCTGCCCTCGAGCGAAGGCGGACTTCAACCGGCAGGCCAGGAGGTGCTCCCGACTGCTGGCTGAGCATCGGTCCCAGGAGTGGGAGGACTTCGTCGAGGGACAGGCTGACACCAACGACGGGATCTGGAAGATCGCCAAGGCTCTGCGCGGCACGAAGACCCACAACAGGCCGCTGCATGGGGGACGCGGGCTCGTCTACTCGCCCGAAGACCGTGCAGAGACCTTCGCAGACTCGCTGGAAGACCAGTTTTCCCCACACCCGGACGTCTACGACGAGGACTTCTGCGAGGTTGTTGACGACTTCGTAGAGACCTACGAGCCGGACTCCGACGACGAGGACACCCCCCGCGTGACCGTCAGCGAGGTGAAGGGCCACATCGCTCGACTCCGTCCGAAGAAGGCCCCTGGACCGGACTCCCTCGGGACTCCAGCACTGAAGAACCTGCCGGCTTGGGTGATTGTTGTGATCACCTGTCTCTTCAACTCCTGCGTGAGGCTGGCCCACTTCCCTGACACCTGGAAGTTGGCGAACGTCATCCTCATCCCCAAGCCCGGCAAGGACCACATCTTCCCCGAGAACCACAGGCCGATCTCCCTCCTGCCTGTGCTCTCCAAGATGCTGGAGCGGATCATCCTGGCGAGATTCCCCGAGGAGTTCTTCTCTTCGATCAGGACTGAGCAGTACGGCTTCAGGCGGGGCCACTCCACCACCCTCCAGCTGCGGCGGGTCCTCAACACCATCGCTGGAGCGATGGAACGGAAGCACCACTCGACCTCAGTCCTGATCGACGTGAGCAAAGCCTTCGACCGGGTCTGGCACGAGGGGCTTCTCTACAAGCTGGCGTCCTCCCCTCTACCCGGCTCGATCTACAGGCTCGTCAAGAGCTACCTGACCGCTCGCCGCTTCAAGGTCTCCGTTGGACGGGCGACCTCCACACCACGGCCAGTCTCTTCGGGTGTGCCACAGGGGTCGGTTCTCGGGCCGATACTCTACCTGTGGTACACCAACGACATACCCCTGGCGCCGAGAGTGCAGCTCTCGCTCTACGCGGATGACGCGCTCTTCACTGCCACCTCCGCCAACCTGAGGATGTCCAGGGTGTATGTCCAGCGACAGCTGGACCTGTTGCTGCCGTGGCTGACGAAGTGGCGAGTCAAAGTCAACGCTGACAAGAGTGAGGCCATCTCCTTCACGAGGTCGAGGAGGCAGGACGATGGTCAACACCTCCACCTAGACGGGGCCGACATCCCATGGAAGCGCCGGGTGAAGTACCTCGGCGTCCTGCTGGATCAGCGACTCACCCTGACTCCCCACGTCGAGAGGGTCTGCGACCTCGCCAGGAAAGGTCTTGGTGCCATCCGCCCGCTGCTTAGGTCACAGAAGTTCTCGACGGCTGCGAGAGTCCGACTCTACATGGCCCTGCTTCGGCCTGTCCTCACGTACGCAGCCCCTGCATGGTACCACCTCACCTGCAGAACCGCTAGACGGAGGCTGCTCGTCGTCCAGAGCAAGGCTCTTCGGCAGGCGACAGGTTCACCCTGGTACGTGAGGAACTCCGTCATCAGGGACTCCACAGCAGTGACAACTCTCCGAGACTTCGTCGACGGCCTTCGAGCGAGACTTGAAGAGACGGCGGATGACTCTCCGTGGGAACACATCAGGGACCTGGTCGCTGAGGATGTTCCCCAGCTTCGCCCCCGGATCGACGACTAACTCCCAGAACGACGTTGACGTCTACAGGTAGCTGAGCTACCAGGGCTTGGACCCACAGCAGACCGGAAGTATATGCTCCCAGCGAGCAGGCACTTCCCCAAGACGTGGCGCTAGTCGCCACAATCATATACACTTGGACTTGGACTTGGCATTATCAAAGCGAAGACATTTATGTCTGACATGGACGACATTTTCTATAATGTTTGGGCAAGTGTTATGGAAGACAGTGAACGAAAACTGTACTGCACATGGCATGTTGACCATGCACCCTGGATGTGCCGCCCCCTTCCTCCCTACTAACCCGGCGATTGTGGTATCCTACTGACTCCGACACACATTCACCTTCTGTGACAGGCATGGAGCGAGAGATTATTAAGGTCCAAAGACAGGATATAGTCAAACTGAAGAAAGGGGGCTGCCTAAACGATCTCCATATAGACAGCTATTTACGTCTAGTAGAGCGGCGAAGTCGCCATACCCCCGGACTACCAAATACCATGTGTATGGACTCACTTTTCCTGACCGACCTAAGGAGGAGAAGAATCGATGGCGCCACTCTTAGGCGAATACACGCTACCGGAACTCCTACTGGTGCCACTATTCACCTCTGGAAATCCTGTGGGGCACTGGGCTCTGCTATCGGTACATCCGGAAAAGAAGCAGGTTCACTCGTATGACTCGATGGGATACAAACACCCCCAGGAGATGCGCCAGCTATTCCATGCTCTACAGAGATACGCGCGAGTGAATGACATTCCCTGGTCCCCGGAAGCCTGGCATCTGCAGGACACTTCCGATTTAGGGCCAAAACAAAAGAATGGAGTGGACTGTGGTAACTTCATACTGTGGTTTGCTGAGCTGCTTGCCAGGAAGCAACCCATCCCCCACGCTCCCTTCGAGTTGGATACAAAGTGGTGGCGTACCCACATAGAGGAGACCCTGACAAATCAACATTTGGGGAGAGTGAGTCTACAAGGAGAAATACCAATAGACCTGTCCGGTTGGGAATGGATGGATGAAGCAGCCAAAGTCAGGGCACCTTCTCCCTCACCGGCCATGGATTTGGACACCCTGCTGGAGGCCCTGGGCGAAGCCTGCGACACACCCATCGATCCGAAGCCAGCATTGCAGTCTGGGGAAGAGGATTGGGAGAAGGTGATCGAGAACGCCCTAGTCGAAGTAGTTGAGGGGGATCGTCTGCCTCCACCAGTCGTCATTGCTTCACCTGCCTCACCAGGCTAAGACCAGCACTGTCCCGGATGAACCCGTCGTGGCCACTCCGAGGGAGGAGCCATCGACGTTCCAGCCTAGAAGGTGGCGGCGGAGGAACGAGAAGCGAACCATTTACCTGCCCGACGGCCCCAAACTGCGTGTGCCCAGAAAACTTGCTAGGTTACTGAAGAAAAAAAAACAACAACAAAAAACAATAAGTCCCAGAGATGTTATTTTCGTTTTTAGGTATCTTTCTTGCTACCGGGGTAATGTTTCATTTATGAGTGGGTAATTAGGTACAGTTTGAGGGAAAAATTAGTTTGTTATGTTGGCAGCACTGGAAGTTGAATTTTGCAGCCATCAACAACTCAGATTATTTTTCGTGATTTTTGTGATCTTCTAAACTTTCCATGTAAGTACTATATTTTTCGTGATTTTTGTGATCTTCTAAACTTTCCATGTAAGTACTATACCAATATAAGTTAGGCATTTAGTGTTATATGTTTCCTATACCTTATTTACCTATAAATGTTACTATGTTTTGAAATAATGCTGAAAATATCCCGTTTTCTTTAAAGAATTTTTTGTATAGGTTAGGACACATATTTAGGATTTGTGGGGTGAATAGAAACAGTGTTTCTATTCACCCCACAAATCTTAAGCCCTTTTTTTGGCGAATTTCCTTAGAAAATGTGAGCTATTGCAAATCTATAGTGTAGTCATTTTGTTTCAGAATGCCAAGGAAGTACCAACCTCTGAAAGCTAAAAAAGAAATTGATCCAGAAGCTCTGAAATCAGCAATTGAAGACATAAACAATGGCAAGAGCCTTCGTGTGAGTGCAAAGTTACATGGAATCCATTACAGTGTGTTGTACAGACATTATAAAAGGATGGATACTATTAAAAAAAAGGTGGGCAAACTGCTTTGTCTAAAGAAGAAGAAAAAATACTGGTAAGTAGGTTGGGTGTTTGTGCTGACTGGGGCTATCCCATTGATTCGTGGACCTTGAGATTATTGATAAAAGAATCACTTGATCGCCAAGGAAAGACAGTCAGGCAATTCAAGGACAATTTGCCTGGACGGGATTTTGTTGAATCCTTTTTGAGAAGACACAAGGACGACTTGTCATCAAGGATGTGTCAAAATATTAAACGGGCAAGAGCTGCTATCTCCCCACAAGTTATCAATGCATATTTTGACAAGCTAGAAAAAGAACTTGTAAACATTCCTCCTTGTAATATTATTAATTACGACGAGACGAATCTGTCTGACGATCCAGGCAGGAAAAAAGTTATAACTAGACGGGGATGCAAATACCCTGAAAGGGTGATGAACTCAACCAAGAGCTCGACCTCGGTCATGTTTTCGGCCGCTGCCGATGGTGAAATCTTGCCCCCTTACGTGGTGTACAAAGCCCTAAACATGTATGAAAGTTGGCGAGAAGGAGGTCCTGATGGTTCTGGGTACAATAGAACAAAGAGCGGCTGGTTTGACAACTACTGTTTTTCTGATTATGTCGAAACCGTAGCCCTTCCATATTTTAGACGCCTTGATGGCAAAAAGTACATGATTGGGGACAACTTAGCAAGCCATTTGTCACTGGAAACCATAAAGAAATGTGCAGATAGCGATGTCCATTTTATATTTCTGCCTAGTAATTCTACTCACCTAACTCAGCCACTCGACGTGGCGTTCTTTCGCCCTTTGAAAATGGCATGGCGTAAATTACTTCTTGAGTGGAAATTAGGACCTGGCAGAAATGAACCTACTATACCTAAAAGCAAATTTCCCAGCCTGTTAAAAGCGTTATGTGAGTCATGTAAATCCGAGAACGTTAAATCTGGCTTTCGAAAATGTGGGATTTATCCTCTCAACCGTAGTGAGGTTCTGAATATGCTACCACCTGAAGATATGTCGACTCAAAGTGTGGAATCAACCGCAAACACTCCAGCACAATCACCTGTGGTTGCCATCGATGACACATTTAAAGAACTATTGAAAACTCTAAGAAATCCAGAGGTAACTTAACCCCGCAAAAACGGGTGAAAGTAAATGTCGAACCTGGAAAGAGTGTTTCCGTCGCTGATTTTGAGTCTGATCCAGATGATGTACCGGTATCTGTTGATGTATGGAGACTCTACAAAGGTATACAGAATGTACATCTGCCAAGTGACGGAGCTTCAAGACGATGGTTACGTTGGACGTTTCTACAAAAAAAATTTGAACAGTTCCACATTTTCCGCTACCGAACAGGAGAGTTTTTTCGAGAAGGCTGACGTCGTCATGAAACTTAGGCCTCCTGTTGATGTCTCGAAATCTTCATCTCGATTTAAAAACAGACTTAGTTTTGTTTATGACATAAGTTATTTCACACTTTATTAAGTTCACTTAGCCAGCCAAACTGTATTTTTTTTAAATTCAATTTAGTTTATTTTCTGTGTTTATCTATTTTTCGGTTGGTTGATATGTCTATATAACATCAAATATATTTAGTGTTCATTCTAAAACATGTTTCTATCCACCCAACAACACTACTGATTGTTTCCTTTCACCCTACATAAGTTAGAAAAGAAACAAGCTTAGAAAACAACACCTATTTCTATTCACCCCGCTCTACGGGGTGAATAGAAACACCATGATTTTATTTTTTTCTCCAGCTTCTCCTTGTGCTTATGAAAAAATCCATAGTGTAGGCTTGTAGAGGACATCAAGACCCATAAACCAAGGTATGTTTCAATTCCATACTTCTCGTGTAACGTGTCGCTATTTAATTCCAAAGTTGAAAATTGTTTCTATTCATCCCGTTTTACGGTACGCCCGAAAATAAAAAAAAATTAAATTTTTTTTAATTTCATATTTGTATAGTTTATTTTATTGTGATTGCAATGGTAGGTAATACATGCCTATTTTGCATTAATAAAATATAAAAAATAAATTTTGAAAAAATTTCCACACGGCTACTTAGCAACCAAACACAACTTACTTTCATACACTATATTCCTGTTAATTTTAGCTAATTTTATTGATATTGATAAGTTGTGTTGGCTAACCTGGCTTCTAATTTGTTTTTCTCTTAGTCTGTATATTGTCGTCTGATCCTTATGTTTATGTTTGTGTTGAGGTTCAGTATTGTTTAAACATTTTATAGCAAAGGTTATGTTTTGTGCTGAGTGTAAAAGTGATATTACAAAATGACAAAATCTAAAAAGTTGTGGAAGAAAAGAATCTTTCGAGGTAACAAGTATGTAAAGTTAAATAGTTGTGTGCAAAATGAAGGAAATAGTCCTACGCCTGTAACTGAAAACAGTCAAAGTTTGGATCCTGAAAATCAAAGACTAAATGATTCTGAGCCTAGGCCTAGCATTGAAAGTAGGCCTACTCCTCCATCTGCTTCATCGAAAAAGATTGGGCCAGTGCCAGATACATTTGATAGTTTTAGTGTTGGTAACAACAATATAATACTAAGTATTAACATCTTATCTCAGGCTTTGTTATGTGCCACTGCTTGTAAGCAATGTAAATCTGAGAGCTCGCTAACTTTGACAGAAGATGAAAGTTCACGACAAGGACTAACTTGTAAACTAGTAATTGAATGTAAGAAATGTTTTCACTCTTTTCCTTTTTGGACATCACACAAAACAGACAATTTTTTTAATGTAAACTTAAAGTGTGTTTATGGGTTGAGGGCAATAGGTAAGGGTTCGGTTTCAAGTAAGCCTCTTTTTGCTTTACTCGACTTGCCTAAACCTCCAATTAGGTTTGAAAGGTACAATAGTCTTATGGTAGAATCTGTGAGAACTGTTGCTCACAATTCAATGATCAAGGCCATTGAAGAAGCTGTAGAAAAGAATGTTAGTGATGATGGTATCACTACCAGAGATATCAGTGTAGGCATCGATGGTACATGGCAACGGCGAGGTTTTGCTTCGCTCAATGGTATAGTATCAGTTTCAAGTTTCGACACGAGTAAAATCCTCGATGTGGAAATCCTTACGAAATATTGTCACACATGCAGTACATCTAAATCAAATAAACAAAAAATATGCCACCACTTTTGTGACAAGAACTTTGAAGGCAGTAGTGGTTCGATTGAGGTTGCCGGAGCCAAGAGTGTATTTTCGCGTTCTGTGGCCACAAGAAATGGCAGGTACAAATACTACCTAGGGGACGGAGACTGTAAGGGGTTTTCCACTGTTGTTGAATCCCAACCATATGGGCCTACTTTTAATATTGAAAAATTAGAATGTGTAGGCCACGTTCAGAAACGAATGGGCGGGCATCTTCGAAAGTTGCGAAGAGACTTGAAAGGGCAAAAGTTGAGTGATGGACTGAATATAGGGGGGAAATAGGTAGGCTCACAGACAGTGTCATAGACTCTTTACAAAATTATTATGGCTTAGCTATTAGGCGCAACAAAAATAATTTGGAAAAAATGAAAAGCGACGTTTTGGGAATCCTCTTCCATAAAGCTTCCACAGACGACACCCCACAACATCAACATTGCGACGAAGCATGGTGCAAGTACAAACAAGCTATAAAAGAAAATAAAACGTACAATCACAATAACTCACTAGACAAGGTTATAATCGACCAAATCCAACCTATATTCGAGAATCTGGCAAAAACTGAGTTGTTAGAGAAATGTCTGCATGGCCGAACACAAAACATCAACGAAAGTTTTAACTCTGTTGTGTGGTCCAGGATTCCCAAAAAAAAATTTGTTTGAAGACAAACTCTGAGATTTGGCACATTTGACTCTGTTATTACTTTGAATGAAGGAAACAGGGGACGATTAGAGGTTTTGAAAGAGCTTGGGGTCAAAGTTGGAAGAAATTGTGCGAGATTTCTTAGTGACATCGACCGATACCGGATGATGAAATCAGAAATTTCATGTGATGAGAAGACAAAGCAAGCCAGGAAAAGAACCAGGATGATTAGGAAGAAGCTCTGGGATGCTGACAAAGAAAAGGAGCAGGATTATGCAGCTGGAATGTTTTTTACCCAGTTCAACATTGTTTTCCAATCTGGAACAGCGCCATGTTGACCAAGGATGGAATACGGTCCAAACAATCACTGGGTTTTTTCACAAGTACCACTATTTTATAAAATAGGTTTCCACAACAAAATCTCAGTGTTAATAGCCTCAGGATTTACTAAAATGGCATAGTTTAATTGATGTTTTAAGTACAGCTGATCATTAATTGTTGCAACAACTAACATGTGACAGGTAAAACAAATTGTAGCGTTCTCATTGCCTCACCCTGTACAGTCTAATCACACAGCTACATATCTGAGTCAGGTAATAGTTGAATAAGATTGTTAGGGAGTAGGAAATCAATCCAGAAAAAGTCGTGACTATCGTAACAGACAATGGGGCCAACATGGTTCTAGCAGCAGAAAAGGGTTTTCCTAAAAAACATGTACCATGCTTCGCTCACACCCTAAACTTAGTAACCAGTGCAACTGTTACTCATCCAGACATTACCGAACAAGTGAAAAAAGTAAGGAACATTTTTAAATTTATAAAGAACAGTGTAAACAGTTCTGACAAGTTGAGACAATTTCAGTTGGATTCCAACAGTCCTGAAGGAAAAATTAAGAAAATGATTCTTGATGTCAAGACACGATGGAACAGTACGTTCTATATGATAGAGTTTTTTTAGAATTAGTGACAATTGTTAGCCAAATACTCGTAAATGACAACTCTGGCCCAAAAATGGTAAACGGTTTAGATATCTCAGACCTACGCCAACTTGAACAACTTTTGAAGCCATTTGAATTCGCCACCAAAGAAATATCAGGAAAAATATATGTCGATTTCAACAATAATTAATTCCCATGGTTAACTGTTTATCAGCCCACTTGTAAAACTTTGACACCACTAATAGCTCCAACTCAATAAAGGCCGCCAAAAAAGCTCTAGATGTAGAAATGTTAAAAAGATTTGGGTCCTTTGAACAAAACTCTCGATTGGCATTAAGTACACTCCAATAATAATCTGCACTAATGGGGTAATAGTGAAAAATAGTTTTTAATTTATTTTTTGTTATAATCAGAAATAATAATATACAGTAGTTTAATCTATGGTAAATATAAGAAGTCCAGTACAGAATCAAAAGTAAATCACGTTAGTGTAATTATTATTACCTTTTTATTTGTTTCAGAAGATTGCGTGGTCACGATCAAAAGCTCTTTTGAGACGGAAGGTCAAAACTCTCCAACAAAGGCTAAACAGAAGAGACGCTAGGATAAAAACCATGCACGAAATGGATTTAGTGTTTAAGAAAAAACTTAAAGCCCCTGATAGGTTAGTAGAGGTTTAAGAGGATTTTTTTCAGGATTCCCGTTAGATCTAATTGTTCATTCAATGAAAAATAGAAACACCAGCAAATTCAAGACCATGTATTCAGAAAAATTTAAAGAATTTATAGTCACTGTCTATTTTTACAGTCCCAAAGCATACAACCCGATAAGTAACAATTTCATTCTACCCAATCATTTAACTATAAGGAAATGGCTGTCTGCATTCAATTGTTCCCCGGGATTTATAGAAGACGTTTTTACGTACTTAAAAAGCAAATGCTACTCAGCTAGAAGCGAACTCTCAGCGTTGTCGGTGAACGCAAGCGAGAAGCTGCATCGCCACATACATAAGGTATTGTCCCTTGGTCGAAGCCCTGGTTTCCATTCCAAGAAGCTGGCTGCTCGAAGGTGCAGAAAAAGGAATATAACAAGGAAACCTTTTTTCAGGAAGCATAAGCCAAAGAGACAAATTCTGTGTGACGGCCTGGCATAATTGCCTCATTTTGTTGTCATTTGTTAACTTTGAGCTTAAGCTGATTGGCGTTACTCCATAAACCTGGCCCGTTGGCTATACATTACATTATACATAATATAATGTAATGTATAGCCAAGTTTGATTCTCTTGTCGTGTTTCTTAAATGAGGAAAAGTTTCTCAAGTTCCATAATATGAGTTCTTTTAGTATAGAATATCTGCTAGGTTGATGTGTCAACCGTATTTAGCCAAACGGACAATTATTGAATCATGGGCTGAGCGCTCAGCGTGCGCTGATTGGCTGACGATGGTCATGTGACCACGCTGATGCTCGGGCTCTGACGACGCTGAAGCCGTCAGATCGCGACGAGATGGGTCCTTAAGGTCGGGTCCGTGGCACGGTCTCGCGCCCTTTCTTTTACTCTTACTCCTTTCTTATATAAGACCGTGTACGTTTTAAATTCATTACTGTAATTCGTAGTTTATTCGGTCAGTCGCGGTTTGATTTGTAAATTGTAATGTGTTATTTTTAATCAATGAAATTGCTAAAGATTATTTTTTAGGTAATAAAGTGTTAGCTGATCCCTATTCGCTTGTTTTAATATTCGTTCTTCCTGCTCCCAACCGCTACGAAGACTACAAGAGAGGCGTCGACCTATGACATCTGTCATACGCAGCTGACAAGGATTATGGTGATGTCCCTAATGTAGACATGGACTCTGAGGAGTTGAACGCAAAACAAGAAGAATTCCACAAATCGTTGCAATGTAACGAAGAAAAGAGGTTGCAGTTGGAGCTTGACTCCCGTGGCCAAAGTACTTCAGAAATCAATTTGAAAAGAGCAACGAAAGGCAGTATTATCCTATAAGAAACAAGGAATTGAAATTTTAGAGTATCCTGAACTGAAAGAAAGTGATTTCATCCTCATCTTTATGGCTATTAGCCAAAACGAAATGTTTTTAAATATGGAGAAGATGTTATGTGTGTGGATTGGATCTATGTTGTCAATTCATATAATTTTCTATGAAATTTTCGCCCTGGTACGTGAGGAACTCCGTCATCAGGGACTCCACAGCAGTGACAACTCTCCGAGACTTCGTCGACGGCCTTCGAGCGAGACTTGAAGAGACGGCGGATGTTTCTCCGTGGGAACACATCAGGGACCTGGTCACTGAGGATGTTCCACAGCTCCGCCCCCAGATCAACGAGTGACCCCCCAGGAACGACGTTGACGTCTACAGGTAGCTGAGCTACCAGGGCTTGGACCCACAGCAGACCGGAAGTATATGCTCCTAGCGAGCAGGCACTTCCCCCAGACGTGGCGCTAGTCGCCACAATCATATACACCTGGACCTGGACCTAGATTCCCTCATTCGCGCAGATAGGTTTAGCTTCGACCGTCGTGCGGGAAGGACGTGTGTGAGTTCGCTCCGTGTAACCGTGCAACGTGCTACTTTGATGACGTCGCAGTTCAACGATCCCGGAGGGACAGAGCATCGGCCGCCTCCGACGATCTTCGCAGCCTTTGGAGGGACAGCGCGTGGGCCGCCTCCTCAGCTGACAACCGACACCGCAGGGACAGTGCAACGGACGCCTGCGATGCCGAGCAACGCATCCAACAGAGGGACAGAGCGTCGGCCGCCTCTTTTCCCGGAGATGATAAGAAACTCCGAGACTGCCCAGCTGCCTACTCCGCTGGCGGAACTTCTGCAGAAGGTGCAACCAGTCCAAAATGGCCTTAGTAAAGGCCACGACATCGCAGCGAGGTTGCCGACCGAAACCGATTCCTCTTCGCCCAGCTGCGCCGAAGTCCTGGGCCAAATGAACTGCCCGCCCGCACTCGAGCCTGCTAAAGTTGAGTTCGATGTTCTACGCCCGATCACCAATAGGGATTGTATCCAAGCAGACCTGCTGTCAGCCGTGGCCTTCGAGTTCGGCGCCTGCCCACCTGGTGATGTTACTGACGTGAAGCTTGGACTTGATGCAGCCCAGCCCAGCAACTCCATTCCCTTAGGACATCCCTCTCGAGGGAAGGAGTCCAGGGCCTGGGGGAAGACCGCTGCTGCGGTAACCCGAGCGGGTACTCGTGGGCGGTGCGCCACCGAGGAGTCTGTCGGAGGCCCGCTTCCGTTTACTGGCGGCGAGGGGACCAGTTGCCAGGGGAACCCCTGCCCGTCTTCCCTGAAAAATGGCCTTTTTAAGGGCCACCAAACTGCCGCTAAGAGGAGAGCTCCGCAGTCGCCCCCTGCCGAGCGTAAGGCCCGCAAGACCGCTGGCATCGCCCCAGACACTCAGAACGCCGACTCCGAGATGGAGGACGACCCTGCCCCGACCCGGAACGAGCCACGACCGCCGCCAATCCTGCTGGACATCCCGCGGAGCTGGCCTGCCCACGCCGTTGCCATCGGTCAACTTGTTGGTGGCCAGTTTGACGCTGCCTGCACGGGGAAGACAGGCAGGAGGTCGATTAAAGGCGTTGATCGATCACTGAACCGACTTCTCTTGTACCATTCGACTGCCAGGCTCCACCGAGTACACTTAGTAGAGCACGATGTCTGCAACGAATACTTTCGACACCGGAGGGACAGAGCGTGAACCAACTTCGTCGTCGACGGCACAAGGAGTGCACTTTCTTGGAGGGAGAGCGCGTGGGCCGCCTCCAACGTACACTTCGCCGCAGCTTCCATCTCCGCCAGCGTGTACGTTTTTTAAGTACGCAAAAACCTCTTCTATAAATCCCTGGGAACAATTGAATGCAGACAGCCATTTCCGTATAGTTAAATGATTACGTAGAATGAAATTGGTAGGTGATTAGGGTTGTATGCTTTGGGACTGTAAAAATAGACAGTGACTATAAATTCTTTCATTTTGTCTGAATACATGGTCTTGAATTTACCGGTGTTACTATTTTTCATTGAATGAACAATTAGATCTAACTGGAATCCTGAAAAAGATTCCTCTAAAGCCTCTACTAACCTATCAGGGGCTTTAAATTTTTTCTTAAACAATAAAATCATTTCGTGCATGGTTTTTATCCTAGCGTCCTAGCGTCCTAGCCGTCCTGCAGATCTGCCACAGATGAAACTGCATTCAAACACGGCTTTAGTAAAGACCACCAAGTGTCACCGCAGTCGGCCGAACTTCTTTCGCCAAGCAGCGACGAAGTCTTGGGCCAAGTGAATAGCCCGCCCGCACTCGCGTCTCCTGAGGTGGAAATCGGTATTCTCTGTCCGATTACCAATAGGGACCGCATACAAGCTGACCTACTATCTGCCGTGGCCTCCGAGCTCTACGCCAGCCCTCCTGACAACGCAATGGACACAGAGACAGCCCTGCTCAGCAGCTCCATCCCCCCCCAGGACATCCCTATCGAGGGAAGGAGTTCATGGGAACATTTCGAGCTATTTGTAACTAAGTTGTAACGAAGAAAGCGACACGGAAACTAATTGTTTCAGTTTTATCAAAGGAGGGAAGAAATAGCCGTTGAGCAAGGTATTTTCATGTGGGTTATAAAGTAATTCTTTCAAGTAGTTTAATTAAGTTCCAGCTATCTCAAAAAGTATTGCCTTGCCACATAGTTTATTTTTAATCTAGATGGAAATAAGACTTGATACTTTTTAACAGATGGCGACAAAAAGAGCGAGACAACCGAGAGAGGAAAAAGGCTGGCTTGAACACGAAATGAACTGTGCTATTAATTACGTGAGAGAAAATGGAATACCACAATGGACAATAATCAAGGAGGTGTGATATTACACTTGAGAGACAGGCTAAAAAGTGGTGATTGCACCTAAGGTAAACCTGCAAGCCAGTGTTACCAAAAAACAAGAAGAGGACATTGCCAAACACGTTCTATTATTGGCAAAGACGTTTTTTGGTATATCTGACGTTGAAATAAGAAGATTAGCATTTTATTATGCAAAAGCAAAAGAAATTCCCCATTCATTTAATAAGTTGACATAAATTGTAGGTCCTGATTGGCTCTTTGGTTTTCTCAGAAAAAATCAGCAGATTAGTGTGCGAAAGCCACAGGTCATGAATCTCAACCGCATCTCAGCTTTCAATTGAAATGAGGTTTAACAGTTATTTCCAACATATCTTCCATTATGGAAATCCAAAAATTTGGTGCATCAAGGACATACGTAAACCGGGGTGACTTGGCACCCCGGGGTGACTTGAACACAAAATCGGGAAAAAGTTTTAAAGTGGTTTTCTGAAGCTAACGTAAGAGATAGTGAGACAGTTCTTGGTTTAAATTATAGGTTATTTATCTATGTATTTAGGGATAAGGTTGAAACTATTTACATCCTTCAAAAAAAAAAATAAATAAATAAATAAAACGCAAGTTCCGGTTTTTGAGAAAATTTCTTACCCCAAAACTTTTATCTGGCCTGACCAATTGACATGTTAAAAAATGAATTTTGTGATATCAGACAAATATTTAGTCCTTCCTGATAACAAACTTTCAAATTACACTCTCTTATCATTGCAGATAAGACCACAAAAAATTTTCAAAGTAAAGTCGACATATTTTCATGTTTTTGGGGTGACTTGAACACACACGTTTTTCCCCTGTTTTTGCCTTCTTTTATGCGTTTTTTTTACATTTTTGCCTTATTTTTACAGTATTCATAATCTTTACCTATTACTTATGTCAACTTTTTGTTCTTTAGGTTTAATAGCTGCACTAAGTCAGTGAAATACTTCATAAAAAATGCCCCGTACATATAAAAGAGTCCTGGGAAGCCGTAAGTATGCTGACTACACGCCAGCAACACTTGCTGTGGCCTTAGAAAAGATAAGAAAAAAATAAATAAGTTACAGAGAGGCTTCCAAAAGATATAACATTTCTCTTAGTAATCTCAGAAGAAAGTTAAAGTCCTTAAATACCAAAAGTGTTGGTGGACAGCCTGTGCTTACTTCAAAAGAAGAAGAAGAGTTTAGTGAATATATTGTTAAGTGTTCCGAATATGGATTTCCGTTGGACTCAATAGACCTACGTGTGGTTGTCAAAAACTACCTTGATCGAAAAGGCGTTGAAGTTAAGTTCTTTAAGAATAACTTTCCTGGCCAAGAGTGGTTTAAAGGGTTCCTTAAAAGAAACCCATGCTTGACAGAGAGGTTGTCAAATAACATTAAAAAGCAATGAGCTGGTGTTTCTGTTGAGGTTGTTAATGAATTCTTTTTTAATCTAGAAAAAGAAATTGTGAAAGAGTATGTTACAGAAACCAAAGATGACGGAGAAGAAGTGGTGGAAGCGATCCTCAGTATTTCCCCTGACAATATTTATAACTTCGATGAGACCAATCTCACCGATGACCCTGGCCAAAAGAAGATCTTAACCAAACGTGGTATCAAATACCCTGAACGAGTCCTGAACTCTAGTAAGGCAGCCATTTCAATAATGTTGTGTGGCAATGCTGCAGGAAGAGTACTTCCTCCTTACACCGTCTATAAAGCAACAAATATATGGAGAACTTGGGTTGAAGGAGGGCCGCCAGGTAGCCGTTATAACAGGACTTTATCAGGGTGGTTTGATGGTGTCACTTTTGATGATTGGTTTAACACAGTTTTGGTACCTGCAGTTAAAAATCAACAAGGAACAAAAGTTGTCATAGGTGATAACTTATCAAGTCACCTCAACCTCAATGTTATCAAGACATGTGAAAGGCATAACATCAAGTTTATTTGTTTGCCACCCAATTCAACACACTTAACTCAACCCCTTGATATTGCATTTTTTAGACCGATGAAGGTAGCCTGGCGAAAAATTCTGCTTGACTATAAAAGAAAGACTAACAATGCCACACTAGCTAAGTCAGACTTTCCTGGTTTACTGTCCAAACTGATGAATGAATGTCTAAAAGGAACTGGAAAAAGTGAAAGTCTGATTGCAGGGTTTAAAAAAGCAGGAATAGTTCCTTTTAACCCACAACAGGTAATTGCAAGACTCCCAAAACCTATACAGCCTGAACCGATACCGGTAGATGAACCGACTGACATTGCGGACAACAGTAGTACCGGTACTGCTACTAGTCTGATAAGTGACGCTGTTTTGCAGTTTTTAAGTGAAAAGAGATTCCCCTCAACACCAAATAAAAAAAAGAAGAAAGTCACACCCGGAAAAAGTGTCAGCGCTGATGATTTTCCTAATGAAGATGTACTAGCAGTACCAGGGACTTCCAGGGACACCTCCACAACCAGTAACCAGAAACAAAAAAATAAAAATAAAAAGAAAACCAAAAATGAGTCTGCAAGTAGTAGTTCAGTAGAAGAGGATAGTGATGACTATTCAGTATATAGTGTATTTGAGTACGAAGACTTTGACAATTTATTTGAAGAGGAAGAAGAAAATGATAAAAGACAGGAAAAGGAGGAAGAGGATCAAGAAGTGAGAAAACAACCTGCTGAGGGAAAATTTAAGAAACATATTGGCAAGACATTAAGGGGAGTTGGTACCTTTTTGGGGTCAAAAAATCGATTTTTATTTTTTTATTGTAAAAAAATCTCTATTTAATTCCCTTTAAGAATATATATAACAATCTATGTGTAAAAAATATTTTTAGTGTAAAAAAATAAAAATAAAATGTATGACACCATATTTTTAGACCGATTTGCAGAGTAATATCCTTATACACTTATAGTTATATGAGTTTTGCTACAACTTGTGGTTATTTTATTTCCTTGTTGTCTGTTGGTAAGCCTGCAAAAATAACAGCTGAAAGAATGCCATAGTAACTGTTGCTAAGCATTGTTTGTTGGTTATTTCATCTTGTTTGTTTACATTAGGTTATGTTTACCAACTATTTGAAACAAGCTTTGTGGTATGTTTGTTTTTAGAATTGTTTATTTTTATCCAGTGTAGTTTGAATAGTGTGGTTGTAATGCCTAGAATTAGGAGGTTTTGTCCCAAAAGAAGCTTTAGAGGAAATCAGTATACATCAAAATGTGTGGCCAATCCTCCAACTGCTGATCAGACTCCTAGGCCTAGGCCTAATGAACAGGTTACACTGAAACAGTCATCTGCTTCAAAGAAACTAAAAAATTCAAAGCTCCCAAATGAGCTGAGCTATGATGAATCTCAGGTAAACTTAGTTGTTGACTTAGAACTGATTTCAGGCCTCATAAAATCTTTTACACAATGCAGATTCTGCGCCAACAGTAACTGTGTCGAACTAGATATTGACCCAAACTTCCATGCGGGGTTGGTTCACAAGTTAGTGATCAAATGTACCAAATGTGCCAATTCCTCAAATGCCATGTCATCCAAAGCAATTCACAACATGTATGAAACAAATGCAAGGTTTGCGTACGCCCTAAGATCTATCGGGAAAGGCAATGAATCAGCAAAAATGTTTTCTGCCGTGATGAATTTAGCACCTCCAAGTACTAAATTTACTAAATACACAGCTAAGCTTTCAAGGGCTGCTATTGAGGTTAGTGAGGCCTCAATGAGAAATGCTGCAGTTGAAGCCATTCAACTAAATGATGGTGACAACAATATTGCAGCCGCATTTGATGGCACATGGCAGAAGCGGGGCCATACTTCCCTAAATGGTGTCATAACGGTAACCAGCTTCGACAGTGGCAAGGTTTTGGACACTTAATGTCTTACCAAATTTTGCACTGGTTGTGTAAATAAAGTAAACATAGAAAACCCAGAAAAAATGGCTAGACATAAGGAATTAGGTTGTAAAGCAAACTACACCGGCTCGAGTGGTGGGATGGAGGTGGAAGGTGCCAAAGCATTGTGTGGTCGTTCTGAAGAAAAGCTGGGCCTCAGATATAAAGAATATCTTGGAGATGGGGACTCCAAAGGGTTTTCAGCAGTTTTGGAGAACAATCCTTATGGAGATGAATTTGAAATCTCCAAACTGGAATGCGTGGGCCACGTACAAAAACGTATGGGTACCCGCCTACGAACATTGAAGCGGAACTTCAAAAAAAATAAACTTAGCGATGACAAGTTTATAGGAGGTGTTGGTCGCCTGACAGGGGCTGAAATTGACCAATTGCAAACTTATTATGGGAAAGCAATTAGGAGCAATTTGAGCAGTGTAGCGGATATGCAAAAAGCCATATGGGCTACTCTCTATCACCGGATGTCGACGGATGCCGAGCCTATGCACGACTACTGCCCAAAAACGAATGATACCTGGTGCAAATATAATAAAGCTAAATTGAATGGAGAAACTTATAAGCACCTACACCCTCTACCTAAGGCTGTGTGTGAGGTAATGAAACCTATATACCAGGATTTAACAAACAAAGATTTGCTTTCTCGCTGCCTCCATGGCCGAACGCAAAATCCTAACGAGAGCTTTAATGCTACCATATGGAAAAGGTTACCTAAAACTGTTTTTGTAGGCCTAGATGCCCTTAGGCTAGGAGTTGCAGATGCTGTGATTAGTTTTAATGAAGGAGCTGTAGGAAAAGCCAATGTATTAAAAAGGCTTCAGATCAATCCCGGCAAATTCACGGTTTTGGGCCTGAAACGGATCGATGCCGAACGTATAAGAAAAGCTGACAAGGAAATAAATGAAGAAAACAAGAAGAGAAGGGTGCAGAGAAGAAAGATGAAGAGAAAATTGGAGGACAAAGAAGAAGAAACCTACTGTCCTGGAGGTTTTTAGTGGTGGAGACGTATGTGTTATGTTTAAGTGCGAATTCCCGAAACTTGTGTTTTTCTTATCTTAGGTACATTTATTTTAAAAACGGTTAAAGATACATCAGTGAATTTTTTTATGCATCTTGTGGACTACCTAATGGGATTACCCTAGCAGTTTAATAAAGGTAGGTTGCATGAAAACAATTTTATACCTGTAATAAGAAAAATATATATATATAATAGTTTTTACGAGTAAATTTTTATTTTATTTTTTTATATAGAAATATTTGTATTGGAACTATTATTTTGGTACAGCATGTTTATAATGCCATAGTTAAAAAGTGGTAAAAATTTGGGGTTGGTAGCTCAAATGGTTGAGGAGATAATGGTACCTAAAGTTATGCTTGTTAGCCCATTTCATAAAACTTTTTCCCGATTTTGTGTTCAAGTCACCCCGGGGTGCCAAGTCACCCCGGTTTACGTATGTCCTTGATGCACCAAATTTTTGGATTTCCATAATGGAAGATATGTTGGAAATAACTGTTAAACCTCATTTCAATTGAAAGCTGAGATGCGGTTGAGATTCATGACCTGTGGCTTTCGCACACTAATCTGCTGATTTTTTCTGAGAAAACCAAAGAGCCAATCAGGACCTACAATTTATGTCAACTTATTAAATGAATGGGGAATTTCTTTTGCTTTTGCATAATAAAATGCTAATCTTCTTATTTCAACGTCAGATATACCAAAAAACGTCTTTGCCAATAATAGAACGTGTTTGGCAATGTCCTCTTCTTGTTTTTTGGTAACACTGGCTTGCAGGTTTACCTTAGGTGCAATCACCACTTTTTAGCCTGTCTCTCAAGTGTAATATCACACCTCCTTGATTATTGTCCATTGTGGTATTCCATTTTCTCTCACGTAATTAATAGCACAGTTCATTTCGTGTTCAAGCCAGCCTTTTTCCTCTCTCGGTTGTCTCGCTCTTTTTGTCGCCATCTGTTAAAAAGTATCAAGTCTTATTTCCATCTAGATTAAAAATAAACTATGTGGCAAGGCAATACTTTTTGAGATAGCTGGAACTTAATTAAACTACTTGAAAGAATTACTTTATAACCCACATGAAAATACCTTGCTCAACGGCTATTTCTTCCCTCCTTTGATAAAACTGAAACAATTAGTTTCCGTGTCGCTTTCTTCGTTACAACTTAGTTACAAATAGCTCGAAATGTTCCCATGAACTCCTTCCCTCGATAGGGATGTCCTGGGGGGATGGAGCTGCTGAGCAGGGCTGTCTCTGTGTCCATTGCGTTGTCAGGAGGGCTGGCGTAGAGCTCGGAGGCCACGGCAGATAGTAGGTCAGCTTGTATGCGGTCCCTATTGGTAATCGGACAGAGAATACCGATTTCCACCTCAGGAGACGCGAGTGCGGGCGGGCTATTCACTTGGCCCAAGACTTCGTCGCTGCTTGGCGAAAGAAGTTCGGCCGACTGCGGTGACACTTGGTGGTCTTTACTAAAGCCGTGTTTGAATGCAGTTTCATCTGTGGCAGATCTGCAGGACGGCTAGGACGCTAGGACGCTAGGATAAAAACCATGCACGAAATGATTTTATTGTTTAAGAAAAAATTTAAAGCCCCTGATAGGTTAGTAGAGGCTTTAGAGGAATCTTTTTCAGGATTCCCGTTAGATCTAATTGTTCATTCAATGAAAAATAGTAACACCGGTAAATTCAAGACCATGTATTCAGACAAAATGAAAGAATTTATAGTCACTGTCTATTTTTACAGTCCCAAAGCATACAACCCTAATCACCTACCAATTTCATTCTACGTAATCATTTAACTATACGGAAATGGCTGTCTGCATTCAATTGTTCCCAGGGATTTATAGAAGAGGTTTTTGCGTACTTAAAAAACGTACACGCTGGCGGAGATGGAAGCTGCGGCGAAGTGTACGTTGGAGGCGGCCCACGCGCTCTCCTCCAAGAAAGTGCACTCCTTGTGCCGTCGACGACGAAGTTGGTTCACGCTCTGTCCCTCCGGTGTCGAAAGTATTCGTTGCAGACATCGTGCTCTACTAAGTGTACTCGGTGGAGCCGGGCCTCCGACAGACTCCTCGGTGGCGCACCGCCCACGAGTACCCGCTCGGGTTACCGCAGCAGCGGTCTTCCCCCAGGCCCTGGACTCCTTCCCTCGAGAGGGATGTCCTAAGGGAATGGAGTTGCTGGGCTGGGCTGCATCAAAAAATATACATACAAAAAATTTACATAATCTATACAAAAAATTCTTTAAAGAAAACGGGATATTTTCAGCATTATTTCAAAACATAGTAACATTTATAGGTAAATAAGGTATAGGAAACATATAACACTAAATGCCTAACTTATATTGGTATAGTACTTACATGGAAAGTTTAGAAGATCACAAAAATCACGAAAAATATAGTACTTACATGGAAAGTTTAGAAGATCACAAAAATCACGAAAAATAATCTGAGTTGTTGATGGCTGCAAAATTCAACTTCCAGTGCTGCCAACATAACAAACTAATTTTTCCCTCAAACTGTACCTAATTACCCACTCATAAATGAAACATTACCCCGGTAGCAAGAAAGATACCTAAAAACGAAAATAACATCTCTGGGACTTATTGTTTTTTGTTGTTGTTTTTTTTTCTTCAGTAACCTAGCAAGTTTTCTGGGCACACGCAGTTTGGGGCCGTCGGGCAGGTAAATGGTTCGCTTCTCGTTCCTCCGCCGCCACCTTCTAGGCTGGAACGTCGATGGCTCCTCCCTCGGAGTGGCCACGACGGGTTCATCCGGGACAGTGCTGGTCTTAGCCTGGTGAGGCAGGTGAAGCAATGACGACTGGTGGAGGCAGACGATCCCCCTCAACTACTTCGACTAGGGCGTTCTCGATCACCTTCTCCCAATCCTCTTCCCCAGACTGCAATGCTGGCTTCGGATCGATGGGTGTGTCGCAGGCTTCGCCCAGGGCCTCCAGCAGGGTGTCCAAATCCATGGCCGGTGAGGGAGAAGGTGCCCTGACTTTGGCTGCTTCATCCATCCATTCCCAACCGGACAGGTCTATTGGTATTTCTCCTTGTAGACTCACTCTCCCCAAATGTTGATTTGTCAGGGTCTCCTCTATGTGGGTACGCCACCACTTTGTATCCAACTCGAAGGGAGCGTGGGGGATGGGTTGCTTCCTGGCAAGCAGCTCAGCAAACCACAGTATGAAGTTACCACAGTCCACTCCATTCTTTTGTTTTGGCCCTAAATCGGAAGTGTCCTGCAGATGCCAGGCTTCCGGGGACCAGGGAATGTCATTCACTCGCGCGTATCTCTGTAGAGCATGGAATAGCTGGCGCATCTCCTGGGGGTGTTTGTATCCCATCGAGTCATACGAGTGAACCTGCTTCTTTTCCGGATGTACCGATAGCAGAGCCCAGTGCCCCACAGGATTTCCAGAGGTGAATAGTGGCACCAGTAGGAGTTCCGGTAGCGTGTATTCGCCTAAGAGTGGCGCCATCGATTCTTCTCCTCCTTAGGTCGGTCAGGAAAAGTGAGTCCATACACATGGTATTTGGTAGTCCGGGGGTATGGCGACTTCGCCGCTCTACTAGACGTAAATAGCTGTCTATATGGAGATCGTTTAGGCAGCCACCTTTCTTCAGTTTGACTATATCCTGTCTTTGGACCTTAATAATCTCTCGCTCCATGCCTGTCACAGAAGGTGAATGTGTGTCGGAGTCAGTAGGATACCACAATCGCCGGGTTAGTAGGGAGGAAGGGGGCGGCACATCCAGGGTGCATGGTCAACATGCCATGTGCAGTACAGTTTTCGTTCACTGTCTTCCATAACACTTGCCCAAACATTATAGAAAATGTCGTCCATGTCAGACATAAATGTCTTCGCTTTGATAATGCCAACTTCATTCCTTATCGATTTGAAGAATTCTTCAATTGCTATTATTTCAGCTGTATTAGAAATAAAAAAAAACGCAAGGAAATCGTTGTCTTAGGTCAACCAAAACCATTAGAGTTGTAAGTTGGAACCCATAGGCATTCATGCCATGGGTGGCATCTACACAAATACAATCTGTTCCATATTTCTTTAAAAGCTCAGCCTGAGCATTGTTCATTATACCTAGAGCGAAATCTTCCTTTCTAAAACTACTACCTGCATCTGCATCGACACTCCGTGGCTTGTATAAAATCACACAGCTATCATCTGACTTATTCTCCTCCTCAACCCATGAATCGATGCTTGTAGCATCATCTGAATGGCGGACCGCTTCGCCACTCAAGCCGAACTCTTTTTGGACATTGTAAAGGTCCTGCCTTGTCAACATATGCAATCTTTTAAACTCTTTTTCAGCAGTTGAACGCACATCTTCAATTATCACATCCAATGGCACCTTTGTTGCTATTTTGACTGCTAATTCACTCCGTTCACCCTCTTTTAAAGTTAAATGGCCGATTCCCAATTTATGGCCTACATAAGTGGAACAAAACGAGACGTGCACACTTCCATCCTTTTGAAAAAAACCTTAAGATGGGCTGGGCATTATCCATTAATTTTGCACGAGCCTTTTACTTTTATTTGTCTCTTTCTTTCCACGTAACTTACTCTAGGAGAAAAATGTCCAGATCTGTGGCAAACAAATTTTGTCGAAAGTTGTTTAGACGAGTTTTTTTTTCAAATAAACGAACATACTTGTTAATCTTCGATTGAACTCTTCCAATCATAAAACTCAGCTTTGGAAGGAAATTAACTGCTATACCATGGTTATTATTAAGATCTTCTTTATAACTTTCAAAACACTTAAAGTTATCTTTGCAGATTGGAAACTGTAAGCAAATGTGGTTTAATCCCTCATTTTGATTGTGCACATTTCTCATGAGCCTTTTCAGATTTGAACAAGTAGTAAAATGCTTATCACAAAGGTAACACACTTGGCTTGGTCTACAGTGTGACATTTCGGTAAAACTAAATTACCATAAATTTTGTATTCACTGGCATGACTCATGAGCATAACAGCACCAATTAGAATAAACTTAACAAAGCTGTTCGTGGTATAAGACATAAGGCGAGCATAACGTCAACAATAACAAAAACAACAAATTAACAATCAACTTAAGAGGTTAACTTCACAATGAACAACAAAGACTGAAAATAAAAACAATTCCAGCTTCTGTTCTGCAGTCTGCTTCGGACTTGTTCGGACTCACACGTGTCACGTACACACTCTAGCGGCAGTCGCCCGAATGAAACAACAGGGACGTCATCAATGACGTAGATGCGCATGCACAGACAGCGGATCGGGGCGCTACACAAGGTTTAGTCTGTTTTTTTCGTTTCGTCTGCCTAGAAACGGGACAGCGGAATTGAAATCGGAACGGAACATCGGACCGCAGGTTTCTGTCATCACAGAGCCTAATAAACACTCGTAAGAACAAAGTAGCCGTCTATTGTTAAAAAGGTCAATAAATATGAGAAATGAAAATAATTTCTGGAATAATTATTGCAAATTACAAAAACTTATATGAGTCTAAATAAAGATTAATTAAATAAAAATCGTAACTATTTTTACTTGTTGTTTACATTGTTTAAATAACAAAAGTATAAAAAAAAGTTAAATTTCATGTCGTTCTAAATTATAGCCTACAGGTTTTTTATACCACACGTCTATTTAGAGCCGTGAACATTTTTAAACTAGTAACATTGAACATACCTCATATTACAAATTCCTGAATGTCTTTATATTGTCTTCTTTAGGTTTTTACACACATACATATATATATATATACACGCAAATAATACTACATTAATTTACATATATTTACATTCATATTCATATACTTAGATCTATTTACAAGTTAACTTCTTCTTGGAAACTGGAACAACAAAATCAACATAAAAAGTAGGCTCTTTCAAATTAGAAATATCCTATTGTGAATTTTCTATAGGCCTATTTGTTTATTTTGTTTGTTTGTCAGTGTCACAAGTCACTTAGCATGGGTCGACGTTTATGTTTGTAGTTACCAGTATCTCTATGAAAATATCGGTTTATGTTTGTAGGTACCAGTATCTCTGTGAAAATATCTGGGGTGTCTGTGTGTGTTCAAGCTCAAAAACTTTTATTTCAGTAAAAGATTTCACTAGAACTTAAATTTTGAAGTGCAAGAACTTTAAATTATAAAATGAAAATATGTCAGCTGTTGCTATTTCATTCAATTATTAACTGACAATGAAATGTATAATTAAATTTTAAAGTTCAAAAAGGCCAATATATAATAAACTGTTTTAATCACAAGTGCTTTCGGGAACCAGGGTGGCCACAGAACCCCTTGGGAAAAATCACGCATATTTCCCCGTTTTCCCTACTGAAAATCCTGTTTTTCCCGGTCGTGATTTCTGGCCCCCAAGAATATATTTACCATATTTGTGACCTTATTCCCAATAATGCGATCTTTACAATGTATTTGAAACTATTTAAAACATAATTAATTTGTCTACTAAATAAAATAGATAATGAATAAATATTTATAATAACCAAGTCTTACGTATCAATGATTGTAGAATAATAGTAACAGTAAGCGGAAGCAGTCTGGTGCGCGGTGCCGTCTCTACTAGCCGTCCTGTGTACATGCATTGACTTAAGGAAATAAAAGCAGACAAGCCAGCGGTCGTTGTGCCGTGAGTTCGTTCTTGATGCAGATATCAGGCAGCGCCACTGTCGATGATGCGAAAGACCTTCTTTACCGACGCGAGTACGACGAACAGTGTTCTACTACTAAATTACTTACGTTTTTAGAATGAAATCTATTTTATTTTCTTCATGAAAAGTTTATGTAGATTTTAAAATATACATATTTATAATCTGCAAACGTTACAAACACGACAGTCTATAAATCATAAAAAATTTATTCTAGTGAATTCATGAAAACATAGACGTAAATGACGCTGCAAGCGTATAATTAGATTATATATTAAGGATAGAACAAAATTATTTTTGAATTAAAATGTAGATAAAAGATACTTTAATACCCTAAAACAAAAAATATTTTCTATTAACTGGGATAAAATGTCTAATTCCACTTATAGCGTACAGTCCTAGCAATGTAAAATTACGGTTTTAATCATTAAAATTTGCAATTGTGACTGTTGTTGTGTTGGTAATTAGGCCTAAAGCTTTGTTTGATAATTCAACACGGTACATTTTGTTTAACTCATGATTTTGTATTTATTTTCTCAATAAACACATGAGTAGGCTACCCAGCTCTTGCGGGGACCAATCAGAGAGCAGCATTTCATCCCCACCCCTCCCCCTAGGCCACGCCCCCTTTTGTCCCACGTGGTCGCCCCCTGGTGTCCCACGTGGTCTAACCTCACTTATGTTTTCGCGCCAAACATCCCACGTGGTCGCCCTCTGGTGTCCCACGTGGTCTAACCTCACTTATGTTTTCGCGCCAAACATCCCACGTGGTCGCCCTCTGGTGTCCCACGTGGTCTAACCTCACTTTTGTTTTCGCGCCAAACATCTTACCTCACTTTACGCCAAACGAAAAAAACTTCACCTTCCCGCCAAGTAACATAACCTCACTTACGCGCCAAACGAAAAAAACTTCACCTTCCCGCCAAGTAACATAACCTCACATTTATTTTCGCGCCAAACGAAAAAAATCACCTTCCCGCCAAGTAACATAACCTCACTTTTATTTTCGCGCCAAACGAAAAAATCACCTTCCCGCCAAGTGACTTTCGCGCTAAACGAAAAAACCTTACTTCTTCTCCGCCGATTCCCCCCAAACAACGTAACCTCACCTTCCCACCAAGCTTCACTTTACGTATTGCGTAGGTTCTCACCAGCTTATGTAACCTCCGTAATGATCAACTCTTGCCAAATGAAATAGCCTCCACTGAGTTATATGTCCTGAATAATTACACAGATTGTTTGATTTAAAATATGTTTTAATGCCGCTACATCTACGGTTTATATTTACATACGTTTAAACATATTTACAAATACTACAAATCTTCTTCTTCTTCTTCTTCTTCATCATCACGGTTCTGTAACAAAACAAGGAAGTATTAAAGGTGTGTATTCTGGTTGCTGATTGGTTGTAATAAGCTTGTACCTGATTGGTCATAAATAGGTGATCTGTTATGTGATTGGCCAATTTGAGCTATTTAAACTTTTCAGTACTTATTTTCTTTCACTTTGCTCTTGGCAATTGAACGTGTTGGACGTGTGCTCTTGTGTTTGATGTTTTGAGGTTATGTTTGCAAGTTATTTCTAGTGTTAAATGTTAGTCTGATTATTTATGGTACATCAGTGGTAAGTGAACTTTGTTTCTTTAGTGTAACGTATTGCGCAATCGGTGTGCTATATTTAGCTTTGTGTGCGCGCAGCTTTGTCCCCACCACATCTTGTGTCTCTGTGTTGTAGTGTGCAATCGGTGTGCTATATTTAGCTGTGTGCGCGCGCAGACTGTGCCCCCTCTAGATCTTGTGTCTCCGCGTCCCTTTTACTTTGCTCTAGGCGTTTGACGACGATGGATGTTAGTATGGCTGATAACGTATCCGATGAAGTAGTTGAACCCGTAAAAGTAGTTGAGCCTGTTAATTTGATTAGTACTGATCAAACTTATGTAAATAAATTTAGATTGTATGGGAGTAAAACTGTATTTAAATTCACCAATCCACCTCCAGAGACTAATGAGATTGATTGGTTGAGACAGGGGTTTGCACAAATTGTAAATAGTATGAAAGAACAAGCTTTTGAAAATGATCAACTTGGGTTTACTTTGGAGAGTCTCAACTTGAAATCAAAAGCACCAGGCTATGTAAATTTTCGTCCGGCTACTGAAATTGATGAAAACGTTTTGTGGCAAATCTTTGGCGGTATTGTGCAATCAAACTCTGAATCCATCAAATCTACCGACACCTTTAAAGTGGAATGCACTAGAATTAACCTTCCTGTAGGTTCTGGAAGGGTAAGACCAGGGTTTTACAATACGTTTGATGAGGAATGCAAGGCAAGACGGGGAATTGTTGTCATTAATAATAAAGATAAATTGTGTCTTCCCCGTGCAATTGTAGTGGCTATGGCCAATGTAACCAAAGACCCCCTTTACAACGCAGTAAGGAAAGATGATGGAAAAAGACAGACTGTTAGGGCTCAAGAACTTGTGTGCCGAGCTAGGGTTGAAATGCCAGAAGGTGGAGCTGGCATCCCAGAACTTGAAATATTTCAGGGGTTTTTGAGGGACTACAAAATTGTTGTGTATAACTATGACAGGAAAGGACGTGATGTCTACTTTGAGGGAAATGTAGAGAACCCAAAGTTCAAAATTAACTTGTTGTTTCACAATGGACACCATCGGCATCGTTCCTAAAAACGGGTATAGGCTTACAGACGCTCAATCGGCAATCGCGTTACAGTGGCTATTATGGGAAGAGGAGAAACGTGGAGTTAGAATTGAACACGCTGGTCGTGGAAAAGAAGTTAAGATCAATAAACTGAAAGTAGATGGGTTTGACGGTCAGAATATTTACGAATTTCAAGGCTGCTACTGGCACGGATGTCCTAAATGCTTTCCCTACGACCGGGAACTTGCTTTGAAAGAGGACCCCTCTGACTCACTCCATTTGCGATATGAACGGACTAAATCTAAAATAGCAAAGTTGGGTGATAACGTTGTACAAATGTGGGAATGTGAATTTAGAAAGTTAAAAAAGACAGAAAACCTAAAACATCTAGACAAGTTGCCGATACTCAACAATTTACCTCTGAATCCGAGGCAAGCTTTTTTTGGGGGCCGAACCGGGAATGCCAAAACCTATCACAAATGCGCCGAAGGGGAAACCATTGAATACGTGGATGTATGCTCTCTCTATCCCTGGGTATGTAAATATGGCAAGTACCCTGTAGGCCATCCAACGATCTATGTAGGAGACAAAGAGTGTAGACAGAGAGGTCTCAATGTTGAGGGTCTATTAAAGTGTAAAGTACTTCCACCTCGTGAGCTCTATCACCCCGTTCTCCCAGCCAAAATGAATGACAAGTTAATGTTTGTTTTGTGCGCGACTTGTGGAGATGGTCAGATTCAAAGTGATTGCGACCACGAAAGTGGTGACAGAGCACTTATTGGGACCTGGACCATGGACGAAGTTCGTAAAGCTGTAGAAAAGGGTTATGTTGTGCTTGACATGTATGAACTTTGGGAGTATAAGGTAGCCACATATGAAAATGGGGGATTGTTTACTGATTTTATAAATAAATTTTTAAAAATGAAACAGGAAGCATCTGGGTACCCAGGTTGGTGTGAAACAGACGAGGACAAAAACAAGTACATTGACGACTATTTTAAGAAAGAGGGTGTCCAACTAGAAAAAGACAAAATTGTAAAAAATGGTGGCTTAAGGTCGTTAGCTAAGCTTATGTTGAACTCGTTTTGGGGAAAATTTGGACAGCGTGAAAATCAGACCAAAGCTACGATTGTCAGGGACCCAAAAACACTTTTCAAAATGTTAACCAGTCCTGAAATTGATGTAAATAGAGTACAGATTGTCAATGATGAGGTTCTTGTTGTTAGCTGGGAGTATATTGAGGAGGTTGGGGAGCCATTGCAAAATGTAAATGTTGTGTTGGCAGCTTACACTACTGCCCAAGCGAGATTGAAGCTCTATGAGCATCTAGATGCTTTAGGTGGTCAAGTGTTGTATTATGATACTGATTCTGTATTGTATGTATACAAGGGTGGTTTGTACAGAGTTCCCACGGGAGATTATCTAGGGGAAATGACCGATGAGTTGGCCGAGTATGGACCAGGTTCATACATAACAGAGTTTGTATCTGGAGGGCCAAAAACCTATGCATACCTGGTGTGGTCAACAAACAAACAAAAATTGATTCCCATTTGTAAAGTAAAAGGGCTTACATTAAATATGAAAACTTCTAAAAAGATTGGATTTGACAGTTTGAAAGAGATGGTCCTGGGTGATGCTGCACAAACAATGGACATTGAGGAAAATAGAATCAGACGAACAAAGGATAGGAATATAGTTACAATCAGTGAGGTCAAACAGTTTAAAATTACTGGACCAAAAAGGAAATATGGTAGCAATTATGATACACTCCCATATGGGTTTAAAATTCAAAAAACTCACCAAAATCTCAACTCCTGAATCACTACTATCACTGTCACTCAACTCCCCTCAGTCCCCAATATCCACCTCGTTCCACCCGTTCCACCCTCCTGGTCCCCAATTGACCCCAAATTCCGAGTCTGTGTCTGAATCGTTGTCTTCTTCAATCAAATTAAAAAATTCACATACTCTGCGATATAAATAATGTTGAACAAAATCATGAACGATCAGCATCAGAGAGATCATGTTGGACACTAAACACATGTTGCACATGCTGCACATGTGTTGCGCTCCCCTCTCCACTATCACTACATACCTTTATGGTGGCATATTCTGTGTTTCTCGGTGGTAACGGTGGTGGCCTGAGATCCAAGGGTCGAAGTTTTTCGTAGATTGGCTCCACCGGTCTAAGAAATACCACCCTGGTCTTGACGATAAACGGCGACGGCTCGTCGCGCTTGATGGAGAATATCCAGCCGAAACACGATGCGAAACACATGGTGGCTGAGATCCAACTGGAGTGGGGCTATTTTTGAATGTGTTTGTACATTGAGGCGTTCAAATCTGGAAGGACTTGAGCTACTCCTTGTGCATGTGTGAATGATGGTCACTGGCGCGGCTGACTAAAAAGCCCGTAAACCATGTGTGAAGGTCACTGGCACGGCTGACTAAAAAGCCTGTAAACCATGTATGAAGGTCACTGGCGCGGCCGAAAGGCCCGTAAACCATGTGTGGAGGGGTGAGTGTCATTCCACTTGGAACCTTCTCGCCACTATGTTGTCCCTACTTGAGCTCACAGCTAGAACAATTACTGATAACATGTTTCTTTTAAGTGCTGTAAAGCAAGCAGCAATCCCACCTGTGATTAAAGATTATATATTCAATTACCACCATGAAAACTGTGGCTATGTCTACTACCATATTTGTTTTCTCGACAATGAAGAGTTTTGTAAGGATTGTGGAGAGGCAGCGAATATTTATTTTCGACGGTTTGGAACAGTTGTATGTGTAGCAAAATTTAAGACTCCAAGAGATAGATGCACCATCTGTGCAGCACGTCTATACAATTGGACCAGATTGAGAAGATGTTCCTGTCTACAATCTTTGATCCCATCCTTGAGAAGGTGGTGAGAGAAATTTTGGGGAACGGAGACGGCAACTAGTTTGTTTTTGGAGGCCGTCACGAGCTGCGGCGGTGGAGGGGCCGCAGCTTTTCTGGGGGGCAAATAAAAAGACTATTCTATTTGGAACCTTCTTGCCATCATGTTGTCCTTGTCTGAGCTTTCAATTAGGGAAATTTGCACAAATGTTATCCTTTTCCCTTATGTAAAAGAAAGTGTTGATCTTCCATCAACGCTAAGGCAGGACATT
Organism: Macrosteles quadrilineatus; assembly: GCF_028750875.1. Lineage (NCBI taxonomy): Eukaryota > Metazoa > Arthropoda > Insecta > Hemiptera > Cicadellidae > Macrosteles > Macrosteles quadrilineatus. The sequence continues at coordinate 85,878,707 of NW_026542595.1, forward strand.
TTGAACTGTCATAGAGAAAACTGTGGTTATGTAACCCTAAACTACTACGAGTCTTTTAGAGGCTCTAGTAGGTTATGTATTGACTGTGGAAGAATGGTTGATCTTCCTTCTCGCTTAAAGCGAAGAGGTAACTACATGTATCCAAAATTTAAACTCCCCAAAGAAACATGCCGCATTTGCATGACTCCGTTATTTATCTTCCATAAAGTCACTTGTAAATATTGTAAAAACTAAATGTTTGTAAAACAAAAAAAATAAACGGAGGTGGCAACTAGTTTGTTTTTGGAGGCCATCACGAGCTGCGGCGGTGGAGGGGCCCCAGCATTTCTAAAAACTTAATAAATTATCAATACACTGTCAAGTTGTATCATTTTAACAATGGATGTCAGACGTGCTATAGCTGAAGAGCTACACAAACCTGCTAGAAAAAATTACACTAGACGGAAAGTGACTCTTAAAGGGTTGAATGATTTGTACCAGGCCGATCTCGTAGAGATGCAGCCTTATGCAAAGCTAAATAAAGGTAATCGGTACATCATGACTATGATCAATTGTTTTTCAAAACTCGGGTTTGCAGTCCCGTTAAAAGATAAGACAGGTCCGGCAGTTGCTAAGGCACTTGAACCTATTTTGATAAAACATAAGATGAAACACTTTCAAACCGATCAAGGAACCGAATGGTTTAATAAACATATTGGTGCTCTCATGAAAAAGTATAAAATTAACCATTATTCTACGTTTTCTGATTTAAAAGCTAGTATCGTGGAAAGATATAACAGAACTTTGAAACAGTGGATGTGGAAAGAGTTTACCGCAAAGGGTACATATGAATGGTTGTCATTACTTCCTGATATTCTCAAACGATATAATAACTCGGTACATAAAACAATTGGTATGAAACCAAAAGATGTGAAACAAAAGAATGTAAAGGAAATATTAAAAAGGATAAACAAGAAGGGAAAAAGGGTGGCACCAAAATTTAAACTGGGGGATAGTGTTAGGATTAGCAAGTATAAAAGAATTTTTACTAAAGGCTATCTGCCAAACTGGACAAACGAGGTTTTCACCATTTACGCCATCAAACCGACAAAACCACCTACATATGTACTCAAAGACCATAATGGTGAAATACTAAAGGGAGGGTTTTATGAACAGGAGCTAAATAAATCAAAGACCGGAGATGTATATTTAGTTGAAAGAGTGTTACAGCGGAAAGGAGATAAAATAAAAGTCAGATGGCTTGGCTTTGACAAGAAAAGCGACACGTGGCTTAGTAAAAGCGACATTCTTATTTAGAGCATCCGGTGACGGTTACGTGTAGATCAAGCAGCTGCATCCGGGCGTATTTATAAACTGACACACCTAAGTGTCTTAAATTTAAAATCAAGTATAACGTGCTGTGAAAGGAGGCAAGAAGGGCATGCTGAAATAAGAAGTCTTATTATTCCAGTAAAAATCCAATATAATGAAATAAACTCTTAAAACTAACAATTGTTCAGTATGATATTGACCTTAGAAAATTAACAAAATTAATATCTTCACTTAACCAAAATAAACATTACAATCATTACTAACCCCCCCCCCTTTTATTTTGCCCTCCCCTTTCTTTGATCGATCAAACCTTATATATAAAAATCCCCCTAAAACTTCTTGTCCTCTCCAAAGTCCATACTTTCCTACTTTACAACACGAATATAGGCCTAATCATTAAACTTGAAAATATTGATGTGTAACATGGTGAAGGGTACTCATCACTTCACGGATGCTGTCTTCAATCCTTGGTGGAGCTTCAGTGAGATGATCTGAGCCGGAGACAGTCTACTGGTGAGAAGACGTCCATGGTTTGCAAACTGATAGTCCCCAGATGGTTGTCAGGCCCCCAAGAAGGTGATACTGGTCCAGGCTCCTCCAGACAGAAGATAGGCGATGGTGTACTCTCCGACGATGTTTAACTCTGGGACTTGAACCCTAGGACATGTTCCAAATTCGTACTATGGATCCCTTCTTTAATATCTTTATTTTAGTATAGTTACACATACTTTCACACATCTATCCAGCAAAGTTAATTTTCCCACAAATCGTTTCTAAAGTCTAGTTTCCCCAATAAATTTTAACATAGAATACTAAAATTCTCATTTTGTTCTCATTGACAAACATTTGAAATAACCCCTTTAAATAAAATCATTCGTAAGTACAAAACATAAAATATTTTAACATATTACCTTTTACTGAATTTACATAATAGTAAAATTGACCACAAAGTAATTTTTAATCAGCTGTCTCAAACATGTGTCTAATACATCTTGATTCTTTAACGAATTACTAAATCAGTTTACTGTGACATTTTAATTAAACACAAATAGCCTAAATTAAACATATCCTTCTTCCATATCGAAATAAATAACTGTTTAGACAAATCCTTAATAACTACCCCAAACTAAAACAATATTAAAATCCTGTCGGTTCAACTAGAACATGACTTTGAAACCAACCTAATTTTACCTTAAAAAATAAAATTTAATCGAAATATTCTCTCTGAACAGTTACTGATAGTTATAAAAATCATTTAGATTGACACAATGCTCTTTAAGTTTAATCCCTTTTAAGATACAAAGCTAAAACAATTTTTTAACACTCGTTGAAACCTGAGCCAAAAACACGTGGTGTTCAATCTTCATATCTATCAAAATTTAAGTAAAAATTATTAATTGGTTTACCCAAAAATGCTTAGCTATATATATTTACATATTGAAGTTGTACTGATTTTTCCTGGAATAACCTTAAACATAAATTGCTTAATTATTTGCATTACATACCTCCAAATCGAGGGAACAAGTTGACTGTCGGCCACAACTACGCAAAATGAGATTGAAACAAAGTGGTTCTCCTCCAAACTATGAATCATCGCTACCCTAAGCCTAGTCTCGAACACTTGCCACCAGACTGCGCGCTTGCAGTTATCAATGCTGGTATCGACTTGAACTAAGAAAACCGGTTTCTTCCAGTTTTCCAGGATTTGTATTAACATTCAATTCTATTACCTTATAACATATGAAAATAAAATATAATTTCTGTCACAATCGTGACAAATCTCCCCTTTCAAACAAAAAATATTGTTTTGCAAATCAAAATAAAACACATTTTTTTGTTCTCGCCATTTTTTTTTTTTTCGGTGTCATAATCCACACCCTAAGCTCCTTAAACAACACGGTTCGACGACCTCAAATCACAGACATTGAAAAGTAAACAAACCTTCCGCTTGCATTATCTCTTATCAAACATCTGACCCAACTATCAAGGCCGCGTCCTCCGCCGCGCGCTTATTTCAGGTTGCTTACATCTCCTCCCCTTTCATTACTCATCATTTTACTCAATTATTTGATATAATTGTCAAACTTCATTTTCAGTTCATTTAAAATTTCATGTTAGTAGCCTGGATTACATTGCTAACCATACTATCTCATAACATGAATTGATGAATACCAATATACTCATTACTTCCTTCTCATAGGTCTCAAAATTACTTATAAACTAACACATATCTATTTACAATATAATACAAGAAACATTACATTTGTTTAAAACACATCACTGAAAACACAACATTTTTAAATAGGCGCCTATTTTATATACATTGTTATTCAAACATCAACATGGCATAAGAAATGTTATAATGTTAATTACATGCGCTTAATTCTACCTTTTTCTAATAATTTTCCAAATTTACATAATTATAAATACTACACACACATATTGGTCTTCTTTACACTGTTATGAAGAAAGAAACCTGGCCATGTAACTTCCTTCTTACAGACTGTGCGTGAAGAAGAGATAAGACCTTTGTTGCTTCATTCACTCGCGTCCGAGCGATAAGCAAATATTCCAATCGTATTGTAGTAAAATTCAATTTGTATCTATTCTTTTACTTTTACTGATTGTTAAAGTTTACTATCGGATTTCAGTCTATTCTGCGTTCCTAACAATAATCTCGTCATGCTTCGCTCTAAAGTGTCAAGCTTCACGTTCCATCTCAATTAATTATTTGTGTCATTAATTCAGGCTTCGCTGATAACCTTCCACTTAGGCGTTCAATACCACGTTATTATTCAGGCTTCACAACAAATATTCACAGAAATCTACTAAGTTACTATGTACATATAATCATTTCTTATCTCATGTCATCATAATTGCCCTACTTTAATCATACCATCTTTAATTGATCAAGGTGCGCTCTTTGAATGATTTTAAAATCTGATACTTTTTGCAATAACACGGTTACAGGTGTCAAGAAATGGATAATCCTAAACTTTTCGGACCATTTGTATGCAAGTTTTGCTTGGAATTTGGCTGCCTTGTTACTAATATGGTGAAGCCTTACATACACTTCGTCAAACAACTTAAATGGATGTTTACTCCCTTCTTTTACTAATCTCCGTTCCTTGGTTTTAGCATGAGCTAGCCTTAGATTTCTTATCGCAGTACTAAACTTGGCCTTTATTCCTCCCTTATCAGTTGCATCGCCGAGTAACTCCTTTACCTTCCACAATGTCGACAAACTACAATTTGGCTCAAAGTTGTACATAAGTTCAAATGCCGTGTGTTTGGTTACATCATTTACAGCAGTATTTATTGCTAACTGTACATAATGCAAATTACTATCCCAGCTGTCATGACAATCGTGATGTAGAGCTACCATGCTACCTTTCACAGTTTTTATGTAGCGCTCGCTCTTATTCGACTTTGCATTATACGCCACAATCCTGTGTAATTTCACACCATATTTGAAACAGAAATTCTTAAACTCATTTCCTCTAAAGTAAGCAGCATTATCACAAACAATCATCTCAGGTGTCCCTACATGTTTAAAAACCTGTGTTTCCAATGCCTTAACAATATTCCGTGTTTTTGCATCTCTTAATGGAACTAACCAGACATACTTAGTGAAATCATCCACTACCACTAACAACATACTATTGCTTATCTTACTCCTCGGGAAACTACCTGCAATGTCAATATACAGTTTACTCATAGGTTTTGAAGCTTGGTAATCTACTATTTCTCCATGATACGTACGCTGACATTGTTTAGACCTAGAGCACTCCTCACACTTTCTTACATAATTTCTTATGTCATCCAACATCCTTTCCCAGAAAAATATATGCTTTATCTTATTCGCTGTTTTAGAAATACCTAAATGACACCCTGTGCTAACGCTGTTGTGAAAATAATGTAACACCATATCTTTCATTACTTCCGGAACGACAATCCGACCTTTTACTTTATTCGGTGGTTTGAATAATAACACTCCCTGACTCATCGTGTATGGTGACACCTTATCACCATTCTGTATCTGGTCTATTATCTTTGAAAGGCTCTCATCTTTTCGTTGGTGCTCACGTATGTCAGTAAAGGCTGCTGGATACTCCGTTAAGTTATTAATTACATTACTAAGGCTGACTTCCTTATTCATTACACAATTTAGGTTATTTACCAACTCATTTATCTTATCATCTGACATCTCACTTTCGACTTCAATATTGGGATATCCCTCAAACATCCTAGACAAGCAATCCGCAATCTTATTATCCTTACCTTTAATGTGCTTTACTTTGAAAGGTAACCCCAATATTAACTCTGTCCAGCGCCCCAATTTACCTAACTTATTGTGGTGTGATAAAACCCAAGATAAACTTTGATTGTCCGTCTCTAAATAAAATGGCATAACTTCCAGGTAACTCCTAAACTTTTGAATCGACAGTACAACTGCTAATGCTTCCTTTTCGTAAACAGTAAGGTTTAGTTCCTGCTTTGTAAACTTCTTAGAGTAATAATGTACTGGAAATCTAACACCATCGATCTCTTGCAATAACACTGACGCCAAACCTACTTGGCTCGCATCTGTTTGCAGTATAAAGGGCATGTCATAGTTTGGTAATCTTAACACGGGAGGGTTACTGATTAATTCCTTCAACTTTTGAAAATTAGCTTCACATTCATTTGTCCATATAAACTTAGCATTTTTCTTTCGTAACTCATTCAACGGGGCACATAATATTGCATAATTTTCAATGAACCTCGAGTAAAAATTTATCATTCCAATAAACCTGCTTAGGTTTTTCACAGATGTCGGACTCTTATACTCTCTAATAGCGTTTGTCCTATCTGGGTCAACTTTCAATGTGTTGTGGGAAACCCGGTGTCCTAGGAAACTTATTTCCTCCGCAGCAAACAGCACCTTACTTGGATTAACCGTCAAATTAGCTCTTGATAACCTATTTACAACTTCCGTTAAATGTTCCATATGTTCCTCTGGGTCTTTAGATAAAACCACTATATCGTCAACAAACGATATTACAGACTTGAATTTTAAGTCTCCAAAGACTCTATCTAGATAACTTGACAATAACCCAGATCCAAGGTGTAGTCCATAGGGACAACGGCGGTATTGGTAAAGTGAGTAAGGAGTGGAGAACGCAGTTAGGTGCCTACTTTTAGGATCTAAGGGCACCTGATAATACGAATTGTTTAAATCTAGCACAGTGTAAATTGAAGCTCCGCTAAGATAGTTAAATGACCCTTGTAATTCTCCTATAGGGTGCACGATAGGCTCAATCTTTGAATTCAGTTCCTTATAATTTGTCACCAACCTATGACCTTTCCCCTCCCCTTTACTAACTAGGAAACTAGGTGATGAATAGTTTGACAAACTTGGTTCAATAATACCTTGCTTTAATAACGAATCTGTTATGTCTCGCATGATTTTCATGTTTGGCGGGGAAACAGGATAGGGTCTTATCTTTACTGGAGTAGTGTCCTTTAACTTTATTTCACATTCAAAATCTAAAGCCTTTCCTATTTCATTTGTAAAAACCTGTGGATTGCGTTCTACTAAACTTTCAATTCGGTCCTTGAGATTTAACCGCCCAATCTTTAACTCTAAACCACCACAACTGACAGCTTTCACCTTGTTATTATTTTCGTTTACATTCAAATTGAAAATATTGTCCATATCAAATGAAAAATAACCTTTATTTTCTCTTAGATTTAAAACTAGTCCAGTTTTCTCCATGAACCTAACTCCTAATATTACATCCCAGGTTATTTTCTCGGCAATAAAAAACTGCACGGACCATGACTTATTTTGGATTTTTACTTTCACAATGCATTTACCTAATAAGTTCACGGATTCACTTGTAGCGGTGACACAGTTAACCTTATCGTTAGACCTGCTTATCACTAGCCTTTTAGATTCCAGCTTATCATAAACATTCTTACTTATAATGTTTATAGAGCTCCCCGAATCTAACAATGCACACTGTACCATATTGTTACTAAAATGTACATTTACTACTGGCAAGTTATGAATACCTCTTTTAGTTTTGAACCAACGCCTATTCTTAATCTTTCTCTCTAATTTCTTTACCTGATTTTTCTCATTCTTAACATGTTTCTTAACATCTAAATTACATAAACTGTTATTGAATGTTTTCTTAAATTTCTTTTTATTAAAGTCCCCTGTTTTATGGAAGGCACTCTTCCCTCTCACTAGTTTCCCTGATTGTTGGTCCCTGTAGGCCTACTCCCAACGTCACCCCTGTTTGACCCGCCACTTGTGTGACCTCCCCTAGTGTAACCTCCCCTAATGTCCCTACCTCGTTTCCAACAATCCCTTATGAAATGACCGGGTTTAGAACAGTAGTGACATAATCGTGGTTCCATCTGATTACTCCCGCCTTCTCTTCCATTAGTTGTATTTACATTATTTACATAACCACGACCAGAATTATTACCGCCAAACTGATTCCTTCTCCCTTTTATCTGTTCCCTTTCCCAGTCATTATACTCAACATTCTTAATTACCATACACATTTTTTCCAAATCTTGTAAGCTTTTAGGAAATTCCTGGAAAACTAATTTATTTCTGTCCCTCGGATTTATTCCTACGATAATTACGTCAATCAGTTCACGTTCTGAGTAATCACATTTTAACAACTCCGCGTTGTTCCTTACCTCACACATACATGGCAAGAGGTTCGTCTGGACCCTGGGGTCTATGTACCAGGTCACGTTTTAGCTTCTCATATAAACCCTGTGGAATGAAGTACCTTAGTAAGGCACTATGCACAGAGCTTACATTTGACCCACATTGGATGTGCGTATTTATTCTACCCAACAATGGTTCGCTTACATGACTAGCTACAACCTCTAACACCTGTGAATCATTAAGTTTACCACACTTTTTCAACTTATTTACTACATTGAGTAAAGCTAATAACTTATTGTGGTCCAAGCCATTAACATTAGAAGGGATTTCACGTATGATTTTTTCAAGTGGATTAGTTAGTTTTGTAAACAACTCGGAAGTAGAAGATGTATGCAACCTCTTATCAATACCCAAATTGCTTATCTCTACATTAGACCCTGGAGCATCTCTTGCTGTTTGGTCCCTATCCAAATTACCCATCGCTTGCGCATTTTCTGGCTCAAAAACATCCTTACTATAATCTATACTATCCGACTCGATACCATTCTCCTCAACTTCATGTGTTTCACTTAACTTTCTCAAACTAGCTTCAACTACGGTCTGGTCTAACCTATCTAAACCTTTACACAGTGCCTTTTCCCACTGATTGGACTCATTGACCCATTCTGAAACCTGGCTTCGCGATTGATCTGGCAAACGAATATTCCCGTTTTCGAGCAAATTACCCAAACGTCGCCTCAAATGACTGACTCGCTCTTTCAACCTATGAATACCGACCGCCTCCTTAATCTCTTCAACACTCGCGAGTAATTCCCGAAATTCTTCAACCTTCTCTCGACAATTGTCTAGTTCTATTGTTACCCTTAACACAGTTAAATTTTCCCATTTCGTCGGTACATTATCCTTCAAAGCCTTCCTAAGTTGTTTTCTCAAGATAGTTACCGTATTATTTACAGTAACAGGGAAACCCCGCCATTGCAACTCGTACAACAGCTCATCTTTGTGGAGCAGATCAACATTGAAACCCATGATTTATTTACTTGACTCAAAAACCTTTAAAATCTCTATTTCAACATTCCTCTCTCTCCACCTCCCACAAACACGAACTTGATTAGCAGAGTGGCGCATCTGACACACCTAAGTGTCTTAAATTTAAAATCAAGTATAACGTGCTGTGAAAGGAGGCAAGAAGGGCATGCTGAAATAAGAAGTCTTATTATTCCAGTAAAAATCCAATATAATGAAATAAACTCTTAAAACTAACAATTGTTCAGTATGATATTGACCTTAGAAAATTAACAAAATTAATATCTTCACTTAACCAAAATAAACATTACAATCATTACTAACCCCCCCCCTTTTATTTTGCCCTCCCCTTTCTTTGATCGATCAAACCTTATATATAAAAATCCCCCTAAAACTTCTTGTCCTCTCCAAAGTCCATACTTTCCTACTTTACAACACGAATATAGGCCTAATCATTAAACTTGAAAATATTGATGTGTAACATGGTGAAGGGTACTCATCACTTCACGGATGCTGTCTTCAATCCTTGGTGGAGCTTCAGTGAGATGATCTGAGCCGGAGACAGTCTACTGGTGAGAAGACGTCCATGGTTTGCAAACTGATAGTCCCCAGATGGTTGTCAGGCCCCCAAGAAGGTGATACTGGTCCAGGCTCCTCCAGACAGAAGATAGGCGATGGTGTACTCTCCGACGATGTTTAACTCTGGGACTTGAACCCTAGGACATGTTCCAAATTCGTACTATGGATCCCTTCTTTAATATCTTTATTTTAGTATAGTTACACATACTTTCACACATCTATCCAGCAAAGTTAATTTTCCCACAAATCGTTTCTAAAGTCTAGTTTCCCCAATAAATTTTAACATAGAATACTAAAATTCTCATTTTGTTCTCATTGACAAACATTTGAAATAACCCCTTTAAATAAAATCATTCGTAAGTACAAAACATAAAATATTTTAACATATTACCTTTTACTGAATTTACATAATAGTAAAATTGACCACAAAGTAATTTTTAATCAGCTGTCTCAAACATGTGTCTAATACATCTTGATTCTTTAACGAATTACTAAATCAGTTTACTGTGACATTTTAATTAAACACAAATAGCCTAAATTAAACATATCCTTCTTCCATATCGAAATAAATAACTGTTTAGACAAATCCTTAATAACTACCCCAAACTAAAACAATATTAAAATCCTGTCGGTTCAACTAGAACATGACTTTGAAACCAACCTAATTTTACCTTAAAAAATAAAATTTAATCGAAATATTCTCTCTGAACAGTTACTGATAGTTATAAAAATCATTTAGATTGACACAATGCTCTTTAAGTTTAATCCCTTTTAAGATACAAAGCTAAAACAATTTTTTAACACTCGTTGAAACCTGAGCCAAAAACACGTGGTGTTCAATCTTCATATCTATCAAAATTTAAGTAAAAATTATTAATTGGTTTACCCAAAAATGCTTAGCTATATATATTTACATATTGAAGTTGTACTGATTTTTCCTGGAATAACCTTAAACATAAATTGCTTAATTATTTGCATTACATACCTCCAAATCGAGGGAACAAGTTGACTGTCGGCCACAACTACGCCAAATGAGATTGAAACAAAGTGGTTCTCCTCCAAACTATGAATCATCGCTACCCTAAGCCTAGTCTCGAACACTTGCCACCAGACTGCGCGCTTGCAGTTATCAATGCTGGTATCGACTTGAACTAAGAAAACCGGTTTCTTCCAGTTTTCCAGGATTTGTATTAACATTCAATTCTATTACCTTATAACATATGAAAATAAAATATAATTTCTGTCACAATCGTGACAAAACGATAGGGTGAGTGTGCTACAATCAGTTGAACACGATGCGTGTGGCACAGCAGAGTCCCCCTTTGACGGTAAAAAACTATGACGAGTATCTCGGCGAGGGTCTGGCGTCTAAAAATAAACATGGCCATCTGCTACCAGACTCAATTCGTGGCATCCTTTCAGGCCCCAGCAACTCGGGTAAAACAAATGTTGTGTTTAATTTATTATTCGATCCAAATGGTCTTGTTTTTGAAAATATCTACATTTTCTGTAAATCCCTGAATCAGCCCAAATACCAGTTTTTACCATTGGCTCTACCTAAGGAAATTGGTTATTTTGCATATGGTGACAACAACTTGGTAGTTCATCCAAATAAAGCTAAACAACATTCAATAATGATATTTGACGATATATCCTGTGAGAAACACAACAACATTACAAACTATTTCACTATGGGTAGGCATAACAATATTGACACCTTTTATTTGGGTCAGACGTATAGTGCTATACCAAAGCAGCTTATTAGAGACAACGCAAACCTTTTAATACTATTCAAACAGGATGATATGAATTTACGACATGTATATAGCGACCATGTCACTACCGACATGCCATTTGATAAATTCAAACAGTTGTGTTCACTGGCGTGGAAAGACAATCATGGGTTCTTAGTTATCGACAAGACTCGGGACACTAATAAAGGAAGATACCGTATAGGATTTGACAGTTTCATTGAGGAGTTATAATGGTTAACATCTACACCTACAACGACCTTAGAGGTTACGATACCAAACTTCATAATGTTAAATCTAATCTTTGCACATATTACTATTCCGATAAGAAAAGGTTTTGTGGAAACTACTGTAGCAGAAAAGGACGTCATGGTCACAAGTACAATAGGCGGTGTTGGAGACATAAAGTGCCAAAACAGAGCGCTGTACTACCCCCGGTTATCTTGTTAATGATATCTGCGAGTGAACGTACATACAACCGTGAAATTTGGATTAGGTTTTTGGAAAAATGCGAAGAAAAGAAAGTTCCACTTGAACTGGTGGTCTATCACGAAGATATGAACAACTGCACAGTTAGAGAGTCCCATAATATTATTTCGAGATTTAGACCGTTTCCGGATATTTTTGGTAAGGTTTTACCATTGCGCAACCTTCATGGTAGCATAAACTTTACCCAGATTTACCTCCGAATGCTCGAATATGGTTGCAATATTCCCTATGCAGCAAGATGTATAGTATTGACTGAACGGACTCTACCAATAAGATCACCTCTGACGATTTATAAAACTGCGATGGCGTCGAAATGCCATATCGATGTGAGTTATAATGTAGCATATGGTCCGGTACCTCCGGGATTACCGAGATCTCGTGGTAAACCTTATGCTGGGGTAAACAACTTGTGCCAAGGACTGTTTACAACAGAATTTCTAAAGGCTGCGTTGCCAACTTTACAACAATATAGCGAAAGTTTTGGAATAAGTTTCAATAATGGTGTGTATACGATAACTGATCGTCAACTGTTTGACCAGTGGCGTGAGTTCACTGGAGCGAATCCAAGTGAATTTTGGTTATTGAACTCGTTTCTGTTACACCACAATGAGATGAAGCGTCCAATGTCTTTTTTGCAGAGGTATATGGAAAAAAGTGACGTTAGTGAGCGGTATACCGTAGCGGAAATACCACAATGGAGAGATAATTGGAAAAGAACGTTTGTTTTTCGAAATTGGTCAAAAAGGTACACTATTCCACAATTTGATCTGGTGACAAAGAGATACTACCGAGATATAGATATTACCTCGGGCATATCTTTGAAAGAAGTAGTGCACTACCTACGTAAACATAAGAAACGTGCACTATTTTTTCGGCAGATTGAATTGCCTTAAGAGGCTAGCTGTGGTGTTTTAGGCTCATTATCAAAGATGACGCGGAAGAATAAACATCTCACCCTGCAAATAGCAGAGTTGAAAGAAGCAGTTAGGCGTAAATTTAGACAGTTTAAAGATGGTAGTGTGGAGAGTGAAAAACTGCTGGAGCAGCAATACAAACCGTTAATTAGAGAACTGAAAAAAGCCGAACCAAAAACAGATGTTAATGAACAGCTTTCTAAAGAAGAGCCAATGGACTATGAGAGTGATGACGATGATTATATTGGTCAACCGTTTAAACCAGAAGCCATATCAACACCTAGAGCTGAAACTAGTCAATTGGAAGAGGTTGTTTCGTCTCCATTAGGCTTTCAAACAGCGTCTAAGTACATTGAAGAGCAGTTTGAGAACCCGTTAACTAGAAAATATATGACCCAGTTTATACGAGACGCTGGTGGAAAACATAGAACTATTGACCACGACTATGGTCCAAGGTTTGATGAAAGAGGAAAAACTTTAATGATTGGAAACAAGGTGATGGAATTTGACACTGACGGTACCATTATTGTTAACAACACGAGATACCCACCTTCTGAGGGGCTCTATGAGCTGATATTTAAAAGACTGCCAAACAGCGATGTGTATGGAGAGGACGATCTAAATGCTTACAAAAGTATATTGATTGCGCCAAATGCTCACAAAAAGGGTTATAATTTTGACAATCAAATCAGACGTGATAGTAGTTTGAAATACAGACACGTGATCAAAGATCTGTTTCCCGTCAGACAGGGTAGAGGAATGTCGTGGAAAAGTACAAAGTCTCGTGATATAGTGCATTGGGATAATCCCAACGAGTTGGTCGATAGACTAAAACTGTTGGTAGCATCAGCTGAAACGGCAAATACTTCACACGGTAACGAGATTGTAAACATTGTAGAGGAACTGCACGAAGCAGGATACATAAAAGGTAGCGGAAACAGTCGATACAAGTCAGTCTCACGATGGGCATAGACAAGTTTGGACGTTATACTAAGAAGGAGAAGGGTCTTGTTGGACCCAAAGGCATAGGCTTTGCATTGTCACAGGATGGTAGCTATGATATGCAAGGTAAACGACTGTGTAATGTCGACGATCCAAAAGACAATCTTGATGCGATGAATTTTAGATCACATGCGAATTCACTTTTAAACTGTATGACACTGCAAAGTGGTCATTTTGATGCTCAAAACACACGTGTATGTAATATAGCTGATCCAGTTGATGTTAAAGATGCGGTAACAAAACAATATATGGATCTTCATACCCCGCTTAAGTTCTCTGACACCAACGCATACTCGATACACCATTACCGGCTGCAAGATGTTGCTCCACCAAAGGCGGATGGAGATGCCGTTAACCTATCATTTCTCAAGGAAAACACTATAACACGAGGTGCGGGGTCTTTTGATGCAAAACAGCTGGTCATACAGAATGTTGCCTCCCCAGTTGCCAACAAAGACGCTGTAAATCTCAAGTATTTCAATAAAAACACGTTGCAAAAAAATAAAAATGGAGCTTTTGATGTTAAAAATACAGTTATTCAGAATGTAGCACCCCCCAGTAAAGGGGGAGATGCCGTAAATAAACAATACTTGGACAATCACACACCTTTACAAGGCGGACTAGCATGGAATTTCAAGAATAAACGGTTAGGACAGGTCTCCGATCCTGCCCACATTCACGATGCAGTTACCTTGCAATATCTACAAAATAATTCAATTTTACCCGATAAAGATAAACATTGGGACGTTAAAAGTAAACGGCTGACAAACGTAGGTAAACCACGGTGGTTAAACGATGCTGTAAATAAAGAATACGTCAAGGAAGTGGTGGCAGATCTGGCCTATACACTGTACAAACAGATAAACAGGGGGAGGGCTAGTTACCCTAGTTTTGAAGATTGGAATACACAGGTTGTCCGAGAGCAGTCTACATGGGACGACCTATTTAAAACATTGTAGTACGTGTCAGTCATCAGTTATAAAATGACAGGGAAGAGGAAAACATCGGTTAGACGCAGACGAGCAGTCACAGAAAGAGGTATTATATCCTCCGTTGTAAACAAGGCTGTAGATTTGTTACCATTTGAAGCTCACTTACCTGGTTATAATTACTGTGGGCCAGGTACAAAATTAGCCAAAAGATTAGCTAGAGGTGACAAGGGAATCAACGGATTAGACGAAGCTTGCAAACAGCACGACATTGCGTACTCGCAATACAAAGATTCCGAGAACAGACGGCAGGCCGACGCTGAATTGGCCGAGCGCGCGTGGCGACGATTTAAATCCTCAGACGCATCTTTGGCTGAAAAAGCAGCTGCTTGGGCTGTTACTACAGCTATGAAGACTAAAACAAAGTTAGGGGGTGGTAAAAAGAAGAAGAAAAGCCCAGTTAAGCGTAAATCTCCCACCAAGGGAAACGGGTTGTACCTTAGATCGTACCCAAAGGGTAAAGGTTTGTACCTAAGACCTTACCCAAAACAAGGGGCCGGTAAGAAAAAGACAAAGAAAAGAGTTGGTAAAAAAAAGCTCGATCCCGATAAGGCCTTTGACAAATTATGATTTATTACACTATGCAAAAGAACTACGTATACCACACTTTAGAGGAGTTTATATGAGAGACACTCTCCCTAGCGCACCAAAAGAAAATGAATCGGCTATTGTAAACTTGGATTCTAGTTTCGGCAACGGCACTCACTGGGTGTGTTATAAAAAGGTAAAAGATATCGTGTACTATTTCGATAGTTTTGGTAATCTCAAGCCACCACGTGAACTTTTACAGTATTTTGGTAGCTGCGACATTTACTATAACTACGAGCGGAAGCAAAATTTCAATTCAGTTGTATGCGGACACTTGTGCTTACAGTTTCTCGACAATGTTTAGCTTGAGTGGAAGGGGTTCCTATGTTTCAAAAGATTACTTCCCACCTGTTGACGTTAATGAAGGAGAATGGGAGATTGGTCTTATAGACTTGATGACGTTTCACTCGATCCCAAATATTGAAGCGGGTAAAAATAACAAATTTTATTACGGCGATGGTAGAATGATTGAAATAGCTGAAGGGGCATATGAGATTGAAGATTTAGAAACTGCTCTAAAAGAAAAAGTAGGGAAGGATGTGGAATTGGAATTGAAAGCAAATAACAATACGCTAAAATCGGAAATAAAGTGTAGCCAAGCTATTGATTTTACACAAAGTAACACGCTTGCTCCTCTACTGGGTTTTGATAGTAAAATTTTGAAAGCAGGTGAAAAACACGCTTCCGACAGAACAGTAAGCATCATTAATGTAAACGTAATACGCGTAGAGTGTAATATAGTTCGAGGTTCGTATGACAATGGAGCTGAGGGCCATGTTATACACGAGTTCTACCCAAACGTGGGTCCAGGCTATAAAATAGTGGAGGTACCCAACACAATCATTTATTTGCCTGTGAACGTCAAGAGGATAAACAACGTTACAATCACTCTCAAAGATCAAAACGGTGAGAGAATCAACTTGAGAAACGAAAATATATCCATCAGGCTGCATATAAGGAGGAAAAATGGGTTTGGTATTTAGGGAGGTCACAAAATCTTTACCCATCAGTAAGCGTCAAGACACTGTACGGTTAACATCAACCAATACAAAGTTTTTGCGTTCATTAGGATTTAAAGTTCAAGATGCTGGACATAGAAAATAAAGCAGAGTACAGTGATGTAATCACAGGTATTGAGTTTCACACTCATAAACCGTACGCTTCATCGACGTTTAAGAATAACGATGAAATACGTATACCAATCAGTCAACAGGACATAATAACTGCACCGTTTGACAGTACTCTCCATATCGTGGGCAGAGTTAGCGGAAAGAAACAGGATGGAACCGCTGCAGAAGTTCATCTTGTCAATAATGCTGTGGCGTTTCTTTTTGACGATATTAGATATGAAATCGGGGGTGTCGAGGTCGATCGAATAAAAAATGTAGGTATAACAACAACCATTAAAAACCTGTTATCGGTACAACAGGGTGAACTGGAAAGTTTAAAAAACGCTTGTTGGTTAGGTTCTGGGAAAACAGAGAAAATTACAGAGTTTTCATTCAGTGTTCCTTTGCACATGTTGCTAGGTTTTGCCGAGGACTATAAGCGTGTAATTGCTAATGTCAGACAAGAATTGATTCTTTTGCGGTCATCGACCGATTTAAACGCAGTACACAGTACAAATGCTGCTGAAGTAGTTTTGGAAATTACAGGGGTATACTGGAGAGTGCCACACGTTACCGTGTCTGATCCTTACCGTTTGAAACTACTAAAGATGATTGAAAAAGATACAAAGGTACATTTACCGTTTAGATCGTGGGAACTGCACGAGTATCCATCAGTACCACAGACCGCTTTACAATCGTGGACTGTAAAGACCTCCAGTCAACTTGAAAAACCCCGTTACGTAATAGTAGGATTTCAGACTAGTCGCAAGAATGACATAAAAAAGGACATGTCATGTTTTGATGCTTGCGATCTAAAAAATATTAAAGTTTATTTAAATTCGCAGTACTATCCATATGATAACATTCACGGTGATTGGTCTATCTTCTATGAAATGTTTTTCCGTTTCCATTCTTCGTACTACGGGAAACAAAGCTATCCAGCAGTGGACAAGGAAAAATACAAAGACAAAGCACCCCTGTACGTTATTGACTGTTCAAAGCAAAATGATTCTATAAAATCAGGCCCTATTGATGTGCGAGTAGAGTTTGAGTCCAGTACAGCCTTTACAGCAAATACGTCCGCGTACTGTTTACTTTTACATGATACTCACATGACATATTCATTACTGACAGGTACTGTTAATAAAGTAACTGTTTAAAGAAAATTTAGTATGAGCGATGACGTCGCAGGGAGCGGATGTAAGTATAGAGCCGATGCTCATTCCCAAGAGCAAAGAACCTATAAATTTACTAACCGGGGTTTTCTTGAAATCAGACTATCATTTGGATAATGACCTAACAAAATGTGTCGTGACGGGGATTTTTCTAAATAGAGGGCTCGGAATATTATTTAAAGGTAGAAAAGGTTGCGTTTATTGGTCGTACGATGCATTTTGTCAGCTTGCAACTCACTTTAATGACGTCACCCTAGCACTCGAGGGTAAGAACCAATACTCGTTCAAAGTAGATACAGGGGAGGATATTAGGGTAAACATGGTCTTTGGGCATCAGTATGCTTACGTCTCTGACGGCGAGCACTCTATAACTCTCAACCAGAATGAATGG